>NW_006408588.1:359410-440610 GCF_000296735.1 Chrysochloris asiatica
AGCAATTCATCTCGTATGCCGTCAAAAAAAAAAAAAAAAAAAAAAGACTACCCACTATGGATTGTAATGGGACAGTTCTACTCTGTTCATAGAGTCTTTATTAGTCTCAATGGCACATATCAATAGGAACAACATAGCCACCTTTGATGTCTAAATGTTTATCCTCTTCTAGCTTTTATAACAAGACAGTACCTGTTTCTCTAAAGGAAATTAGTGATTTTTGGAAGAAGACATGACTTTGTTGCAAGATTTCACAGGTTTAAAAACCATTGTTAATCTATTATCAGGGCACGCTCTAGTTTACAGATTATATAACCATCTGCCTGTGAAAATGTAGGCACCAATGAATTCACTGACTCATTGGACCCCAGTGGCAAAGCAGCTTGCACAGCAGCTTGGACAAGCTGGAGAGTTCATTCAAAACCCACAACCTTTGAGGTTAATTGGTAAAATCATTAAAGTACTACATTCAAATTTAACATATTTTGCTTTCTGATGTCCAAGAAGCCCACCTAGAACTGGGCCTTTTTCTTTGCAAAGAGTCTACAGGTATGCTAGACTCCCACTCAGAAATACATAAAAGGTAGGAATATTTGCTTGTTTCTTTTTTTCTCTCCCATATTCTCAGAAACATGAAATACCAAGCAGTCTAGGCTATCTTTTACTTCCAGCTCACCAACTGCATCTCACACAAAGTTATTAAATAGTAGACATGTGTGACATCCTCTGGAATACAGACATCCTCTGGAATGCAATCAAGAGCTCTAGGAGTATTTATGGTATCACCCTGAGAAATGTTTAATGAAGGGAAAAACAAACTGGTTTGTTGTTCTTCACTTACTGAAATAAAAAAGACACTTTGAGATTAATAGTTGCATGCCAGAGGGCATACTTGAGCTGTTTCTCTTACAGTAGGGACAAAACTGTAACAACAAGAGCAATCTGAGTCACCACCTGATAAACCTTACATTGATCCACTCACATTTTCTAAAACATACTCAACTTCCTCATGGTCCTGAGATGCAAGCTAAATGGGGATACAATAGAAAATGCCGCTCTGCATCATTAGTCTGGGAATTTGGTGAGTAACTGTGAAACTTCATTGTGACTATTAAAGCTTCCATTGGCAAACCCACGTACTTTTTAGTTGTGTAATTCAGGTATCACTTTAATTGGTTCACATATAGTTGACCCCGATGGTTATGATGAACAGCTTTCCACTCTCAGTAAATGGATTAAACCATTTTCTTACTACTGTGCTCCAGTTACAGCTATTGAGCTCACTCTATACCTGGTGGTATGTGTTATCATTTGACCTCTGTCATCCCAGGATTTCATCATCCAAACTTCAACCTCCATCTGTTGCCAGGACAGGACAACCATCATCAATCATTGTTCAATGTTTGAGTAGAAAGAATCATCTCTGGATACTCTCTACCCACTACCATTGAGTCTCTTTCATTTTATAGTGTCCCTATGGAGCTGTCAGATCAGCACTGGACTGTGGATCACAAGGTTGGCAATTCAAAACCACCAGTTGTTCCTTGGAAACCCTATACGGGGTCACTCTGAGTCAGATCCAACCCAAAGGCACTTAACATAGCTCACAATAAATGAAATAGGAATGCAAGAACATTTTATGATAGAATGTATAAGAAGGAATCTAGTATTCAGAGAACAGGAATTTTGGAGTGGTTTTAATGTGACTCATTCCAACCACTATTTATGTCTCCCTAGAGAGTCTAGTGAGTACTGGTGTGGTGCGGTGGGTTAACGTGCTGGATTGCAAGGTTGGTATGAACAAGAAGGTCAGTGGTTCAATCTCACCAATTGCTCCACAGAAACCCTATACAGGGTCACTATGACTCGGAACCAACTCGATGGCAATTAACAACAACAGAGAGTCCAGGGAATCCTGGTATAACATTGTAGGTTAAACACTAGTCTGCTAACCACAAGGTCAACAGTTCAAACCCACCAGCTCCTCCTCAGAAACCCTATACAGGGTCGCTGTAAGTTGGAATCCACTCAACAGCAATTAATAACAACATAAAGTACCACACCAGGTTCCCCCATTAGCTATTAGAGAGATGCAAATAAGAACCACGATGGTACATTATCCTACCCAAGCAACAACAGTCAAGTTCAAAAACCAGAAAACAACAAATGCTGGCCAAGGGTGTGGAGACACTGGAACACTCATATTTTGCTGTATGGCAGTAAAATGGTGCAACAACTGTGAAACAGGATATGGTACTTCCTTTAAAAGTCAGAAAAAGAAATACCATGTGATCAAGCAATTCCAATACTTGGTATACAAAGAGGCTTCAAAAGCTTTTAGAAAAATGGAATTAGAAAACAAAGGAATTTTTTCACAAGCTTTTTGAAGTCCCTTCATATATTCTAGGAGAGTATCATGGCTCCATATGACTAGCACAGGACTGTGAACCACAAGGTCCATGGTTCAAGACCACAAGCTGCTTCTTGGGAAAAAGATTAGGTTTTCTGCTCCTGTGAACATTTTAAGCCTTAGACACTCCATAAAGGGTCGATATGAGTTGGAACCAACTCGACAACCTTACAAACAAAAACAACAACACATACCCTAGAGAAATAAGAGCCATGACATGAGAAAAAAACAAAACAAACATATATATATATATATATATATATATATAAATATATACACACACATACACACCCATGAGTCCTGGTATGGTGCTGTGGGTTAATGCACTACACTGCAAAGTCACTTTGGACCACAAGGTCTGTGGCTCAAGTTCACCAGCTGCTCCTTGGAAACCCTATACCTGGTCGCTATGGGTAGGAACTAACTCAACGGCATTTACCAGCAACAATATATATATATTCATATTCATTGAAGCCTTATTCACAATAGAAAAAATATGGAGATAACCTAAATGCCCATTGACGTAAGAGTGGATAAACAAACTATGATACAAACACACACTAAAATATACAACACTAAACTATAATAATGAATATGTTGTTGTTGTTATGTGCCTTGGAGTCAGTGCCGACTCATATCAACCCTGTGCAGGGTTTCCGAGGCTGTAAATCTTTACAGGAGCAGAAAGCCTCATCTTTCTCCTGTGGAACAGCTGGTAGTTTCAAACTGCTGACCTTGCGGTTACACTTAATAACATGGATGAACCTTAAGGACATTATGCTGAGTAAAATAAGTCAGTCACAAAAGGACAAATATCGTTTGAGATCATCGTTATAAAAAGTCAATAAATGATTTTCACACTAACCAAAACATTATTTGGTAGTTACCAGAGGGAGAAGTAGAGGGAGGGTAAATCACTAGCTAGAAACATTGTTGTTGTTGTTAAGTGTAATTGAGTTGGTTCTGATTCATAGTGACCCTGTATAGGGTTTCCAAGGAGTAGTTGGTGAGTCTGAACTGTCAACTTTGTGATTCAAACTAGAGAGTTGTTGTTATGTACCAACTAGTTGGTTCCAACCCATAGCGACCCTGTATAAGGTTTCCAAGGAGCGACTGGTGAGCTTGAACAACGGACCTTGCAGTTCAAACAGCTTTGCAGTCTGGCGCATTAACCCACAATGCCATATACATATTAATCTGGTTGCAGAAGAAGTCACAAAAAATAAATTTTAAAAAAGGAAAATAAAATCAGGGCTTGATGTCAGATTAGGAAGAGGCATCCGAATACCTCTGCCAGAAATAGCACAGAATACTGGACCAAGCAGGTTCAGAGGACGGTCCCAGAACTCTGAACTATGTATAAAGGAATATTTAGAAGGATCAAAGGCTTACAGCTCATGGGATTTGTAGCAGAAGTAAGAAACGTGCTATTTTCTGATCTGAAGCTGTGGTGGGTCACGGAGTTTCCATCTTGGGTATGACAGAACATGTGCAGGAGGAACAGAGAAGCGCTGCTACCTCATAGATATGGCTGATCATCGGAGATCATTTTTTTGTTGTTCATTTTCCTCTCTGTGCACATCCAGGAAGACTAGAAGGGGTGACTGAATGAGTGGACACCCCCCACCCACCCCAGAGGGTTCTAAGAAGCATGCGCATGGATCTGCTCAGCAAACACCACTGTATGCAGAATCTAAGAAGTGGGAGGAGTCAATAGGAGCTGCTTAAAACTGAACTGCCTCCCAGAACGGCTCAAGCCAGACCTGAGCTGTGTCTCACTAGGAGAAATACCTAAACAGGGTTGTGGAGGAGAGAGAGACAGACTAAAAAGGAAACCAAATAAAATTAAATCTTGAGTTACATCATTAGGAGCAAACATAACATCTTGAAATTTCTCAGGCAGCCTTGAAGGTAAGAAGCAAAGAGAGGGGTATTAAAATCATACTCTGATTTTGCTACATTTTTTGTTTTGTTTTGCTTTGTTTTTTGGAGAGGAGGGTTATTATAGACCTTAGTGTCCAATCTGGTTTTATTGTTTGTTTTTTCTTATTTTGTTATTGTTGTTTTTGTTGTTGATTTGTTTTATTTTGTCTCACTTTTACCTTGGGGGGGGGGGCATCTCTTTCTCTCTCTACATTACCTGAGAAAGGACAGCAATTGCAGTCATACAGCCAAAGTACAATCACACCCTACAAAATCCCACCACCTAGAAGAGTCTATTCCAGCTGCTATATACTTGGTAGCCAACACTTGATAAAATTACTCTGAGTTGAGTAATAAGAGAATTGAAAAGGGAAGCCCATCTCCTGATCACATCTACCAGAAGGCAATCAGAAAAATTAATAATAAACCAACATACATTCATCTAATTATTGAAACTATATCTAAATATTGAAAATGCACAAAAAGCAACAGAAGATTTCAGCTCACCTCTAGAAAGATAGAGTAGCTGAAACAAAGGAGCTGGAAGTAGACCTAGACTTCCCACTGGAAGGAGGGCAGGCCTGTGAAAGAATTCAGGAAAATGATATTGAGATGCATCCAAATGCTCCACAGAGGGGTTGAGACAAATAAGAAGTCAGGAAAGCACTATGGGAACAATCAAATAAGAAACTAAGGGACTTAGTCAGAGTCAACCCAGCACTTCAGAACATCCTAAAGGAAGTTCTTTGGACTGACAACCAACAAGAACAAACAACAACCATGCTGACATTTGTGACAGAACTACCCAGAACTCAATCAACAGAAGAGTACAGAAAAGAACAAAATGACAAGAACGAATTCAGAGGATCAGGGAGGCCAGTCTATGATCAAAACAATTACATTGTGAAAAAAGGTAAAAATATAGGAACAGGGATCCAGGTGATGAGGAGGTCAGGTAGATAAAATAGATTGTTTGAAATGGAGGAAAAAGTTAATAGAATACAGGGCAACTTCAAAGAAAATTAACATTTCACATCATACCAAGAAAGTGAAAATCTAAGAGCATGGAAACCTTAAAACTACAAAGAAACTGGCAAAAAAGAGCACACACACACACACACACACACACAGAACTCAGCACAGGAAGGCATGCAGAAAAAAGAAACCAGCAACACCACAATAACAAAACAAAATATAATGACAACAATTAATTCACACCTATCAATGATTACACTGAATGCCAGTGGATTAAATGCACCAGGTTAGAGACAGAGAGAGGCAGAATGGATAAGAAAACAAGATGCTTCAATACATTGTCTGCAAGAGACATGGCTTACACACAAAAATAAAAACAGATTAAAAGTTAAAGGATAGAAAAATATATACCAAGCTAGTTGCAATAAAAAATGAGCAGGAGTGGCAATACTAATCTCTGATAAAATAAACTTTAAGGCAAAACTAGCATAGGAGATAAAGAAGGATATTATGTCATGATCAAAGAGTCAATTGAGCAAGATGAGATAACCGTAATAAATATCTATGCTCCCAATGAAAGAGCCCCAAAATATATGAAACAAACCCTAATAAAATTGAATAAAGAAATAGACAAATCCACATTAATAGTGGGAGATCCTAATACACCATTTTCAAAAAAAGAATAGAACCAGAAACACGACAAAGGCACAGAGGAACTAAATAATGCAATTAACCAACCTGACCTCTTAGATATGTACAGAGCATTCAATCCAACAATTTAAGGCATTAGTGAAACAAGAATCCAGGAATTGGCAGAATACAAATTGAAAAGTTTCAACAAACTGATGCAGCATTGGAGGCTCTCACTTGTCTATGCCAAGAAAATTGGAGGAAAGCTACTTGGCCATGCTATTGGAAGAGACCCATATTTGTGTCCATTCCAAATAAAGGAGACCCAATTGAAGTAGAAATCAATGAAGCCTATGATTAACAACACATGCAAGTAATTATCTTTTGCTGAAGATAATTCAAAAACAGTTGCAACAGTACATTAACCAGGAGCTCCAAAAAATCAAGCCAGAGTTGGAAGAGGATATGAAAAGAGGGATATCATTGTTGATGTCAGATGGGTCATTACTTAAAACAGATGATACCAGAAATATGTTTATTTGTGCTTTACTGAATATGAAAAGACATTAGACTTTTTTTATCATAACAAACTGTGGATCGCATTATAAAGAACAGGTATTCAGAATTTTTAATTGTGCTCATGAGAAACCTGTAAGTAGACAAAGAGGCAGTTGTTTGAACAGAACATTTAGATAGGTAATGGTTTAAAATTAGGAAAGATGTACACCAGGATTATAATCTTTCACCATACTTATTCAATCCGCATGCTGAGCAAATAATCCAAAAATTGTATTATATGAAGAAAAATATGGCATCAGGATAGGAGGAAGACTCCTTAACAACTTATGATATGCAGATGACATATCATGATTGTTGTAAGTAAAGAGAACTTAAAATACTTACTCATGAATATCAAAGACTGTAACCTGTAATATAGATTATACCTCAATGTAAAGAAAACACAGATACTCACAACTGGACCAGTAAATAACATCATGATAAATAGACAAAAGTTTCAAGTAACCAAAGACTTCATTTTGTTTGGATGCACAATCAATGCTAATGCAAGCAGCAGTCAAGAAATCTAAGGACATATTGTGTGAGGCAAATCTACTTCAAAAAATCATCTTTACAACATTAAAGCACAAAGATGTCACTTTGAGAACTGAGATGTACCTGACTCTATGCCATGGAATTTTCAATCACCTCATATGCGTGAGAAAGTTGGACAACACTAAGGGAGACAGTAGAAGAATTGATGCATTTGAACCATGATGTTGGAGAAGAATATTGAAAGCACCATGGATTGCTATAAGAACAAACAAATCTGTCTTGGAAGAAATACAGCTAGAACACATCTTAGATATGAAGATGATACTTTGTCTCTTGTTTTTGGACATTTTATCAGGAGGGAAGATTTCCTGAAGAAACACATCATGCTTGGTAAAATGGAGAGTCAATGAAAAAGAGGAAGACCCTCAACAAGATGGACTGACATGGTGGCAGCAACAATGCTGACATGGTGGCAGCAACAATGGTCTCAAGTCTAACATCCGTGAGGGTGGAATAGTACCATGCATTGAGTAGGACCAGGCAGTGTTTTACTCTGTTGTGCATATGGTCACTATGGGTCAGAACTGATTCAATGGCAACTAACAATTGTCTTTCCCATGTGTCTCATTTAAACTATTAATGGGAAGTTCATTTCTGCCTTGAAAATATTGCAAATATGCAAATAATTATCGGAGTGTAATTTAAATATGAGTCCTGGTGTGGGCTGTGGGT
The DNA here is from genome assembly GCF_000296735.1 of Chrysochloris asiatica. Classification (NCBI taxonomy): domain Eukaryota; kingdom Metazoa; phylum Chordata; class Mammalia; order Afrosoricida; family Chrysochloridae; genus Chrysochloris; species Chrysochloris asiatica. The sequence continues at coordinate 367,134 of NW_006408588.1, forward strand.
TAATGCACTGGACTGCAAAGCCAGTCTGAACCACAAGGTCGGTGGTTCAAGCTCACCAGCTGCTCCTCGGAAACCCTATACAGGGTCTCTGTGGGTTGGAAGCAATGGACTCAATGGCACTTAACAACAACAACAACAAATTTACATATGGAATTCTGGTGTGACACTGTAGAATAATAACCAAACTCAGTGGTTCAAACTCACCAGTTGCTCCTTGGAAATCCTATACAGTACATGGAGAGAGGGACCAGCTGAGGACTCTCAGAGAAGGACTAAGAGGTGGTGCCCAGGAGGCAGATTTGCAGAATGTGCCCTTTGGTGGTGTAAATTAGTATATATGCCTGAGTGGTTTTTTTAAAAAAGTTTTGTGTGTGTGTGTGTGCTTTTTTAAAAAAGAGCTAAAGTGAATAGAGAGAAATACTGTTAACTGATGATACATGGAGGGGATTATAATCATTGTAATGAAACAAGGTGTATGATGTGTTGAATGTAAAACTAATGATCTGCCTTTTTTGTAAACTTTCACTCAATCCAAAATAAAAACCTTAAAAAAAAAAAAAAAAAAAAAGACACCCCACATAGGGTTGCTATGAATCGAAACCAACTCGACAGCTCTTAACAACAGCAACAATTTACATATAGGAGTCTACATGCAATGAAGTGTAAAAATTATGATTAGTTCCATTATAGATGCCTTCTGGAAAGGAGGGTATATAAAAGGAATTTGGGAAGAATAATGAGTAATAATCACCATCCTGGTGTAGTGCTGTGGGTTAATACACTTGACTGCAAGGCCAATTTGAACCACAAGGCCAGCAGTTCAAGCTCACCATTCCCTCCACAGAAACCCTACATAGGGTCACTATGAATGGGAACCAACTTGATGGCTCTTAATAACTACAGCAACAACACTGAGTAATAATCTTGCATTTTGCCTAAAAGGATGACCTCACTGCTTTCCACCAGAGCATTAAATACTATTTTTTCTTCTTTAGTCATTAAAGGCTGTTATGTTTTTATAAGCTCTTTTCACTGGTATCTCTTATTTTACTGAGTTTTAGCAGAAATAGGGGTCCTGGCATTGTCTGTAGGATAAACACTTGACTGCTAACCTGATTGGTAGTTCAAACCTAGCAGTTCCTCCTCAGAAACCCTAATACAGGATCATTATGAGTCAAACAGACTCAAGGGGTTTTAACAACAGCAGAAATAAAGTGATAGACTATTTTGTGAAAAGGCTGAGAATAACTGTAATGAATAATTGTAACCCACATTGCAAACAATGACACTAGATGTGATGCACACTTCATATACATTTAGGCTCATGTAATAACAACACCTCAAGATCAATAGTTCAAAATCACCAGCTGTTCCTGTACAACTATACAGGATCACTTTGACTCAGAACCAACTCGATGGCATTTATCAACAACAAATCTCCAAGGGAACTGTGGGTGCAGTTAAAGTAACTTGCCCAAGATCACATGAACCCGGTCAGAAATAACAACTGCACCTTCACTGTGCTGAAGGTAAATCCAAGGTCAACACTGAGCCCCAGAGACAGTTTCTAAACAAGTTCTCCAAATGGGAAGTGGCTTCAAATGAGGCATTTCACTGCACATCTAGACAGAGTTCCATGTTGCAGTCATAAGACTGAACTTCTTGGCAGAAACGCTGAACTCTTAAGGTAAAAGAGCACACACATCAAAAAGCACTCAGCTTAAACAGTGAGAATTCAATATATAGGCATAGTAACAGTCACAAGGCATATTTATTTTAAAAAGTATGAAATCTGTAGTAGTTAGTGGTTCTTTCTGCAAGGCTGTAATGAAAGAAAATGTCTTTGATATTATTTATCCAGCCTCTTCAAATTTGATTCTGGAGAGGAGGCTCTCACTAGATGTTCTAAGGATTAAAACAAAACAAAACAAACTCTCAAGATATTCTAATACTTGCTACATATACTTTGGTGGCGACATTTTATATCTCAGAATTGGCTCATGGTTCACATTAACAGCTAGCAATAGCATGATTCCAAATGCAGTCAGCAAATCAGCTGGGTCATTACTCTGTGGAGTGCTTTGGTATCGTTATGAAATATATAAGGTAGTCCACAATTAATCATGACGTTCCATTCCAGTAACTCCATCATTAAATCAAGTCTGATGTAAGTTGTATGAAATACATGTGACTAACAGCAAGGCTGGTTGTAAATGTGATTGGTGGTGGTTGTGTGCCATGAAGTTGGTTCTGACTCATAGCAACCTTGTATAGGGTTTCTAAGGCTGTAAATTTTTACAGGAGAACAAAATCTCATCTTTCTCCCATGGAGCACTAGGTAGATTACAACTGCTAAGCTTTGGGTTAGCAGCTCAGCTCATAATCCACTATACTACCTTTGTAAATGTGATTAATAGTAACTTAATTACAGGTAGACATATTGTTGGTTACCTGTGGATTGGGGAAGAATGTGTTCCAGTTAGTCATTTCCAGAGTGCTTTTGCCTGTATCTACATAATAACCCATAGTGAGCTCATAGCAGAGCAAACATTAATTAAGTGGTGAATAACAATAATTGTAATAAAATCTATTAATAAAACAGTGTAGTGCAGTGATAGAAAGCACCTGATTTGAAATACTAAATCTTCTGTTATAAAGCTCATTCCATCACACAGTTTCAGGTTTTCTGAAATCTTTTATAAGACCTTCATTTATTCTATGTATAAAATGGAAGATGTACTTAATGATAACAAGAGTATGTAAATAGGAGGCAGTGGCCCAGCATTAGAAGCCACGGAGCTGTGCGTCTGGAGGGAGAGGTAAAACCAATTTTTCAACATTCACTTTGAAATTTTAACATATCTTTCCTCTTCACTCTGATTGAACCCTCACTGACCAGCCCAGATGCCATCAGGTGGGTGGGAGCACACCCCTAAAAGGGTCCAGCATTACACCCACAGTTTTCCCACAGCAAAGAGAGGAAACCTGCAGGCTGCTTCTTATGACATCTGACTCTGGGACCCAGCCCCAAAGTTAAACTGGGTTGGACCCTTTATCTCTGCCTGCGCAGCAAAGACCGGGGGACAGTAAATCACAATTTTATTTTTGTTTTTCATTGATGGTTTCTGTCTCTGTTTTTATATTGTTTCTGTGTTTGGTCCATTTGACCTCACTCTTTTCCAAGGGGTTGGAGTTTTCTCCATCTACCTTACCCAAAAAGAGACAGCAACAGTGTTCATATAGCCAAGCTACAAGCATGCCCTGCAATACCCCACCATCTGGACAAGAGTCAATACCAGCTTCTAGGCATTACTTGTGAAAAGGGAAGCCTATCTTCAGATTGTATCTACTAGGAGACGCTCAGTAAGCTTAACTACAAAGCAAAATACATCCATTTAAGCATTAAAAACCCACATAACTACTGAAAATGTCCACGAAAACACAATGAAAGATCTCAACACATGTCCAAAAATGGAAAAAAGTAACTGAGACAAATGAGCTGGAAGCAGACAAAGACTTTCCGGTAGAAGAGTAGGCGTTGGATCTGCCTGAGAAGGAATTCAGAAGAATGGTATGGATACAAATCCACATGCTCTGAAAAGGGGTGGAGGAAAATAAGGAAGATGTCAAGAAAGTGCTACAGGAACAATCAAACAAGATAGATATGGCATTGGAAAAAATCCAAAACCTGCAAAAGGAAGTCCAAATGATTAATAATAAAATATCAGAAATGGACAATACACTGAAAGGGCAAAGGAGTAGAATTGAAGAGATAGAAACCAGAACCAATAAGTTGGAAGGTAAATCTCTCAATACTGCTAATAGAGAAGAGCAAGAAGAAAAAATGATTTAAAAAACTGAAGAGAGTTTAAGATTCATGCTGGATAACATGAAGAGGAATAACTTAAGAATTATTGACAGCAGTATGGCAAGACCTGGGGACTCTTGGGCCCAGAGTCAGTGACACAGACACATAGGACTAAAGTGGAGAGTGCAGCATCCAGCTAATAAGAAGAGAGGGCATATGCATAAGAACACCCACACTTGCAGATAATATCCACTTGACCTGGCTTCAATGACTGGAGGATTAAAGCTCAACTAGAAGAAGAAAGAAGAGGAAAAAAAGAGTCATCTGATACAATTTGATGAACTTGACCTACACCTATGGATACAGTAGCTCAAAAGAGGGAACAAATTTTTACAGCAAGAATCATTCCCACCCCCTCCATACACAGAGTAGACAGGAATGGGCAACTTGGATATTGGCTACCCAAAATGAGGAGGCATTAAAGGCAAGAAGTGACTGGCTTACAAGCTTTCAAGAAGGAATCTAAATCCAGAGAGCATGGAGAAGGTAGAATCTCCACTGAGTAGTAACCAATCTGTCTAAGTGGGGCTGATGAAAGGAAATGCAGATAGGTCTCCTGTGATACAATAGTGAAAAATCATTATCAGGACTGATTGTGAGGGTTGGAAATGTAAAGGTAGACATTTAATAGCAAAAGGAGGGGAGTGATTGATTTTGCAGTCCAGGAGTGGAGGTCCCTAGGACCATCAAAGGAGAAGAGCAGAGAGCGGGACACTATCTAGAGAAGCAGTGATGACAGAGATGATAACGTGGAGAGATGGAGCAGCTGGGGACTTTAGACCCAGAGAGGGAGAGGGGCTGTGTACTGATGACCGGGGCGCAGGCTTGCAGGGTATATTCTTTGGTTTGTTGATGATGTATGGAGGAGATTGTAATCATGGCAATGAAATGATATAGGATAGGATGAATGTAAAGCTAATGTTCTCCCATGTAAACTATTACATAATTCACAATAAAACATTAAAAAAAAAAAAAAAAAAAGAATTATCGGCATTCCAGAACAGGAAGAATCACAGAAGTCCACAGAGGAGACAGTTGAAGAGATTCTGGAAGTAAATTTCCCTAACATCTTGAAGGATGAGAAGATAAACATTCAAGAACCTGAATGAACCCCAGGAAGACCTCAAACGAAACCACCGAGACATATCATAATCAAGCTCTCCAAAATCAAAGAAGGAGAGAAACCTAAAAGTCGTCAGGGTAAAGAGAAGTGCTACCTACATAGGCAAGCAGATCATTTTAGTCTCTGACTTCTCAGCAGAAACCATGCAGGCAAGAAGGCAACTTGGAGACATATGTAAATGCCTAAAATAAAAAAATTTAAAAAACTACCAACCAAGAATCATATATCCAGCAAAATTGTCAATCAAATATGATGATGCAATCAAAACATTCCAGGATAAATAGAAACTAAGAGATTTTATCAAAGCCAATCCAGTGCTTCAAAACATCCTAAAGGTAGTTTTTTGGAATGAAATCCAGCAAGAAGAGACAACAACCATAGATTCACAGACGTGGCAACACAATCTGAAATCAGTCGACAGCAGAGTTCAGAACAGAACAAAATGACAGCAATGAATTCAGAGGACCTGGGAGGCCAACCAAAGATCAAATCATTAACAATGTCAAAGATAAGAAAAATATAGGAACAGAGATCTGGTGATAAGGAGGTCGAGTAGAATGCAGGATACAATAGACTGTTTTAAATGTAGGGAAAACATAATAGACTATAGGGTAACCCCAAAGAAAATCAATACGTCACAACTTACCACGAAAATGAAGACCCAAGCAGAACAATGAAAAAGAAGAAACCGAAAACAAATAGAACAAAACACATGAACTCAGCACAAGGAAGCATGAAGAACAAAGAAACAAACAGCACCACAAAAAATTAACATAATGACACAACTTAATCCATACCTATCAATAATTACACTGAAAGTCAATGGATAAAATGCACCAGTGAAGAGACAGAGAGTGGTTAAATGGATAAGAAAACAAGACCCTTCAATATGCTGCCTGCAAGAGACACATCTTACACACAAAGATAAAAACAGACTAAAAGTTAAAGGATGGAAAAAATATATCAAGCTAACAGCAATAAAAAACAAGCAGGAGTGGAAATACTAATCTCTGATAAAATAAACTTTAAGACAAAAACCAGCATAAGAGACAAAGAAGGACACTATCTCATGATTAAAGTTCACTTGCGCAAGAAGACATAACCATAATCAACATATACTCGCCAAATCAAAGAGCACCAAGGTATGTAAAGCAAACCCTATTAGAGTTGAAGAAAGAAATAGATAAATCTATAATTATAGTGGGAGATTTTAATATGCCACTTTCAAAAAGGGACTGAGCAACCAGAAAGAAACTTGACAAAGCTACAGAGGAACTAGGCAGCACAATCAACCAACTTGACCTCACAGACATGTACAGAGTATTCAACCCAACAACAACACAATATATATTCTTCTCCAGTGAACATGGAACACTCTCCAGAATTGACCATGTGTTAGGTCACAAAGCAAGCCTCCATACATTTACAAACAACAAAATACTACAAAGCATCTTTTCAGAATACAATGCCATAAAATTAGAAATCAACAATAAGAAGACCAAGGAAATGAAGTTTAATACATGGAAACTGAATAACACCCTGCTGAAGACCAATTGGATAATAGAAGAAATTAAATGTGAATTAAGAAAATTCCTAGAAACAAATGAGAGCAAAAAACACAACATACCAAAATCTTTGGGACACGGCGAAAGCAGTGCTGAGAGGACAATTTATTGTAATAAATGTGCACATTCAAAAAGTAGAAAAAATCAAAATTAACAAATTAATGCAGCATCTCCAGCAACTAGAAACAGACCAACAGAGACCTACAGTCACCAAAAGAAAAGAAATAATAAAGCTTAGAGCAGAAATAAATGAGATAGAAAACAGAAAAACTAGAGAAAGAATCAACAGGACAAGAAGCTGGTTCTTTGAAAGGATTAATAAAATTGACAAACCACTGGCAAACCTAAGAAAAGAAAAGAGGGAGAAAACAGAAATAGCATGCATTAGAAACCACATGGGTGATGTCACAATGGAACCAAAGGAAATCAAAAGGATAATAACAGAATACTATGAAGAGTTCTACTCCAATCCAACACAGTACAAAACATAGAAGAGATGGATACATTTTTAGAAAAGCACTATCTACCTAAACTCACACAGAGTGAAGTAGAAAACCTGAACAGACCCATAACAACAGAAGAAAGTGATCAGGTCATAAAAAACTCCCAACTAAAAGAAGTTCAGGCCCAAATGGCCTAACTAGTGAGTTCTACCAAACATTCAAGAAAAAACTGTAACCAATTCTACTCAAATTATTCCAGAATATAGAGGAGGAAGAAAAACTTCCTAATGCATTTTACGAAGCAAGCATAACCCTCATACAAAAACCAGGGAAGGACATCACTAAGAATGAAAATTATAGACCATTATCCTTCATGAACATAGATGCAAAAATTCTCAACAAAATCATAGCCAACAGACTCCAGCAGAACATCAAAACAATAATACATCATGATCAAGTGGGATTCATATTAGGGATGCAAGGATGGTTCAACATTAGAAAAACAATCAATGTAATTGACCATATAAACAAGAAAAAAGTAAAAAACCACATGATCATATCGATTGATACAGAAAAGGCATTTGACAAAATCCAACATCCATTCCTGATAAAAACACTCAACAATAAAAACACTCAAAAGTAGGAATTGAAGGGAAATTACTCAACATAATTAAGAGCATATGTACAAAACCAACAGCCTACATTACTCTCAATGGAGAGAAACTGAAAGCCTTCCCTCTGTGAACAGGAACCAGACAAGGATGCCCCTTGTCACCAGTCCTATTCAATATTGTGCTGGAAGTCTTAGCCAGTGCTATACTGCAAGATAGCTTTGAAGGCATCCAAATTGGCAACGAGGAAATAAAACTCTATTTGCAGAAAATATGATCCTATATATAGAAAACCCCAAAGACTCAGTAAAAAATCTACTAGACCTCATTGGAGGATTCAGCAAAGTGGCAGGATGTAAGATCAACATGCAAAAATCAGTTGGATTCCTCTATACTAATAAGGACATTGCTAAAAACGACATTTGGAAAACAATGCCATTTTCAGTAGGCACCCAAAGGATGAAGTATCTAGGAATAAATGTAACCAGAGAAACAAAGGACCTATAAAAGAAAACTACAGAACATTGCTACAAGATACCAAAAGAGACTTACAAAAATAGAAGAATATACCATATCCTGGATAGGAAGACTTAACATTGTGAAACTGTCAATACTACCCAAAGCAATTTACACCTGTAATGCAATCCCATTCCAGATTCCAACACCATTCTTCAAAGAGATGGAAAAAACAATTACAAACTTTATATGGAAAGTAAAGAGACCCAGAATAAGCAAAGCACTGCTTAAGAAGGAGAACAAGGTGGGAAGCCTCTCACTCCCTAATTTCAAAATTTACTACATGGCTACAGTGGTCAATACATCCTGTCGCTGGTATAATGAAAGATACATTGATCACTAGAACAGATTTGAGAATCCAGAAATTAACACATCCATATACAGCCAACTGATTTTTGACAAAGTACCTAAGTATATTGCATGGGGAGGAGATATTCTCTTCAACAGATGGTGCTGGCAAAATTGGAAAGCCATATACAAAAGACTGAAACAAGACATTTACCTCACACCTTATGCAAAAAACAACTCAACATGGATTAAAGACCTAAATGTGAATCCCAGAATAATGAAGGCCATCAATGAAAAAATGGGAACAAATGTGAGGGCTCTAATACAGGGCATACACAGACTGCCAAACATTTTGAAAACTACACAAACAAATTTAGACAATATAGATCAATGGGGCATACTAAAAATTAAAAACTTTTGAGCATCAAAAGACTTCATCAAAAGAGTAAAAATGGAACTCACAGAATGGGAAAAAAATCTTTTGCAACGACACATCAGACAAAGCACTCATTTCCAAAATATATAGGAGCTTACAACACCTCTACAAGACAAGGACAAAAAAACCCAACTAAAAAATGGGTACAGGACATGAATAGACACTTAACCAAGGAGGAGAGCCAGGTAGCCAACAAACATATGAAGAAATGTTAACGATCACTAACCATTAGAGAGATGCAAATCAAAACAACAATAAGATATCATCTCACACAAGCAATAGTAGCAAAGGTCAAAAAAGTAGAGGACAATAAATGTTGGCAAGGATGTGGAGAGACTGGGACCCTCCTACATTGCTGGTGAGATTGCAAAATGGTCCAACCTCTCTGGAAAGCAATATGGCACTTCCTCAGAACGTTAGAAATAGAGATGCCTCATGATCCAGCAATATCTCTACTTCTTATTTATCCACAAGAAACAAGAGCCATAACACGAGTAGATAATATGCACACCAATGTTCATAGCAGCACTATTTACAATAGCAAAAAGATGGAGACAGCCAAAGTGCCCATCAATGGAAGAATGGATAAACAAACTTTGGTACACACACACAATGGAATATTATGCTACCCTGAAGATTAACAAGGGAGCAGCAAGCCACTGCATAACATGGATGAACCTTGAGGACATTATGCTGAGTGAAATCAGTCAGTCACAAAAGGAGAAATACGGCATAGGACCATTATTTTAAAAGATTAAGAAAAAGCAACCACACTAAAAGGGAGAAAAAAAATTTATTTTTAATTTTATTTTTAATTTTTTGTTGATTACTAGGGTATATCGGGTGGGTTGAGGGAAGCGAGGGGAAAGTGGAGCACTGGGTAAGGAATAAGCACAAGATAATTTAGGTGCTGGTGGGGGTACACAGTAGAAGGGGAAGGGGAAAGGAAACACAAGGCAGATGGGAGAATAGCTATGAAGGTTTACATTGGCTAAAAAAGACAGAGGTAAATAACGACGAAAGCACAAACATGGAACAAAATGTCTCAGGGATACAAATATTGGGGCATGGTTTGAATGGGTAAAAGTGAGGAAATGACATTAAGATGGTTGGCTGTCTTTTGAATCATGGTTTCCCTTGACTAATATTGTAAAATAGACACTTTGAGAGAGGAATAGCCAGAAACATCACCAGAGAAATCTTGTAAGTCCGGCTTCAGTCTATAACTGATTAGAATACCTAAAATGGGGCTAGAACTTGTCTAGTGAAGGAGGCTCCCTGTAGAACCTTTGCATTGCACAAGGCCATAGATGGAACCCTGATCCCCATCCAGAATCTTCTAAGGTGGTACATTTCCACTTGAAAGGACAAGTATACCAGTCTGGAGTAACTAGAAGAACAGAAGATACTTCTTGAAAGAAAGACCAGCAGGAAAAATCAAAAACAGTAACAGCAGTCCAACTGACTACTACAAGAACAAGCAAGTTTTTCCCCAGGGAGACATTAAGGCAAGTGGTCAGGTCCCCTCAAGCAAAGTCCCTTCCAAGACTGAAACTCAAATGGAATATACTAGCAGGTATATGGTCCTGCTGCTGACCAAGTTGGTTACGGATAAAGGGAAGAGGGGGGGAAAACAGCAATTAAGTTGCGAACTAAGTCTGACCACATCCAATAGACACCTGTTAGCCTGGATTGAGACCTGGTTAACCAGCAGTATGACGAGACCTGGGGACTCCTGGGCCCAGGGGCAAGGACATGGCCACAGAGGACTAGAACGGAGTGTGAAGCATCCAGCTGATATAAAGTGAGGGGGGATGCATAAGAACACCCACACTTGCAGATCATATCCATTTGACCTGGCATCAATGACTGGATGATCAGAACACAACTAGAGAAAGAAAGATGGGGGGTGGGGGGAAGGAGTAACCCACTACAAGTAGATCTACAAGTAGATGAACTTAACCTATGCTTGTGGATGCAGTAGTATGACAAAAGAGAGGGATGGGGAACTTAAACATTGGCTACCCAAAATGGGGGGGACTACAAAAGCAAGAATGACTAGCTTACAAGCTTTCAATAGGAAACCTAGCTCCAGAGGATACAGGGAAAGGCATAATCTCCACTGAATGGTTTCTAACCTGTCTGGTGAGGTTGGGGAAAGGACTCCTGTGGTTCAGTAGGGAATGATTGCTATCAGGTCTGACAGTGAATGTTGGAAAGGTAAATGTAAATGTTTCGTAACAAAAGGGCGGGAGTGGCTGATTTTGCAGGAGCAGAGATCCCTGGGACCATCAAGGGAGAAAAGAGAAGTGGGAGACCCCATTTGGAGAGGCAGTGACACTAGGGATGGAGGCAGAGAAGATGACATGGACAGAAAAAGTGACTGGGGACTCTGGACTCAGGGAGGGAGAGGGGCTGATTGTTTGATGATGCATGCAGGGGATTTGGATCATTACAATGAAACAAAATATGGTAGGATGAATGTAAAAATAATGTTCACCCATGTAAACTAACACATAATTCACAATAAAAACTTAAAAAAAAGAAAAAAGAAAAAAAGAGAGAGCTAAAGTGAATAGAGAGAAATACTCTTAACTGATGGTACATGAAGGGAATTATAATCATTGTAATGAAAGAAAATGTATGATTTGTTGAACATAAAACTGATGATCTGCCCTGTAAACTTTCACTCAATTCACAATAAAAACTTAAAAAAAAAGAGTATGTAAATATTAGAAATGCAGAGAATATATAAAATGTATATGTATAGGCAGGCCCAGGTATTTATGAATTATTTGTGTTGCCATAATTTGGGGTCTTCAAGAGTCGGGGATCATCCCCACAGCAGCCAACAGCAATGACAAATCCCATCCAAAACCACAAAAGTTAATTCAATAACTATCCAATGAAGCTTAAGATAATTTGTGCAGCCCCCACCTACTGGGGTCATCAAAAAGTAAGTAGTAGAAAGTGAAAACACAAACCTCAGAATTACGAGTGGGGACCCTTTTCTACTTGCATTAAAAAAAAATTTTTTTTTTTAAGTAAGTAGGCGCCTGAATGCCCGGTGGTCTTTAATTCTCATACTCTTTTTTGTCATGTGGGTAAACTGCTTTCAAGAAAAGCTGCTTATTTTAAAACCATAAGCCACTTCAGCAAGTATCCAATTTTCTTTACTCCTGTCAAGATTTTGTCAATTTCACAGCAAAGTGTGCACATAAATGACTTAGGAACTGGTTACCCTAATTTGTCAAGGATTGTTCACGCCTGGAAAAAAGGTTGAGGGAAACAGTGAATAAAGCGCCCCCATTTTTCCTGCTTCCAGCTTTCAGGTCATGATTGAGAAAACCTGTGGGTTTCTGCAAGGCTCGTTAAAATCACTGGATCGTGTGAAAACACACGTGCTCCTCACTTAGGGTAATAGTTAAAGTACAAAGACTAGGTTGCTGTGTGAAATCAGCATTAGGCAAGAATCAGGGGCCATACCCTCTCTTTGATACCTGTGGTCCTTCCTTCTACACCCTGCTGATGCTTCTGGTTTGGGAAAGCAAGTGGGACAGTAGGGCCCCCTCCATCCCCATGCATTCTCCACCACACTATAGAATTGGGATTGGAGGTGGTGGTCATATTTGTCAGTTATTGCTTGCTGCCTGCCTCCCAACACCAGCTCTGGAGAGGGACCCCACTCATTCTTCATCTGTCCTGACACCACAGACCTATGTGGCCTCGTCTTTTTCTCCCTTCCTGCTTCCCCACTGACATCCCTGTTACCATTAGCCCTTCGCCCCACCCACTCTCTGTAGTCCCACCAAGCTGTTATGTATGAACAGAAGAAGGTATTGAGTCACCATCCACTGTGTGGCCCAATCACCACCAAGACCTCCGGGTTATCATTTGGAGTTATCCACAGAGGGCCCAGCTGTGGTCCTTCATGTAACCTGAACCATGAGTGGCTACACCTGAGAATTTTTCAAAGCTTTTGTAAATGTGAAATCTCAAATAATGGGATAGCTGGTAAATGAGGAGTAGGTGTGGAGTGTGTCTGCTTAGTAAATTCCTTTTTTGCTTAAGTTATCTTTTATGTATACACAGAGAACATTTGTTGTAACACAGCAATCAGTGTGATTGTCATTCTCAGACATTTGTGTTTTCATCTACAGCTGATTCGCTTGGTTTCACTTGTCTTCATTTAAAGAATTGAACGTCAGCTACATTTTGTGGGTTATTTGCAATTTGTGTTTTTTAATTTATATTTTCAGGGTATGTGAAAGGGCTTCAAAAAGTTCATTGAAAAATTCCATTATCTTTCAGTTCCATTTTTCTACAAGCTTCATGAAGTCCCTTAATATTATGTTTATTTCTTTTAAAACCTGATAGCCACTAGAGAGGTGACTAGTCAAAATAGGTTTGTTTAGTGCATGTAGTAAAATATGGGCTTCATATACATCTATCTTTCTGTATAGATATAAGTATGTTGTTGTTGATAAGTGCCATGGAGTCAGTACCAACTCATAACAACCCTGTATATGGTTTCGAATAGCAACTGGTGAGCTTGAACTGCTGACCTCAAGGTCCAAACTAACCTTGCAGTACCATGAATTAACCCACAGTGCCACACCAGGACTCCAGATCTAAGTATGTTGTCATATATCTCGTTAAAAGTACCATGGGTTGCCAAAAGAACAAACAAATCTGTGTTGGAAGAAGTATAGCCAGAATGCTCCTTGGAAGCCAATCTGGCCAGAGTTTGTCTCTCATACTTTGGATATATTGTTAGGAGGAACCAGTCCCTGGAGAAGGATATTAAGTTTGGTAAAGTGGAGGTTTCGTGAAAAAGAGGAAGACCTTGAATGAGATGGACTGGCACAGTGGCAACTGTGCAATGGGCTCAAACATAGCAATGATTTAGAGGTTATCACAGGACCAGGCAGTGTTTCTTTCTGGTGTGCATTGGGCTACTATGAGTCAGGACTGATTCAATAGCACCTAACAACAACAACATTGTTCAAATTCCCAAAATTACAACAGTCAGATGTTATAGCATGACATTACTTTGCATTTTGCTCCATAAGCGGGGGACATTTTAAGACCAATTTATAGATTCTTATAATTATAGTCCCATCTCTGGAGAAATTTAGGATAGTCTTAAGCAGAAGTGGGAAGGCAGGTCTGGTGGGCTGGGTTTCCAGGGCAGCGGAATCTTAGACAGAGGTTAACAGGCAACAGTTTTCTAGGGAGGGCCCTTACAATCAACATCTTGAAAAGGAAAAGGAGGAAGCAGAAGAGGGCAGGAGGAGAAATCTCAAGGGAAGTCGAATCAGAGCTTAGGATATTCTGAAGTTTGCATAGAGTTGTCTGAATTGGGTAAGATGTTCAGGTTTTCACACCCCTACGTCCATTGATGACTGGGTGATAGTACTCTGGGGAAGATGATGGAATCTTTGTGAAATGCTCTTTCATTAACCTTAGCTGCAACAGTATCCATGATAGGTAATAGCAGAGAGCTACCTACCAAAAGCACTTCCAAGAATACCCACCATACAAGCAAAGCTTGTTCTTTTTTTGATGCTGCCTTCAAATTTTGGGGCCTGTATAGTGTCTGCCCATCCTGTTCTCTCATGCTCTGAACTCTTCTATTAATCCTTTCTCTATCCAACTAAATTGTCCTTCTTCCTACCCTTTCCTGGAAATGTTTCTTTTGGATAAAGTATACCTTCCTAGACCCCATAATAATGCCTAGTAAGTACTCCATTTATTAAAAATGTAGATTACAGCATATTTTTTTTTGTAATAAGGCCATAAATAATAGTTGGAACTTCAAGTGTGGTAGAAGATAGTCCGAGCAAAGAGTAAGGACAGAAGTTGAGTTAACTCTGGAACTGTTGGTTCTAACTCACAGTGACCATATGTACAGCTGAAGTAAATTGTGTACCACGTGTACAACAATTCCTATGTATGATTCCATTGTTGCAGTCATTGTCAATCCATCTCATAGAGTCCTCCTCGATTGACCTGAACAGACCAAGCATCATGTCCTTCTCCTGGAATTATTCCCTCCTAATGACTTGTCCTGGTGTGGTGCTGTGGGTTAATGTGCAAAACTGCAAAGCCATTTGAACTGCAAGTTCGGTGGTTCAAGCTCACCAGCTGCTCCTTGGAAACCCTATACAGGGTCGCTATTCATCGGCACCGACTCGACGACACTTAACAATAACAACAACAATGACTTGTCCAAAGTAGGTGAGACAATGTCTCGTCATCCTTGTTTCTAAGAAGCATTCTGGCTGTACTTCTTCCAAGACAGATTGGTTTGCTCTTCTGACAGTCCACTGAATATTCAACATTCTTTGCCAACATCATTATCCAAAGGCATCCATTTTTCTTTGGTCTCCCTTACTAATTGTCCAGCTTTCCCATTCATTTGAGGCAATTGAAGATAGCATGGCATGGCTAAGGTATATCTCAGACCTCAAAGTGACACCGTTGCCTCTTCCCGCTTTAAAGAGGTCTATCACAGAATATTTGTTCAGCATGTTTGCACTACACCCTTTCTCTTCTTGACTGTTGCTTCCAGGGCATTGTTTGTGGATCCAAGTAAAATGAAATCTTTGGCAACTTCAATATGTTCTCCATTTATATGGTGGTTTATTGGTCCAGTTGTGAGGAATATTGAAAGCTGTACTTTTTGCTCTTCATCAGTGGTGTTGGTGCTAGTGTCCCTTGGAGTTGGTTCTAACTCATAGTGACCTGCATAGGGTTTCTGAGGCTGTAAATCTTTACAGGAGCAGAAAGCCTCATTTTTCTCCCGTGGAACAGCTGGTAGTTTCCAACTGCTGACCTTGAGGTTATTAGCCCAACTCATAACCACTATATCACCAGAGCTCCCTTCTTCATCAGTAAATGCTTCAAATTCTTTTTGCTTTAAACTAGAAAGATTGTCATCTGCATATAACAGATTGCTGATAAGTCTTCCTCCAATCCAGATGCTGTGTTCTCTTCATATGCTTAGGTTCTTGTATCATTTGTACAATATATAGAATGAAAAAGTTTCATGAAAGAATATATCCCTGACACATACCTTTCCTGATTTTGATCAAGGCAATATCCCTTGTTCTATTCAAATGATTGGCTGTTGTTTTATGTACAATTTCTATCTGCGCACAATTCAATGTTCTGGAATTTTCATTTTTAACAATGCTATCCATAATTGTCAATGACTTTGCATAGTCAATAAATAAAATACAAGTAAACATCTTTCTAGTATTCTGTACTTTCAGACAAGATCCATCTGACATCAGTAATGATATCTTTCTTTCCACATCCTCTTCTGAATCTGGCTGGAATTCCTGGTAGTTCCCTTTGATGAACTTTTGCAACCAGTATTGAATTTTCAGCAAAATTTTATTTGCATGTGATATTAATGGTATTGGTCAACGATATCTGCATTCTGTTGGGTAATCTTCCTGTGGTAAGAGTGGAAATATGGATCTCTTCCAGTCTGTCAGGTAGATGTCTTCCAAATTCCTTGGCATAAATGAGTAAGCACCTCCACCAATGCAGCCCTTTGTTGAAACATTTGAAAAGAAATCCTGTCAATTCCTGGAGGATTATTTTTATGTAATGAATTCAGTATAGCTTGGACTGCTTCCTTCAGTACCATCAGCACTATTAAGAAATGACTTCAAACATTTTTTACAGAAGTCCATGCCCTACAAGCCCTTACAGACACTTTTACACATGTTCCAAACGAAAGTTGTTGGTAAGTGTCTTTGAGTCAGTTCCAAATCATAGCAACTCTATATAGGGTTTCTGAGAAGCGGCTGGTTGTGTTTGAACCATCAACCTTGTGCTTAGTAGTCCTGTTTTTATCCTAAATCACTACATCAGGACTCCTAATCAACTTTATGTCAAGTAATCAATGTACACACTCAAGGAACGGTAAGAAAGTTGGATCAATATTTTAACCTATGCCTCTCCTAGTCACAGGAGATAGTATCCTTCCTTTTGTAAGGATCAGGAGTGGGGGAACAACAGGCTTTGAGAGGTTTGGTCTCACTAAAGTAGCATGTGAAAGTATTGAGTTCTGTCAAGTGATAGAAAAGGAATGGAAAGAGACATGAAGTGATATGGAGAAGTAAGATGGAGTTAATTATCATAACTAAGCATCTACTGGACTCCTAGTGTGATGTTGTTGGATCAACACTACATAGCAAACCACAAGATTGGCATTTCAAACTCAACAGTTGCTCCTTGGAAACCCTAGATAAGGTTGTTATTAGTTAGAACTGACTCAACGACACTTAACAACCACAACAAGCATCTACTATTTACTAGGCATTGTGTTCATAACTTTAATGAATTCTTTGTTATATAAGCATGATGGTAGGTGCATTTAGCATACCATTTTCAAAATATGGAAACCAAGTATTCTATGAGTAAATTAATTTGGCAAGCATAGTTGGTATGTGAACAAACCAATATTTGAATTTCAAAGTCAGTTTTTTTCACTCTGTCATATTCCATGGTGATTCTTGAATAACTTTTAGTGTTTCCTTTTCAACTTTACATCACTTGGAAGATTAATATTTAAAATTACTTGTTAAGGCTTATTGATCTAGATATTATTTTTTGTTGTTGTTTTCTAAATTTCACTTGATTATTTTAACTTGTGAAGTCCTTGGGTGGTATAAATTGTTAACACACTCATCAGCTAACCAAAAGGCTTAATGTACATCTACTCACAGGCACCTCAGAAGAAAGACCTGGTTATCTATTTCTAAAAAATTAGCCACTGAAAATGCTAGAGAGCACAGTTCTACTCTGATACACATGGGATCTTCATGAGTCAGAATCAACTCCACAGCAACTAATTTTTAAATAAATTTTTACTTATATTCAAATCATTTGAATGTTTAAAATGTGTTCATTGATAAGTCCACAAAACACATTGCTCATTTTTCCTAAAAAATATATATCACACCACAAATTTATTTGCTAACACTTGGATCATTGTTCTATAAAATGTATGTGTCTTTGTGTGTTGTTTTATCTGATAAAGTGTAGATAATTTTGGATTAAAATTTGCTTTAATTCTTTATTTCTCCCTTCTTCTCGTTATCTTTTCTTTTTTTTTTTTTTAGTCTCATACAATATTGATTTATTTTACTCAGGGACCAATAAACAACATTCTTATAAGTGGGGAAACTATTGATGTTTTCAAGGACTTCATTCTGTTTGGATCAACTATCAACACTCATGGAAACAATAGTCAAGAAATCAAAGGATGTATTACAATAGGCAAATCTGTTGCACAAGACCTTTTTTGTCAGGAGCCAGCACTGGTGCCATCTAATGGTGAAGGTTGAGATGGCCCTCATGCTCTTATGATTGGCCTGAAGACAAGTTTTACCTGGTTAAGGTGATGTCCGTGATCGAAACTTATTGGTAATTGTAACTAGGACAATTCTGGGAAAAGGAAACTTAAATTGAACCAAAACTGCGTGATTCAGTGTTGCTATAACAATGCTTATACTTATGGAATCATATCCTGGTTAGTATCCTGGTGGGTATTCATTCTCGTTATCTTTTCATTTTAACTTTTTCCTTAAACAGTTTTTGTTGTGAATTGAGTGATAGTTTACATGGGATAACATTGGTTTTACATTCATCCTATTGTATTTCATTTCATTGTAATGATTACAACCCTCTCCATTGATCATCATTCAACGGTATTTGCTTCTATTTCCTCTGGTTTTTGTTGTTGTTGTTATTGTTGTTTGTTTATTTTGTTTTTGAATACACACAAAAACACTCAGGAATATATAATCATTTAAACAACGAAAGGGCACATTCTGCAAGCCTGCCTCCTGGCCACCAGCACACAGCCTTTCTCTTTCCATGAGTCTAGAGTCCTCAGCTGCTCTATCTCTCCATACCATCATCTTTGCCTCCACCTCTGGTGTCGCTGCTTCTCTGGATAGGGTCCCACATTCTGCTCATGCTCTTCTCACTTGATGGTCCTAGGGTCCTCTATTCCTGGAATGTACGATTAACAACTCCCCACTTTTGTTACAAAACTGCTACCTTTACAGTTGTGACAATCGCAATTAGTTATCAATTTGACTTTTAAAGAAGACTTATTGAAGGTGGGTTTTGATGGTGGACTAGGCAGAAAGGCTTTACAGACCCCCATTAGTAAAAACATGGAAAATAAGATGAAACAGATTCAGTGGATGATTTCAGAACTCTGAATTTCAGATAAAGGGATACATTAGTGGACCAGGTGCTCAATGGGAGTATATTTGGACCAGAAGATAGGGGGTGACTTCTGATTTAGGGTGACCAACGTGATTCCACTGCAACCATTCTGAATGGGTGTGAGTAGATATAGGGATGAGAGATACTCCCAATGCAGAAACCAGCCAGCAAACTGCAGAGGTCGAGGTGTGAGCATTTTAGCCCTTTTCCTTCTTTTCTTTTGATCTATCTACTCATAGCCTTCTGGTGACCAGAGGGAAGACCTGTATGAGTAGACACGCCCAGGGAAGGTTATATGCTGCATGCAGCAGGACCGTCGCTGTGTGGAAGGATCTGCACTATGCACAGAAGGATCTGCACTGTACATGGAAGAATCTGCACTACATGGATCACAGGGCACAGAATCAAAGGGGAAAGAGACAACAGGAAAAGCATTCTCATGGAGCCTCTTGCAAAGCTGGTCTGGCTAGCCCTGGGCTGGTTCTTGCTAGGAAAAATAACTGAACAGACTTGAGGGGAGGAGGTGGGGGAAAACCTGTATTAGATGGCAAAGGCACAGCAGGAACATCATCAAATTTCTCAGGTGGATTTGAAGGCAAGAGTCCATTAGGTGGCGCTAAAAAATTACTCACATTTTCCTGTTTTGTCTTTTTTTTTTCTCTCCTTTTTCCTTTTTCCAGTTTTATTGTCTTTACATACATATTCTTTTTTCTTCCTCTGGATTTTTATGACTTTCACTTTTAGTCTTCTTTTTTGGTCCTTCTTCTATCATGTGGGTTTTTTTTTCTCTATTTGACTCACCTGACAAGAGACAGCAATAGTGACCATATAGCCAAGCTATAATTGACCCTCTAAAACCCTACCTATTGGGCAAGAGCCAATACCAGCTCCTATATACCAGAGCAGCTTCTACAACCAAAACCTGCTGAAAACACTCCGAATTTAGCTGTAAGAATGGTGAAAAAATAAGCCAATAATTCTGATGACACCTATTGAAGACTGCTTACAGGTGCTTATACCAACATACATTCATCTAATTAATAAAAATACAACAATATCACAATGCATTAAAAGCAGTAGAAAATTTCTGCTCATCTGTAGAAAAAAGACAGATAAGCTCAAAAAATGACTAAGAGGAAGAGCTAGAAATTGCATTAGAGGAACAAGTGTCTTTGGAATTAACCTGAAAAGTAATTTGGGAGAATTATACTGAGGTGCATCCAAATGTTCCAAAGAAAGGTGCAGGGAAATAAGGAAGAAGTCAGAAAAGTGCTACAGGAACAATCAATCAAAAATAGTTACATCATTGGAGACCATATAAAACCTGAAAAAAGAGGTCCAGATGATTGGTACTAAGATATCAGAAACGGACAACACACTGGAAGGGCAAAGGAGTTGAATTGAAGGACTGGAAGCCTGCATCAGCAAGCTTGAAGATAAATCTCTCAATACTGCTAAAATAAAAAAACACAAGCAGAAAAAAGAATGAAAAAATTCTGAAATAGCCTAAGATTCATATGGGACTACATGAAGAGGAATAATCTGAGGTGGACTAGAATGTCAGTAAGGAAGAAACAAAGAAAACCACAGAAGATATAATCGAAGAACTGCTGGGGGAAAAAAAAAAAAAAATCTGAAGATCTTAAATGATGAGAAGAAAAGCATTCAAGAAGCTGAAAAAAATTCCAGAACCAATTCTTTTGGTTTCTCAAAAGAAATCACCAAGACATATTATAATCAAACTTGTCCAAAATCAAAGACAAGGAAAGAATCCTGAAAGCAGCTAGGAAAAAAGCAGTGTTACCTACAAAGGAAAGCCAAAAATATTAAGCTCTGATTTCTCAACAGAAGCCATGCAGGCAAGAAGGCAATGGAGAGACATGCATAAAACTCTGAAAGAAAAAAAACCCTGCCAATCAAGAATCATACAGTCAGTAAAGCTATTAATCAAATATTGACAGTGAAATCAGAACATTTCAGGAATCAAGGTTTATTTGTTAAAGCCAACCCTGTGCCTCCAAACATACTGAAGGGACTTTTTAAAATTGAGAACCAACAAGAGCAGACAACAACCAGACATTGGCATACGCGGTGACACCACCGGGAACTCAGTCCAGAGATGGACGAGTTCAAAGCAGAACAAAATTACAAGAATGAAATTAGGGGATCTGAAGTCCAATCTATGATCAGGATAACTGCAAAGCGAAAGAGGGAGAAAGTACAGTAACAGATCTCCAAGTGGTGAGAAGGTCAAGTAGATTTCAGGAGAAAACACACTGTTTTAAAATGAGGAATAAAATAATTAAACATATGGTAACCGTAAAGAAATTTAACCCATCTCGACATCAATGAAAGAAAAGGAGAATCTAAAGAGATTTTGGAAACAGTAAAACTATGAAGAAATTGATAAGAAAAAGCACAAAAAAATGAACTCAGTACAAGAAAGCATTCAGAACAAAGAAACCAGCAGCACAACAAAAAAAATAAATAAATAGCATAATTGATAGCAATTAATCTATAGTATCTATAACTACAATCAAGTAAATACATCAGTTCAGAGACAAACAGTACCAAAATTAGATTAAAAATTAAAGGTTGGAAAAAGAGATACTAAGCTAATTGCAAAACAAAAAACCTAGCGAGAGTGGCAATATTAATCTCTGATAAACTTTAAGGCAAAAACCAGATTAAGAGACAAAGAAGGACATTATCTCATGATTAAAGTGTCAATTGAGCAAGAGTACATAACCATAATAAATATACATGCTCCCAAGGAAAGTGCCACAAAATACATAAAGCAACCCCTAATCGAATTGAGGAAGGAAATAGACAAGTCTACAATAATAGTGGGAGATTTAAATACATTGCTTTCAGAAAGAAACTCAACAAAGACACAGAGGAATGAAGCAACATAATCAACCAACTTGATTCCATAGATTTGTACAAAGTATTTAATCCAATAACAGCACAAGATACATTCTTCTCCAGTGCACATGGAACATTCTCCAGAATAAACCATGTGTTAGGTCACAAAGAAAATCTCGATAAATTTAAACACATCAAAATACTACATAGCATCTTCTCAGATCACAATGCTAAAAATTAGAAAGCAACAAAAGGAAGATTAAGGAAATAAAACCAAATACATAGAAACTGTATAATACCCTGCTTTAAAACTACTGGGTAGTAGAACACATAAAAAGTGAACTAAAAAAATCCTAGAAGCAAATGAGAATAAAAGCATAACATACCAAAACCTTTTGGACACAGCAAAAGCAGTGCTGAGAAGACAAAATTATTGTAATAAATGCACACATCCCAAAAAAAGAAAGAACCAAAATTAACACATTAACACATTTCCAACAATTAGAAACAAATCAACAAAGTAAACTTACAGTGACCAGAAGAAAAGATATAATAAAGATCAGAGCAAAAATAAATCAGATAGAAAACAAAAACAATAGAAATAATCAACAGACAAGAAGCTGCTTCTTAAAAGGGATTAATAGAATTGACAAACCATTGGCAAATATAACAAAATATAACAAAAAATAACATGCATAAGAAACCACAACTGTGATAACACAAGAGAACCAATGGAAATAAATAGGATAATAACAAAATACTAAGAAGAATTGTCAGCTTGAGGACTAGGGTGCGCCTGACCCAGGCCATTGTGTTTTCAATAGCCTCATATGGAAGCGAAAGCTAGACAGTGAATAAGGAAGATCATAGAAGAATTGATGCCTTTGAGTTGTGGTGTTGGAGGAGAATACTGAAAGTGCCATGGACTGCCAAAAGAACCAATAGATCTGTTTTGGAAGAAGTGCAGCCAGAGTGCTCCTTGGAGGCCAGGATGGCTAAGCTTCGTCTCTCCTACTTTGGACATATTGTCCGGAGGAAAAAATCGTTGGAGAAGAATGTCATGCTGGGTAGGGTGGAGGGTCAGAGAAAAAGAGGAAGACCCCCAACGAGATGGATCAGCCAGGTGGCATCATTGATGGACTCAAGTGTGGCAGCGGTAGTGAGGTTGGCCCAGGATCGGACATTGTTTTGTTCTGCTGTGCATGGGGTCGCTATGAGTCGGTTCCGACTCGATGGCACCTGAAAACAACAACAACATGAAGAATGGTACTTCAACAAATTTGAAAATGTAGAGAAAATGGATATAGTTTTAGAAAAACACATTCTGCCTACGTACACAGAGTAAAGTAGAGATTTGAACAGATCTATAACAAAAGAAGAACTTGATCAGGTCATCAAAAAACTCCTGATGAAAAATGTCCAGGCCCAGATGGCTTTACTGGTGAATTTTACCAAACTTTCAGATAAGAGCTGACACCAATTCTACTCAAATGATTTCAGAATATAGAAAAGTATGGAAAACTTCCTTGTATGAAGCGAGAGAAGGACATAACTAAAAAGGAAAATTATAGACCAATATCTGTCATGAACATAGATGCTAAAAAGGGTACTACATTTGTCCAGGGAAATAGGCTATTAATCTTTTGTAGAGAATGGGGTTTTATGTGGAATCCTGAGCACCACCCAGGACCTTCTGAAGTGAGACTTTCACACTTGAAAAGACACGCGGACCAACACGGAAAGACTAGGAGGAACAGAAGGTACTTCTTAAAAAGAAAGACCAGCAGAAAAAGAAGAAAAACAAGACAGCTGTTTGCCTTGGAGTCATCAAGGTAAGAAAAGTCAGTCCACCAAGGGCCAACCTCCTTCTAAAACTGAAACTCAAAGGGAAAACACATGTAGTCTTGTATGCTCACTGATTGGTCTATTTGTGAGTAGAAGTGGGGGAAATGCAGCAAAGAAGACATGGGCTGAGTTGGCCATGTCCCATAAACACTCAATAACCTTGAGATGAGAAAGAGAGAAGAGGAAGGGCTGGTTGGTCTGAAGTTTAGGGAGATGTGTGAACTCCTGAGCCCATGGACACTGACCTAGCCACTGGGGTAGAGAGTGAAGGGGCAGCTTGTATGAAGTGGGGGAAGGTGGGTAAGAACTCTGAGACTTGCATGGGTTCCAGCTTGAATGACTTTCATGCCAGAACTTGACCACATGAAGATAAAGAAACTTGATACAGAGAGCAAGCATAAATTGCTACAATTTGATGATCTGAACCTTTGCTTATGGATGAGTTGCTCAAAATTCCAACTGAAGGGAAGGATTCTTCACATCAAGGATCAAAATTGCCTCCTCATACACTGGATTGATAGGGATAGGCAACTTAGGCATTGGCTATCAAAAATGGGTGGCTATAAAGGCACAAAGTGCTGGCTTACAAACTTCCATGAGCGTGCTTAGTTTCAAAATGAGGGGAATAAGGTAGAATCTCCACTGAATAGTTTTCCTTTTGTTCTGATGACTCTGGTGAAAAGGGATGGGGGAGGATAGGGATAGTTTATGATTCAATTGTGAGTAATTTTTCCCAGGACTAATTGTGATTGTCACGACTGTATATGTAAAAGATTTGAAACTAAAAGCGGGGGAATAGTTAATCTTTCCTTTCAGGAACAGAGAACCCTAGGACTATCAAGAAGCAAAAGCATGAGTGGAACATGGGATCCTAATAAAAAAAGCGAAAAGAGATACGGTGGCAGACTCAGTGGCATAGAGATATAGAGCAGCTGAGGACTCTTGGCCCGTAGAATGAGAAACGCTATGTGTCTACAGGCAGGAGGCTGGCTTGCAAAATGCACCCTCTGGTCAACTAAACTAATATATATTTTTGTGGTATGTGTACATCAAAAAAAAAAAAAGAGGGAACTAAAGGTAAATGCTGTTAACTGATGATACATGGAGGGGATTGTAATGAAACTAAATATGATTTGTTGAATGCAAAACTGATGATCTGCCCTGTAAACTTTTATTCAACTCACAATAAAAGCTTTACAAATAAATAAAGAAAATAAAGATTTACTTTATAGAAACTTTTTCATTAGGTAAAGTTATCTTTATGAAAATAAATGATTTCCAAATCAAATCTCTGAAATTGTGAATTTCCCTTACAAAAAATGGATTGAGATAATAAGAATTTCTCTTTTTTCATAGTGACTTTGTCTTTGATTTATTTGTAATTAAGGAGTACTAGTGATATTTTTACAGAGTACCAGTGTGGTGCTGTAGAATAAGTGCTGGACCATAGGGTCAGTCTGAACCATAAGGCTGGTGGTTCAAACTCTCCAGTCATTCCTTGGAAACCCTATACAGTGTCTTTATGAGTTGAAACTTACTAGCGCGCACTTAACAACAGCAGCTGGTGCGCTATACTTGTACAGGAGGAAATTTAAGGTTTGCAATTATAAAAGCACTAAAATATATTCATGGAGTCCTCGTGTGGTGCTGCAGGGTAAGCACAGCAAAGTCAATAGCAAAGTCAACAGTTCAAACTACCAGTCCATCTATGTAGGGTCAGTATGAGTAGGAACTCCACCCATCTGTCAGTTTGTCATACTGTGGTGGCATGTATGTTACTATGATGCTACAGCCAATTACACCGGTATTTTAAATACCAACAGGGTCTCCCATGGTGGACAAGTGTTAGTGCAGCTAAAGACAAAGACAGACAAGGAATAAGGAGAGACAGACTACTTCTGAATGTTTAGTCACTGAAAACCTTATAAATCACTGCAGAAAGTTGTCAGATATGTGCTGGGAAATGAAAACATTATGAATAGCATGAGAATATTGTCAGATAGAGTCCTGATTTAAAATCAGGAAAGATGTGTGTCACAGTTGTATCCTTTCACCATACCTATTCAATCTGTATACAGAGCAAATAATCTGAGTAACAGGATTATATGAAGAACATGGCATCTCTGATTGGAGGAATGCTCATTAATAACCTGTTTTATATAGAGATGATAAAACCGTTCTTGCTGAAAGCAAAGAGAACTTCAAATATTTCCTGATAAAGATCAAAGACTACAGCCTTCAATATGCAGCCTCAATGTAAAGAAGACAAATTCCTCACAACTGAACTGATCATTAACATCATGATTAAAATGAGTATTTAAAAGTTGACAAAGACTTCATTTGCTTGGTTCCATAATCAACACTCATGGAAACAGCACTCAAGAATTCAAATGACACATTGCATTCAGAAAATCTGCTACATAAGACCTCTTTAAAGTGTTCAAGAGCAAAGATGTCAATTTGGGGACTAAGGTGTGCCTGATCCAAGTCATGGTTTTTTCAATAGCCTTATATAAACGTGAAAGTTGAGTAACGAAGAAGGAAGACCAGAGAATTGATATATTTGAGTTATGGTATTGGAGAAGGATATTGAAAGTACCATGGACTGCCAGAAGACAAACAAATCTGTGTTGGAAGAAGTACAGTCATAATGCTTCTTAGAAGCCAGGATGGTGAGACTTGGTCTCTCATACTTCAGACATATTATTAGGTGGGACCATCCCTGATGAAGAACATCATGTTTGCTAAAGTAGAGGGTCAGTAAAAAAGAGGAAGATCCTCAACGAGATGGGTTGGTACAGTGGCATCAGCAGTAGGCTCAAGCATAATGATTGCCAGGATGGCACAGGATGGCACAGGAACTGGCAGTATTTCATTCTATCATGCATAGGGTCACTAACAGCAACATGAGTTGGAACTGACTCAATGACACTTAAAAACAACAAATATTTTCATAATATTTACTCTGATCAATTCAGTTAAAAATCTTATTTTGTCTGTTATAAAGTTAACATAATACATAACTACTAGCTTTTAACTAAATAATTGCTTTAGTAATTTGCTTACATTTTAAATTCCCTTGTCAGAGTTAATGAACTTTTGCAAATTTCATAAGAAAGAGCTAATGAATAAGAAACATAATTAAAATTTACAGAAGACCTGAATACCTAGTGATACCTCAGTCTAAGCTCTAAGTGTTACTTTCCAACAACATAATTAAACATCTTCCATTTAAAATATCAATCATTCAGCTCTTATTAATTATTGCAAAGTCTGCATCAATAAACATCTTTTTAAAAAACAATGTTTTATTATTATGTTCAAGTCTATAAAATAAGCAAACAAAACTAGAGTTTAGTAGCTGAGATTCTTAGGTCTTGTAAATATATTAAAGGTTCTAGAAAGAATTATTTTCTAATTATTCTAAAAACCCTCCTCAAAGTTTCTAAAGGAGCTCTGGCAGCATAGTGGTTACGAATCGGGCTGTGAACCGCAAGGTCAGCAGTTCGAAACTACCAGCTGCTTTGCGGGAGAAAGATGAGGCTTTCTGCTCCCGTAAAGAGTTACAGCCTCAGAAACCCTGTACAGGGTCGCTATGGGTCGGAACCGACTCGACGGCACTTAACAACAACAAAGTTTCTAGACCATAGTTGTGCACATTGCCAAGGTTTCGAAATAAGAATTGGCAAAGCTGGTGTTAAAAATCTGCTCCATTCTATTAAAAATAAACCACGTTCACCATTCAGTATTTTCTGGGTATTCTCACATTTTCTTTTCTGTTGAATATTTACAGTTCAATAGCTATTATATAAAAGACTTGCCAAGATAGAAGATGCTTTACATAGTTAAAGCAATGATCTTGCTTTATGCAATTTTTGTACAGCAATCTATCTTCAATCATTTTTATTGAAGTAAAGTATTTTATAAATATGTCTACTTAGTAATATAGTTTGAATTCCTCCACTTAGAGAAAAAGGTAATTAAATGAATGAGAATCCATTTTGCTATTACTTGTTTCTTTTCCTATTCACTTGTAATTTTTTAGTCATATTGTATTTGAGTGAATGTCATTTATTACGCTGAACGCCTGCCATAAATCAAGTCATTGAATCCTCACAAGCATTGTTATTGTTGTTAAGTGCCATCAAATCAGTTGCAACTCATAGCGACCCTGTATGGGGTTTCCAAGGAGCAACTGGTGGGTTTGCATGACCAACTTTGCAGTTCAAACCAATCTTGGGGTCCAGTGCATTATCCTGCAGAGCCACACCCATTGTCCTCACAAGTATCAGTAGCCCGTTTTACATATGAGGAAACAGGCTTTGGAACATGAAACAATATCACACAGGTACAAAGTGGTCTCATTTTGTGATTCTATAACTCCTGCTTTTTTATTCATATTGCTTTTCAAACATATTGACTTTACTGTTGCACCGTAGGATAAGCATTTAACGTCAATGTTGGTTTGAACTGCACAGTCAGTGGTTCAAACACAGCAGCCACTCCTGGGAATCCAGATACAATTGCCATGAGTCAGAACCAACTGGCCAGCACTTAATAAACAACAATATCTAAAAGGCTCTGGTGGCACTGTGGGGTGGGTATTGGGCAGTTCAAACCCATGAACACTGTTGGAAAACTGTGAGGCTGCCTGCTCCTGTAAGGATTTATTGCTTCTGAAATCCTATATAGAATCTCTGTGAGTAGGACTCAACTGGAAGGCAGTAGGTGTGTTCTTTACATATTATGACTTCGAAGAAATATAACCAGAATGCTCCTTAGAAGTAGGATGACTAGTTTTTAGCTCTTTTACTTTGAACACATCATTAGGAAAAGACCAGTCATTAGAAAAGAACATCATGGTTATTAAAGTGGAGGATTGCTGAAGTCTAAGGAATCCCCCCTTTGTAAGATGAATTAATACAGCAGCTGAAACTGTGGACTCAGACAGGACTGGGCAACATTTCATTCTGATCCATGTAAGTTTGCTAGGACTGAGAGCAGACAGGTCAGTAAATGAAATTCAGTGTTTGAAAGGCTCTCTGTATCTATACACATACACATTGCCTAAATTTACAAAAATAAAGATTATAAATCAAATTCACAAAATTGGTTATATGTAACCCAGGCTTTTGCACATCAGCTCCATATACGTTTAGAAAGCTGTTGACATTTACTGAGCACTTGGTATGTACCGGGCATTGTGTTAGCAGAATGACATGCACATAAAGTGGCGGTGGTATGTGGTGGAGTCGGTACCGACTCATCATGACCCTGCACAGGGTTTCTGAGGCTGTACATCTTTATGGGAGCAGAAAGCCTCATCTTTCTCCCACAGAACCTCTGGTAGTTTCGAACTACTGACCGTGATATTAGCAGCCTGACAAGTAACCACTACATTACCAGATCTCCTGCACACAAGATAGAGGAAACAACAAAGTATAAACTGCCCAAAGTCCAAAATGAGTAAAGGTTACAGCAGAGAAACAAATCGGCTCTAGAGCGCTTTGGATTCAGAATTAAAGGGATTCATCATGTTTAAATAATTTAGCTTCTCACTTAGGAGACTACAGTCTTACAGACAATGCTGTTTTCTATATCATGCAAGATTGACCTCTATTATTAAGCAACTCACTTCCTGGTTCCCCCTTACTTCATATACTATAGAGGAACACATTTCAACTAATGAGGGCTGCTAAGTAAAATATTTAACAACAGAAAGAGCAGGGAGCCAACCTAAATCTGTTAAAACAGACACTGGCCCTCACAGAATAGAAATTGGTTGTAGACCACATGTATTGATTTATATTTGCCAAATAACTTCCCTGATACCAATGAATCCAAGCAGCCAAGGACTAGAGGAGAAAGCCTTTTTGTTGTTGTTTGTGTCTGTTATGACACCCAAACAGCTAATCTTCCACTTTTACTGAGCCAGGGAAGATGAAAGAGGAAAGGAAAATAATGATAGCAGAGACCCCACTGAGCGAGCTGCTGGGAAATTATTTTGACTAGCACAGACAGTGACTAGAAAGGGAAAACAACTCCACCCAATTGAACAAGATACATGCTTCTTAATTACAGCCAGATTACCAAGTTCAGAATGGTACTGATTGAAAAAAACAAAACAAAACATAGTAGTTGTGTAACAGCTGGCAGGCTATCACATGTGCATTGCAGCCACAAAAATGTTCCCCGGTTTGTACCATCCCTAAAATATACAAAGCAAGAGTGGATGTAGATTTCATGGTCAGTGGTGTACTCGAATGAAACAAAACCATTTCACTTATCTAATTAAATTAGAATAAAAACAGTTATCTAGAATTTTAAAATGATGTAGTCCCCTAATGCCCTCTGCACCCTGCTCCATGGTACTTGTTTGATACATAGCATTTCCTGAATTATCAGTAATAACTCTAGCTCTATGTACTTTACAGATGAGAGTGGAAATATGCTATATTACAAAGAAGTCAGTACTCTCCCTGGCTAATAGTATTGCAAAAATGATCCCCAAAGGAGCTAGTATTGTTCCATGTTCACTGTATACCTCACTTTCCCCAACTTTTTGAGGATGAAAAATAGGGAGAGCGGAACATCCCCTGTCAGAATAGTGTTGATAATGGTTGTACACAGTGAGGTGTAATTTTGGATGCTAATGATCTATAAATAGATCATACCTTACATAGTTCATTTCTTAAAGCTCAGAAGTTGGATATTTGCATCTCATCATATAAAGTATAAAGTTGGCAATATGACACCCTGTGCTTGTGAACTAGGTTTGCATGAAAATATATAAATATGGTGCTCAATTTCATTATACAAGGCTGGCTATGCACCAGATACTGTGTTAATTGCTCTATGTACTCTCAGTTCTGACAACAACCATATGCACTAGACATTAATTGTGACCATTTAAAGTAGAAGAAACTGATGTCCATATAATTTAAGCTATTGCCAAGGTCAAGTGGCAAGTTAGTGGCAATTGATCTGATTTCAAGTGAGAGTTCTTAATAAGCATCTGTCTCTACTGTCATCTACTAGTTTATTGACATGCCATTGATACGTTTTTTTTTCCCCTTTGGAATTTTCATTTTGTTTTCTTGCAGGTTAGTTTTACTTCAGCCTTTCATGGCTCAATTCTTTACACGGGCTTTGGTGGGGGTCGTGGGGCAGCCCCTGCAGGTCTAAAACGGGGTGGGGGTGTTCGGTCCTTCTGAGCTTCACAAGCATGGTTCCTAATCACCTTGCTGTGAATGGTACAGATCACACAATCATGTAGTTTCACATACAACTTGGGAAGCACGCATGCATCGAAGACACTCGCTTCGGAAATATCCCTGCCGGCTGCCGCCTCTACTATTACGAACTTT
Organism: Chrysochloris asiatica; assembly: GCF_000296735.1. Lineage (NCBI taxonomy): Eukaryota > Metazoa > Chordata > Mammalia > Afrosoricida > Chrysochloridae > Chrysochloris > Chrysochloris asiatica. The sequence continues at coordinate 398,318 of NW_006408588.1, forward strand.
CAAATTACGAACTTCTTAATGGCCTTGTCTTTGGTCACTCAGCGGGCAAAGTTAGTGTAGCAAATAGGCTGCACGTGTCTGCGGATAGGTTGCATGTGGCCACGGACCTTTTTGGCATGACCATTGTTTCTCCTTTTCTTTGTCATCTTGGAAGTGAGGACGAGACAGAGAGAGAGACACAGAGAGAGAGTGAGAGAGGGAGAAGATAGACTCTTACTCATGGCTGTCATCAAAGCAATAGAGTGTGAAACTTTTGATACATGGTATATTGCTGTGTTTCTGATATCAGATATGTGGCAGTGAATAATCACCATTCTATGTGATATCGCTGGTACAAGAAACGATAAACAATTCAGCTACTTCTGCTTTTCATACACAAATAATTCATTTAGAGTAGGAAACAGTCAAAAGGTTTGACTTTGTGTCTACCAGTGATTTTTGATTAGCTGATGATGGTATTTTGTTGCAAGGCAATTCCTTAAGTATCTCTTTATATGCTTTTCTTCAAATTGTAGACTTTCGAAGCTGTCTGTAAAATGTAATAGGGATCTGCTTCTAGTAAAATGTGTGTAGTGGCTTTTGAGCAAGGGTGATTGCATATAATTCAGAATTCTTACAGAGGCTTTTATTAAGGCAAACGACTTCAAGAAATGGAAAGAATAACTGTTACCCAGCTGCCACTGTGCATGAAAACAGATCCCACCAGGAGCCTGAAGTACTGCAGAGCCTGTGGGCTCCATTTTGTTTTCTCCAAGAGCATCTGGGGAACACCTCCCAAGGACTGGCTGCTGTACTCAGCAACCAAAGAGGTCCCATCACTGACCAAATATTTTCTCAGTTTTTAGGGATCCCAAAGTACAGACAGAAACAGACACATGAACAATTGCACTATGTTGTTGTTGTTAAGTGCCATTGAGTCAGTTTCGACTCATTGAGACCCTGAATAGGGTTTCCGAGGAATGGCTGGAGGGTTTGAACCACCAACCTTGTGGTTCAAACTGACTTGTGGTCCAGTGCTTATCCTACAGGGCAACCCCAGGACTCTAGTATAGGTAGTATAATTAAACACAAGGAGCTCTGGTGGCATAGTAGTTACTTGCTTTGCTGCTTACTGAAAGGCTGGGAGTTTGAACCCACCAGCAAGACAGATGTGGTAACCTAATTCCGTAAAAATGACAACCTTGGAAACCTTATAGGGAAAGTCTAGTCTGCCTTATAGGGTCCCAATGAGTTGGAATTGACTCAATGCCAGTTGGTCTGATAGAAATAAAAGGAGTCCCTGTGTAGCACAAATGGTAAGTGCTCAACTACCAAAAAGTTGGAGGTTCGAGTCCAACCAAAGATGCTTCGGAAGAAAGGTCTGGTGATCTGCTCACAAAAGGTCACAGCCTTGAAATCCCCATGGAGCACAGAATGTGTTCTCCTCTGCAACACATGGGCTTGCAGTAAGTTGGGATTAACTTGACAGTTCCTTTTTCTGGTTTGCATGTGAAAATACTCTCTATTAAGTGCACAGAGAGGACAGATAATTACTAAGTGGAATTTAAGAAGTTTTTACAATAGGAGTGCCATTGTATTATCCTGAAGGATGAACAGGTCATCAAAGGAGAAAGGGCATGCCATGGATGAAATAGCTGAAGCACAAATAAGGCTCTATGAAGTAGCCTGGCATATCTGTCAGATAGACTTAAATTCTGTTGTTTATTAAAAATATGCTTGTATATCTAATGTAGAATATGGAATACATGACGAGGCAGCACAGGTAAGGAGTTAGGGGCCAACATGTGGGTGGATGTCTACATCATACATGAACTTTGAGGTTTTCTGTGCAAGTAGTGGTCATGGGATTTTTGGACGGTGTCGCCACCAGCCATTTTTGAGTTCTTGTTCCTGTAGATCTCCTCTGGGTAAACTCAACCACAAAACTTCTGCTAGTAGAAGCAGCACGCACATTAAGCATTTGCACTACCCAGTGATTCTAGGAGAAAACTGTTATGTTGTTCTGAGCCATCAAACAGGTTCCACCTGTGTATAGTTTCCAAGGAGTAGTTGGTGGGTTTAAATCACCAACCCTGCAGTTAGCAATCCAGCGCTCATCCTATAGCACCGTATCAGGACTCCAGTAGAAAGACTGAAGAATATGTATCATCCAACTCAGAATCCGAATACTAGTAATTCTCCTTGGAAAGAGCACAAGAGTTGATTATTTAAATGTAGGAGGGGCCCTCAAAGAAGGCACAAAGGCAGAATAGCCTGGGTCATGTATTGAATACCAATCACTGCCAAAAAAAACAAAACAAAAAACAAATGTGCAAAATGAACTCTGCTAGAAAAACAATCATTCAGCACCCAAATGTTCCAGGCTTCAGTAACTTTTTACTGAATAAAAATAAAACCAAACCAGAAAAGGCCCACACCACCCTATCTCAGGAATCTAGTAGACACTCAGAAGAGGCAGCGCTATACTAGATTAAAAAACAACTGACCCAATATTTAGTTTTATTATATCATTGAAGTAATAAGCATTTCCCTAAGGGTATACTGAAATTCTTATCTAGTTTAGATTTCATACCATACAAATGAGATAATCAGTTGGTGTCTATGTTAAAATGACATCTGTTTGAAATATATCATTAACCTTCAGTACAACAAATGCAAATAATGTTCACAAGATATTCCCCAAAGGCACACATTGTTTGTGTTTTGGAAAAAATGAGTTTACATCCAGAAGCCAGTTTGCTAATGCCCTAATAGATGTTGATATATGTGCATCTTCAGCGGGATCTATACAATACTTAGTGCAAACTCTCGAGGGAGAAAGTAATTCATTATTTAAAATAACCGGCTGCACTTCTTTTTAATATTTCTCTAAGCTCACAATGTGGGTGTAGATGTACCTAGAGTCCATGGAGTGCTTTCAAATCAGACAAATGCTCAGCAATTGAATAAGTACAAGAACAGAATTTCTATATAGGCATGGGGGCTTCAAAACATTTGTGGAAAAACAGAATTAAAAGACAATGGAATTCTCCCACAAACTGTTCAGAGCCCACTCATGCATATACTTATTTAGCCCTAGTGTGGTGCTGTGGGTTAATGAGCTGGATTGCAAAATCAGTTTGAACTGCAAGATCGGAGGTTCAAGCTCACTAGCTGCTCCTCGTAAACCCTATACAGGGTCACGATGGGTCAGAACCAACTTGATGGTACTTAACAACAACTTGTGTACACACATATTTGTTGTTAAGTGCTGTTGAGTTGGTTCCACCTGATAGTGATTCTGCATTGGGTTTTGGAGGCTGTAAATCTTTACTGGAGCAGAAAGCCTCATTTTTCTCCAGAGGAGTGGCTTCTGGGTTAGAACCGCCAACCTTCTTGTTAGTTGTCCAGTGCTTAGCCTACAGAGCCACCACAAATACATACTTGTTGTTTACTGCTGTCAAGTCAGTTCTGACTCATAGCAACCCTGAGTAGGGTTTCCAAGGAGAGGCTAGTGAATTCGAACTGTCGACTTTGTGACTAGTAGTGAAGTGCTTACCCTACGGTGCCACACCCGGACTCACCAGTAGCTCCTTGGAAACCCTATACAGCATTGCTATGAGTGAAACCAACTCATGACACTTACATATACAAAAAAATGATAAATCAAGGAAAAGTTTTTAAAATGTCAATAATATATGTATGTATTTAAATTCCTTGTCATCCATTCCTTTATATATATATATATATATATGGAGAGAGAGTACTGATGTGGTGCTGTGAGTTAATGTGCTGGAATGCAAAGACGGTTTGAGCCACAAGGTCGGCAGTTCAAGCTCACCAGCTGCTCCTCACCCTTTGGAAGAAAGCCTTATACAGGGTCACTATGAGTCGGAACCGACTTGACAGCACTTAACAATATATATATATGTAAATCCTGGTGTAGCATTCCAGGTTAATGTGCTGGACTGTAAGGTCAGTAAATTCTGGTGTAGCACTTCTGCTGGACTATAAGGTCAGTTTGAACTGCAAGGTCAGTAGTTCAAGCTCACTAGCCACTCCTCAGAAACCCTATACAGGGTAACAATGAGTCAGAACCAACTCAACAGCACTTAGCAACAACATAGCTGTGGATCAGCACTGAACTACGAACCCCAAGGTCATTTATTCAAACCCACCAACTGCTCCTTGGAAGCCCTATACAGGGTCGTTATGTGTCAGAATTGACTCCATGGCACTGAACAACAACATATATATACATACATACATATATGTAAGGACTCCTAGTGTGGTGCTGTAGGATAAACACTAGACTGGAAACCACAACGTTGGTGGTTCAAACTTATCAGTTGCTCCTTGGAAACCTTATACAGAGTCACTAAGAGTCAGAACTGACTCGACAGCACTGACAAACAACATGTGTATATAAATAGATGACCAAGGAATTTAAAATATATATTATTGATATTTTTAAAACATTTCTTGATTTATCATGTTTTTAAAAAAACAAAATTAAAACAAACATCAACTGCAAAAACTTGTGGTAATTTCACTGTCAAAAGTCTTTAAATAAAACCAGTCACTTACCCTTAAGTCTTGTTAGTCTTTGTGTGAGTGAATTTAACAAGAGGCAGGAAAACAGCTAAGAGGCCATGGAGTTGTGCATGGGGTTAAATATGATTCTGATATTTACAAGTTTTGTAATCATAGACCAATTACTTCACTTCTCTTGAGGCTGAATTTTAAAATGTGAGAAAATAAGAGAATGCACCTGTGGGATCATTTTAGAGACAAATGAGATCATATGAGTCAAAGCATTTTGAGTAGAGCTTACATATAATGCTTAATAAATGTTAGGTGTCATTTTTATTATTTTACATTGCCATTGTAGATAACACTGTCAATAGAAATCTAAGAGGTTGCAGATTAATTACCAAATGCAATCCCTAATTTTTCATTTGTTGCTGTTTGTTGTTAAGTGCCGTCGAGTTGGTTCTGACTCACTCAGTGACTCTGTATAGGGTTTCCGAGGAGCTGCTGGTGAGCTTGAACAGCCATTCTTATGGTTCAAAATGACTTGTGGTCCAGTGCATTACCCCACAGCGCCATATCAGGACTCCAATTTTTCATTTACTTGGTATAAATTTGATATTTTAAGTTCAATTGAGCTTTGATTTTATCAATGCACTATCACTGTTTTGAATCTATTAAAACCAAGATCATCTAATATATAAGGCAGATGCACCATCATCCTTACCAAAGGTGAATATAGATCTTTTGTTACCTTAGCTTGCTGAATTTAATTAAAGAGTGTAAAATCATAACATCGATGCTGAGAGACTGGAATGCATTAGAAAGTTTCTTATGATCTGTGAGCTCCTTAAGGGTGGTTATTGTTAAGTGTTGTCGAGTTGGTTCTGACTCATAGCGACCCCTATTGGGTTTCTGAGGATCACCTGGTGTGCTTGAACTGCTAACCTTGTAGTTCACAGTCCAGTGCTGCTCCAACAGTGCCATACCAGGAGTCAAGGGTAAATTCTTATTTTTCTCTGCATCCCCTACAGATCCATCCTAGCACGACACTCGAAGAAGCAGACATTTCCTTAGGAATTAGCAGAACATAAAATATTTCTTAATTGTTAAGCCTGAATTGTATTCTTCTGTAGCACCACTGAACTTAGACTAGTACCTGGAACATAGCATGAAACGCTTCATAAATTCTTCTGAATGCATGAGATTTTTTGACAATGGTGTCCAGAGTAAGGTCTATAAATCTTGGCAACGTATTTAACATGAAATTCCCTATGTATTACGAATCTCTAGCTCCCGCTATTGTCATAGTTCATTTTCCAAAAGAGATTCCAATGATAATTAATACTAGGTAATTGAAATGCCATGATTTTATTTCCTGAATCAATTTGTCAAATATACTATTACTAGTGAAATAGTCAAGAGTGTTAGGGAAAGGGATCCTGGGAGATCATTAGAGACAAATCCACACTCAAACTTGAGTTTATGAAGAGATACACGTTTATGAATAGATACTGGTGCCCATTGAAATTAGAAAGTGGATTAGCTATAAATAATTCTGAAGTAGTGCATGTTATTAAATGGGAAAAGAGAATATTCTGGTTGGATAAGTACTGTATTGGTATTTGTCTATATCCTAAACATGGATTTCATAAACACAAAAACATTTGTTCTCTGTATGTGTGCATATTTAAAACATATTCAGAGAAGCGCATAATTTAGTCAAGAAATGGAAAAGAACATGAGGGTAGTACATAAAGTTCAGACAACAAAAGGATCAAATAGACTTAGAAAACCCATTGTGTTCAGGGCAAAGAAAATTCCAATCCTACTCCCGTCTTCATTCCTTCATCATCTAGAAGCATCCCTTATTTCACTCTCATTTGAGAACACAAGTGTTGGCTGTCTCCCAATGAACTTACTCAGATAAACACAATGTGATTTTCTTTTAAAATAAGCTTTTACTGAATATATCAACAAGGTACTGTATAGTGTAGAGTGAAGTTTGTAGTTGACAAAGTGTGTGACATGGTAGATCTCAGCGGACGTGTGATGCAGAATCTTCCAGCTCCTTGTCAGTGAGACTTCACTAAACAAACACAAATCAGAAGCAAATCAACATATGATTCAAACAATAACAAATCGTCCAGCTTAACTTGCAGAGAATATACACCAATCCTGCAAGGACGTCACACAGTAGTGACACCTTCAGTTGGGACTCACAATGGTTATAATACATCCATGGATACTTCTATGAATGTCTTCATGTATGTGTGCATGTGTGCGTTGTACTAATTTTTTAAAAACGTCTTGCTTTGTGCTCTTCTTGTGGGTGTGCTGCTAGGGAAAGAAAAGAAAACAAAACATAGCCAAAGAGTCTGATCTTTCATAACAATAGTATCATGTTTGTACAAATTTTCTCCTTATAACCAGTGACAAGTATCCCCCACTGTCTGCAATCTGACCTTTTAATTCTGTTGAAGAAACTCAGGAAGGGTGTGATCAGCAGCTTCCTACCCTTAGTGCTTTGAGCACCAGGCAAGGCTGGATGAAATTTAGGACTATTTGAGTTTGTGTGTGTATTTCTTCCCCATTGTGGCACTTGGGTCTCCTTTGTTTTCTCATGAAAATGGCAAGAGATAAGTTATGAGTAAAACTGTCACTCTCATGTCCTAAAATAAAACTTTAATGACTTTTTGCTATACATTAAAGAAACGCTATAAATAACAAAGTCAATGGAAATTAACCACTTCACTGTCAAAAACTGCATAGGACATGTGTAGCTGAGTTGGATCAAGTCCAGCATTCACTCCCATAAATTGAACCATACTGCCTTCGGTTGTAAATGGATGTTTTGCTTCTAAGGGAATGATGTCTTCCCCATTCTAAGGGAAGGATGTCTTCCCCATCCCCAAGGATGATTCCCCGGAATCAGAATGAAGTTCTGATTCCGGTGACAAGAATAAGACCATTATGCTCTCTGCTCTAGGAGGGACTACAGCTGTAATATTAGCTACTTCATTAATACTTTTTACCAGACTGGTCACATCACACTCTAAGAAATACTTTTTAAACAATTATCCAGATAGTTAGAAGTTGCCTTAGTTTTCACATGGGAGAATGTGTTCCACTGTAGCGCCATCATTAGAAACACAAGGCACACCGCATGTATCTACCTATGATTGTCCTAAGCAATGGGCTACTCATGCGGTCTATAGTGTTTGTGGAAAGCCCAGGGACTCTCTATGATCAAAGACATCTCCCAAACAGTTTGGTGCTACGAACAACTCTGGAAATGAATAGCAACTGTTATTAATATATTTCCTTTTGAAAGAATTCTCTGAATGTGGATACACACTGTCTGAAATCGTATCATTTGATCAGATAACATGATGCTCATGACAAGCCCATGCATACGGCTTCATTTTAAGGTTCCAGCTTGCACCTTCAACCTTGTTTCATATGCATCATAGTGACAAGAAGAGGCCCAAATATAGTGTTACCAGCAAAACACATTACTACAATTCAAGCTGCCAATCTAAGCATACTTTACCATTGATGGTTGTTCAGCAGTTTTCACAAGATACAGAAGACATGCCAAATTTCAGAACATGCTTTCTATTCAGATAGGTGATTATAAATGGGAGACTGGTGTTCATTTTGGCAGTCTTCAGTCATGCTGTGCACAAGATGACAATAAAGCCTGTACCTAGAATAGATCTCTTTGGGTATTCCTTCTCACAGAAGAGCCCTTTCAGCCCATGCTAACCATTTCACTTGTCTGGGTTCCCCCATTGTACCACTGCTGCCCCTACTAACTCTGTGGACCCCACAAGAGATATTGGTGAAAACTATCCAACCTTGGTCTTTTACGTCCAAAGCAAACAAGTTTTAGCAGCCAAAATTCCCACTTGGGGGAATGACATATAATGCAAATAAAGGAGAATGATTATTTTGTGGGTAACAGAAAAAGAAAACTCAAAAACCTCCAAAGTGAAAGTACCATCATTTGAACTCATTTGTTTTATCTACACAGCCAAGAGGAAGAGACTGTGGAGAGGAGTATCAAGCTAAATACAGAAAAATCTATGTCTTCGTCTTGAAGTTTGAGATTGCTTCCTGCTACACTGATCACCTTCCCAGACTGTGTCATCCCTACACCGTGCGAATCTAAAAAAGCAGCTAAAACCCTTTCAGAGCCTGAAATGGAAACCAGAGTCACTTTAGAATTAATTCAAATTAATTTCTGCTTGACTGACTGCATGGTTTCAATTCTTATGTCTATAACGTTATAGTTTCATTATAGTTTCTGCTTATTTTGAGAGACAAGGGAAGTATCAAATATAAGTTGGGAGCATTATTAAAGAAAATAAAGCTCTTAGTATAGAGAGAAAAAAAAAATTGCATAGCATTTTATACCTAAACTGTTACAAAGAAGACACATCACAGTTTTATTTAGTTAAAAATTATAATAATAAAGAGAAAGAAAGCAAAAAGTTTGTGATGTTTCCTTCATGGATTCCTAGGATAATGGTCAGAGGAAAAGATACTAAACAGCACAAAATGCAGTGCCTACATTTGACTAAAGAAGTGTTTTTGCAAGGATGCATTTTAGATAATGTATGTGGATCCATAGCCCTTCTACATCTATGGGAAGAAAAGGAGTAACTTATACATGCTTTCTGAACATGGACATTGCTTCAGAAATATTTAGAACCAAGCACAAAATGAGCATTCCTCTCGTCTTGTAACTTCTGCTCTATGCCTGACTCTACCAACATTAGGGGAGCCAGGCTTCGTATTCTAGCATGTTCATTTTTCATTTGTTGTCCTGTTATAAGATTGATCATCCCTCCACAATTCCCAAAGAAGAGGAACATCCAAGATTGAAAAAGAATAAATGAAATTTCAAAACTGGAACTGGATCAAAGTCAGTCCAAGGTGGAAAACCAGGTATTGCTTTCAAATGAAAACACAAAAACATTTCAGCCAGCACTGATGGGTCCTTATAGAAGCAGAAGCAGTGAAAATTAGTATGCACTTAAAAATATATAAAAAGCATATGGATATTCTGTGTAACCCAAGATTGGCATTCTTAATTTCCTTTGAAATACTGAGAAGGGGGTGGGGGAGACAGATGAAGTATTAACTACTAAGTATGGGGGTGGGACTCTGGTAGCGTAGTGGTGACGAATCGGGCTGCGAACCGCAAGGTCAGCAGTTTGAAACTACCAGCTGCTCCGCGGGAGAAAGAAGAGGCTTTCTGCTCCCGTAAAGATTTACAGCCTCGGAAACCCTGTTCAGGGTCGCTATGGGTCGGGACCGACTCGATGGCACTTAACACAACAACAACATGGGGGTGGGGAGTGCTGGTTGACTGGAAGACAACAATTTCCTGGGGGACGGGATGTATTAATTCAAGCTATTTCAACATGATTCCAAAAAAAAAAAAAAAATCAGTGGATCTAGTCTAACAGAATCATTTCGTTGTTCTTGTTGAAATGATATGAATAATTTCTAAATAACAAGTTGTTTTAGTACATCCCAAACACTGATCACTTAAGTCTAAATATCATGTTGACATAGCCTTGGTGAATCTACTCAAATAATTCTCATTATCAAAAATAATTCCATTCAATATAATTCTTCCCATTATTTTATTAGCCTCTTCTAAAAAAAGTATTCTAGAATATATCTCTGTTGAATTTGATTCAACCTGACATATGATTTGAATAATAACACTTTCAACGGGAATTTTCTTGCTAGAATATTCTACCTGTCCCTGAAGACAATTGAAGTCAGTCTCAGGTTTCTAACTCTGTTATCATATCGGGCCAAGGAAGCATGAGGAGTGATTTTTTTTAAGTTCTCAGTCAGAAAGCCAACTCCCAGGTTTAAAGGTCTTTTAAAATCTCATCTCATATTCTTGGTTCTATCAGATTGTTTCAGCGTCTTTCATGGAACTAGCTTACTCATGATGCTTGCTGTATTTCCAGCACTGGGTCAAATCAGGGTAAAAACCACCTTTCTTACACATTTTGGAATTTATGACTTCTCTTCCAGACCAGGAAGTATAGAAATAGCACGACAATATCTGGGCCATTTCTTGTTGTGTGCATATTACTTATCCTACCCTGATGAGTCCAGTTTAATCGGCCCTTTAATCTGACCACTGGCTTTAGGAAAGGAATTTATTCTGACAGCTTGGACAGCAAAGTGGTTAATATGCATCATATGGACGAATCACTCGTTCTTTTGCCTTGGCGTTGGGTTCTCATTGTACAACCCTGTACAGTACTTCAGCAACTGTTTTTTTTTTTTTTAAGATTTAAAAAGCAAAGAGTTACAAAACTGTTTGTAATTAACTTGAAATAGAAAAGATAGCACTTTTTTTTTGAAATCCCATTATATAGTACACCGTATAAATTACAGAGTATTCAAATGCACAAACGCATCTGTGTAACATTTATCAAATGTAATTTTGTGTGTCTTTCTGTGCACACACGTGTGTATTCTCAAGAGGTTTCCTGTCCGCCTTGTTGACGCTGAACCTCTGGCTGTCACGTGTGGCAGTGTTCCAGGTCGGGCACACTGCTATTGCAGTAACGCATGTTGTTCGGGATATGGCAGTCTGTGTAATTAATGCCCCCGTTTGGGGTGTAAATGGGCTGCAGTCTGAAATCTCCTTTAAGGAGCTGATCGTTATTTAAGGAGACGATCTGAAAACTGGTTTCTGTCATCTCCAGGATGGAATTGTCCTTCTTGGTGCCTGCCTCACAGTAGTCATCTTTCCGCCGGCCCCGGTTGTATTTCCACTTCTGGGAGGTATAGCGCCCCTTTTTGTGCATGTGCCAACAAAAGATGCTGAGCAAGACCACGAGCACAAATATCACGGCACCCCCAATCAAGCCTGCTAGCAGAAAGGGGGAGCCCATGGTGTGGGAAGTTGTCTGTTCGTGGCTGGAAGCAGTATTGCTGCCATTGTTCAAATAGGAGGCATGGGTGGTCACCTCAGAACAAATGGTATCTTCTACAACTCGGTAGTTAAAAGCATCCAGCGGCACTAAACAGATCCGATAGGTGGACTTGGGCTCTAAATTCACCAGGCTGAGATGCTGCTTCTCACCACTGACTATGCGTTCCTGAACAATACCTCCTACTAAACTGTGGCCCATTTTCACCCAAGTCAGTTTGTACGCCATCACAGTAAAGAGAGAAAGCCAGCTGACTTGAATGGAAGTGTCATTCACAAAATGGATAGAGAGTTGGATACGTTCAGAAATCGCTGGCGTCACTCTCTCTCTGCCATCCCAGTCGGGTATGGTGGGAAGTTTTGATGTGGTAGGTGTCAGAGGCATATCACTTCTGCTAGGTGTTGGAACAGAGAGCGTGGGAAGCTCACTGGTTGGAGACACTGTACTTGGGGCTGGGGTGAAGAGAGGCAGGCCAGGAAGAGTGGTGGGACATGACAAAAGATTCATATTCAACTCCCTGACAGCCATCCCCCGGACTTGCTCAGGACCTTGGCACATAAAGCCCCGCACGTTGAGAGATGAAGGGATGTATTTCAGCCATTCTGTGACCCATTTAATACTGCAGTCACAAAACCAGGGATTATTCCGAGCAGTGAGCTGCTTCAGGTTAGAGAGGTTATCAAAGACCCCCTGAGTCAACATTCGCAGTTGGTTGTTGGATATATCCAGCCGTTCCAGCTTGCGCAGATTTGAGAAGGCTGTCAACGGGATGTGGTTTATCTGGTTGTCCTGCAAATAAAGCCTGATCAGATGCGTACCTGGGAGATCAGGAGGGGGGTGAGAGAGTGAATTGCGTACGATCGAAAACTCCTTGAGTTTGGTGAGATGGCTGAAGGTGCCTTCGGCAATGCCCTTGTTGGTCAGGAGATTTCCATCCACAATTAGGCGCTCCAAGCTCGTGAGGTTCTGAAAGGCCATGTCTGATATGACAGCAATTCGATTTTCATCCACTCTCAACTCTTGCAAGTCCACAGGAAGTCCAACCGGCACACTGCTCAGATGATTCTTGGATAAAAACAGCAACTTGAGGCTAATGGCCTCCCGGAAGGCTCCATCTTCCACCCCCACTGTGGATATAGAGTTGTCATCCAGGTGTAGCTCTTCTAGCTTCAAGAGCTGGGCTAGTGCAGCCCGTGAAATGGTCTGAATGTTGTTTTCCTGCAGATGGAGAACTCGGACATTCTTGGGAAGATTCATGGGAAATTCATCCAGTTGGTTACCATAAAGGTAGACGGTATGCACCGACTGTATGTTGTACAGTTCTGCAGGAAATCCAGCATTATTAATTTGGTTGTTGTGGAGGTAGAGTACGGTTACGCCCTCCGGGATCCCAAGAGGCACTGAGGTCAAACTTCGTTCATTACAGTAGACAAAGTTCCTGTCACAGCGGCACACACTAGGGCAAGCCAGATTTCTTGACACCTGTGAGTACAGTCCCAGGGAAATGAGAAGCCAAGATTTCAGGAAAAAAGCCCCATGGCTGGGCCACTTTGTGGTCTGTAGGCCCATTTCTGAAGTAAAGAAATAAAATACAATGTGGCGAGGAAAATTTAGAAAAGAAATAAGAAAAAAAAGTCAAACAGCAAACCCCAAACCCCAAACAAATGAACCTGCTTCTGTTTTAAGTCCACAGCTCCAGCTGGAAGAAATGTCCTGAAGGTGCGTTGTCAAGTAATCTTCCTGCTGTCTGCTGTCTCTGATCTTATCAGCCTGTGTTGTCCTCTTTGCTGTTGTCCTCCATGTGCAAACAAATTGCAATCAAGAGAATTTTCCACACAGGCAACAGATGCCAAGCTATCAGTGGTCAAGAGGAGCCCTAGTGGGCAGGCAGAACTCCCTTCTTGTGTTGTAGGTCGGGTCAGTGTTGATCAGCCTAGGAACTTCCTGGTTAAGCTTGGTCTGCAATCTGTTGTGAGAAAGAAGAGAGGAAAGAGTCAGCGAAGGCTAGTCATGGATGAAGTGCCCACATAACTGTAATGTTTTCAGAAATTGTGAATAATTTTGACTAAATGGGGTTGGTGGTAAATGATACTTTAAATTGCACATCATTTATTGGTATTCAAGAGATGAATGATTCAACTATCTTCAAAAGAAAACTATACTTTTACCTCGAAGTATCAATAATCACATTGTCAGTATCTGTTCTTAAAAATCAACTTGCAGACCCAACGTCCACTGATTCCAATAGTGATTGTTGCTGTTGTTTTTAAGTGCCATCGAGTCGGTTCTGACTCATAGCATAGCAATTCTGTTTAGGGTTTCTGAGGCTTTACATTTTTGTGGGAGCAGAAAGCCTCATCTTTCACCCACGGAACAGCTGGTGGGTTCGAACTGTGCACCTTGTGGTTTTCAGTCCAGTGCTTATTGTATGGGGCCACCATGCTCCCTTCTGTGGAGTCGGTTTCGACTCATAGCAACCCTACATAGGGCTTCTGAGGCTGTATTTTATTTCTTTCACACAAACAGAAAGCCTCATCTTTCTCCTAAAGAGCAACTGATAGATTCAAACTGCTAACCTTGCAGTTACCAGGCCAGCTGATAATCCACTGCACTACCAAGACGCTCCCAGTAGCGATGATCACTTATAAATCCTGTTGGTCACTGTCAGGTTTCAAGATGGTGATAGTAACTGAACAATTAATACATAAATTTTAAGGAAAAAAAATGTGCAAAGCTTAATAGTTATAAATAAAGAAATACAACACGATGATCCATAATGTAATTTACAGATGCAACCTTTTGATCTGGCATTGGTCAGAGGTCATATTCATGTCATGCATGTACAAATGCCCTGTAAAAGCACTCATCTTTCCCATAACCTCCTTGTTTTCCTCCCCAATAGCTTACATGCAAGTTACCAAGTAGAATGCCCAACTCTAGCCTATGACATATTTCTACTTATCCCCTCTTTCCGGAATTCTAGGTACCATTGTGGTACTTCCTGTAACAGTTGCCAACCTCATGATTGTTGCTGAATCAATTATTATTCAAAAACACCACCTTCCTTTATCTGAGTGTTTTCCTGCTTTTATGGAAGAACTTTTGACAGAAGACACAGTTGGGGAAATGAAGGCAATCTAGAGATGGTAATCATGTCTCTTGTTCCATCTGTTTTTATATATGAGAAGTAAAGAAGCTAATTGAAAGGTGTGATTTGAAATAAGCTGGCATGACAGAACATGGCAAGCTGTGAGTCTCTTAATTCTCACCAATACACAGAAATTGAAACAATTTATGTCTAAAGACACAGAGGAACTATTTGAAATCTTTCCTGTAGCTATCTTTAGAAACATAATTAAAAAAAAAAATGCTGTAAAAGATATTTAGGGGTCAAGGACATTAAAAACTTGTTTTACAATGCAAAACACTGTAAACCATTTAAACATGCCAGTGACAAACAGAAATGTTAGAATTCATTTTTATTGTTTAGAAACCTTTAGGAAACAAACAAAAAAAATAAGTCTTTTAGGCACAAAACAGATGGTGTGATTCTTTCTTAAAAATTAAAATATTATGTAACTCTTTAAAAAAAAAAAAAACAACCTTACAAATATATGTTTTGCCACTTAACAGGACTTATCCCTTCTGGAAGACATTTTCCTGAATCCTGAGAGAATAGTTTGCAATGCAGAGGTGGTGCAGGGAAGGCAGTAAAATGCCATTGGCTTAATATGATCCTTAGCTCAGTTTTCAAGCTTTCTCAATGAGCCCTCTTCCAGCTAACCAAGTGCAGTTCTCACCCAGCAGTCACAGTCTGACCTGAAAATTTGTTAGCAAAGCATTCTGAAGCACTGCCCTAGAGCACGGTGACTTCCAATTTCACCATTCAGCTGCTTTCCTTCATTAAATTCAAAATAAATGCAAGAAATGTCACATGACTCCTTAAAAAGCGTTGTGATCCGGAGTTCATCTTAAATGGTATCTTGTAGATGAATGACATCTTACAGGTCAGCCAGTACAATGATTATATATGGCTTCACTGGACCCTAGAAAAGGTTTGTCTGAATAATAAGCACGAGCCCTGGTGTGGCGCTGTGGGCTAATGCGCCAGACTGCAAAGCCGTTTCAACTGCAAGGTCGGCGGTTCAAGCTCACCAGCTGCTCCTCAGAAACCCTACACAGGGTCGCTATGGATCGGAATAGACTCGACGGCACTTCACAACAACAACAACATCTCATGTCGCGCTGTAGGATAATGCACTGGACCACAAGGTTGTCAGTTCAAACCCACCAGCTGCTCCTCAGAAACCCTATACAGGGTCTCTATGAGTCTGACTGGAATAGATGGTGCTTAACAACAACAAAAACGGCTGCATCTAGTTGGAGCTTAAGAGTCACTTGTAATTAGAGGATCCTAAAGCACCGTTTTAAAAGCAGTATTTACTTAAGGAAGGTCCTTCAGTGGCATGAACAATTTGCACTTGACGAATCGGGCAGATAACCTTAAGGTCGGCAATTCGACACTGCCAGCCATTCCACTGGAAAAAAAGATGAGGCTTTCTGCTCCCATAAAGATTTATAACTTCGGAAATGCTATGCAGGATCACTGTGAGTCGGAACCGACTCCGTGATACTTAACAACAACAACAATCTGAATGCTGGCAGTTTGAACTCACCAAGAGCTGCTGCAAAAGACAGGGCTGGTGATCTGCTTCCATTAAGATTAAAAGCCAACAAAATTCTAGAGAGCACAGTTAGTTCTACACTGTAACACATGGGGCACCACAAACGGGAGTCAGCTACGTGGCAATGGTCTCGTTTTTGTGTGTGTGTGTTTTTTAAGGACAAAACACTGGTACTGTTAGTGTTTGTTCTTTAGAAGGGAGACTAAAAGAATAGTAATTAATACATTTTTGAGTATTCTACAGGAATTTATGAAGTGTGATGCTAGCAGGGGGCAGTAAGCAGAATTCCCTGATGGGAAGAAACAGCTACTCAGGATCTCCCAAATGTCTATGTTGAAAAGAACGTTGTTGTGATTGTCATTGTTCTTAAGTGCTGTCGAGTTGGTTCCAATTCATAGCAACCGTGTGTAGAGTTTCCGAGGAACAGCTGGTGAGTCTGAACTGCCGACCTTGCTGTTCAAACCAACCTTGCAGTCCAGTGCTTATCCTACCAGTGCTTCCTAACTGCTTCCAGCCAAGCAGCCAAGTGTTTTAACCACCACCCTACGAGGACTTCTTTTTAGGGCATACAAAACAATAAACCTATACTTGAAGACGACAGAATGCTCTTAGGAAGTTCATTAGACAGTCCCAGTTGTGTCATTAACAGCTATTACAGTACTCAGGAGTGGACCATGATTATGCTTCGGATTTGTAAATTTTCCACTTGTCTCATCTGGGTCCTCTACCAGTAGAGAAACTGATTCATCAGCCATCCCTCACTCTTTTACAGGCATGTTTTACTCACAAACAGCTCTTTTATAATTATGTAAGGTAATGCAGTCTTGAAGAAAGCTCTAATAAGATTACATACAGTGAACTGTCACTGTTTATCCACCTTTAATAGGGGGAAAGTCCCATCTAGATCACCATGTATCGATCGACTATGACAAGTTTAATTTTGAATGAAAACAAACTTTCCGAGCTTTCTTTGTATTCTTGGGAATTCCATAGAACTAACAGTATACCTTTTTTTTTCCATTTAGGTGGACCAGATTTTCCTCTCCATTTTCAGCAGTCCCTACTGAATACCAAGACAGGAAGCACGGTATGTTGGCAGAAAGCCTAAGCCTTGACACTTAGTCACTGCTGGATCATGGAAGAATTACTTCACCTTTCTAAGTCGTAGTCTCATACTCTGAAAAATGGTGGTGATGGCCGTGTGGCATCGAGGTGGCTCCTACTCATAGAGACCTGGAGAGCATTTCTGAGACCATAAACCTTTATGGGAGCACAAAGCCTTATCTTTCTCCCACAGAGAAACAGGTAATTTTGAACTAATGATCTTTCAGTGAGCAATTTAATTACCAGGACTTCTTGAAAAATTAAGATAATAAAGATTAAATACGGTGATACAAAGGCCTTCAAAAAATTCACAAAAAATGTAATTCAAAGGTAATGTAATTTTGCCATGAGTTTTTCAAAGTCCACTCATATGTGTGAAAAACTTATGGTGTCTGACAGAGAAAATAATAAAAAATAAACTATTACTATTTGTTATTGTTATTATTAATGATCTCCAGAGAGGTGAGTTCCAATCTATTGTTGTTGTTGTTAAGTGCCGTCGAGTCGGTTCCGACCCATAGCGACCCTGTACAGGGTTTCCGAGGGTGTAAATCCTTATGGGAGTAGAAAGCCTCATCTTTCTCCCGCGGAGCGGCTGGTAGTTTCGAACCGCTGACCTTAAGGTTCGCAGCCCGATTCGTAACCACTACGCTACCAGAGCTCCTTCTATAGACCAAAATAAAATCATATTTGAATAACCAGTTATTATACATTGCCAAACCTACCAGTTGCTCTTTGGAAACCCTATACAGGGTCGCGATGGGTTGGAACCGACTTGATGGCACTTAACAACAATAATAGGAACCATGGTGGCACTGCAGGATAAGCACTGGACTGCTAACCACAGTTGGCAGTTCAAATCCACCAAAAGTTCTGAGGGAGAAAGATGAGACTTTCTGCTCCTGTAAAAATTTAGTCTTCGAAAGCCTATATATGAGTTTATACTACAGTATACTATACCAGGTCACTATGAGCTCTGGTGTGGTGCTGTAGAATATGTATCGGATTGGTAATTGCAAGGTTGCCAGTTCAAACCTATCAGCCGCCCTCAGAAACCCTAGATAGTATCGCTGTGAGTCTGAACCAACTCAACAGTACACAAAAATAAAAACAGGAGTTAGAACTGCCTCAAAAGCAGTGGGCTTGATTTGTTTTATTGCCATCTATACGTAAGTGGTAGGAGCTGTGATAGTGTAGTGGTTACGAGTTGGGCTGCTAATCTCAAGGTCAGCAGTTCAAAACTAACAGGGGTTCTGCAGGAGAAAGATACACCTTTCTGCTCCCATAAAGAGTTATAGCCTCAGAAACCCGATGCAGGATCGCTATGAGTCGGAACCGACTCCACAGCACACCACCACCACCTGCACCACTACCATATGTGAATGGGGAGTCTTGGTGTGGCAATGCGGGTTATTTTGTTGGTTTGCAAGGCTGGTTTGAACTGCAAGTTTGGTGGTTCAACCTTTCCAGCTGCTCCTCAGAAATCCTAGTCACAGTTGCTATGAGTTGGAACCAATTTGATGGCACTTAACATCATATATGAGTGAGCTTTAAAAATTTTGTGGAAAAATGAAATTAAAAGTTAATGCAATTTTTTTCATGAACTTTTTGAAACCCCTTCATAGTATACTAAGATTTCTTACTCTTGACACTACTGATATTTTGAACCAGATAATTCTTCATTTGGCGGGGGGTTAGGGGGCATCCAAAAATGTCTGCAGACATTACCACGTATCTCTGGGTAGCAAAATTTCCCTTCAGTTGTGAACAAATGACCATTCCACAAGTACTTAGACGTATGCTGTTATTGCTCTAACTATCTAATTGATGATAAGTCTCTAATACATATAACCTAAAGTAATACATCTAAAGTAAGCATTCTTGTCATGGAGACTGAATCAGCATGAAAATGCATTTTTATTTTCCCCCTCTATCCATTTAGTCAACCAACATCTATCGGTCATTAGAATTAGGACAAAGGAGTCCTGATAGCTTAGTGCATTATGAATTGGGCTGCTAATGACAAGGTCAGCCGTTTGAATCTACCTACTCCATAGGAGAAAGATACGGCTTTCTGCTTCCATAGATTTCCAACATAGGGTTGCTATGAGTCAGAACTGATTCCACAGCACAAAGCCACCACTCTTATGAGAATAAGGACAGGAGTGTCTAGGTGGCACAACCAGTTAAGCACTCAGCTATATAATGAATGTTTGATAGTTCAAACCTACCCAGAAAAAAATGTCTGGCTCTCTGCTTCCAAGTCACAGCCATTGAGAATCCCACAGGACAAGTTCCACTCTGTAACACATAGGGTCACAACTGACAAGTAGTTTGTTTGGGGCCTCATGAAGCTTAAAGCTTAGTGATGAAAAAAAGTAAGCTAAGAATGACAGTACTTTGTAATGAGTTCTACCTAACCTTGAGAACTATCAAGAGTGCTGTGGAAAATTAACCTAGCCATGGGGTCTAGGAAGGGTAAAGGAAGTCTACAGAGTACATAAAGGATAAGAAGGGGACAACCAGTGAAGAGTTCAGAGAAGTTCTGCATGAATAAGGAAGAGGAAGAAAATGAAACCAGAGCTGTATTTTGTATCAAGAAGAGTGAGCCAGCCGACCAGAGAAGGAATAAAATGATTCTCTGCTCTTTCCTCCAACAGGGATCCCTGTCTTCCTCTCTTGGTGGATTGTCATGATTCCAGAAGATAATAAACAAATCTGTGTTTCAAAATCACTTGCCATTTTTCATTGCTAAGTCTCTAAATGTCAGGGTACAAAGACTCCACTTTGTAAGATGAATTTCAAATAATAAGAGCAAGCTTTGTCCTCCTGTCCTCCTGTTTGTTTGAAGGCTACACTGAATGTGTTCCTCCTACAGGAAGCTAAAGATTAGGAAGAACAGTTTAAGGGAAGGTGTAAGCAAGGTAAAAACAGAAAACTTCATTCAAAGTAGAAAACAGTTTCAAAAGCGTGAGAATAAATCAACATGCAACAAATGCTCTTTGGAGACTGGGAGGACCTAGTCTTGCCAGTCTTAAAACTCATAAAGATTACAGTAACAGCAGTAGTTACTCCAGACTCCTTTACTTTAATTTAACTCTTTTCATAGGAACGGAGACGCAATGCACATAAATCATGAAAATGCTTTCTGTAACGTGTTTCTCTTCCAGTACTGCCTAAGAACTTTTTTTTTTTTTTTTGTAATTAATTCCAGGAGCCTAGATTCCAGGAGTGCTTAATAAACTAAGACTATAAAAATCATAGTACAGAAAATAGGAATTGTCAATAAACACTGCCTATTGCATAATATAATGACACGAGGACAAACCTAATAAAATAGTAATGGTTTCAGCAATGGCTGAATTGTGATAAGGCAGCACAATGCATGAAGAGATGGCTAAAATGAGAAGGTGACCTTGAAGAAGGCTTCTGCTAGTAGTGGCCCATAGTCCCATCAAACTTGCAGCTTCTGGAGTTAGACGATTTGTACTTAAAATCAGACACACGCAGGTGCAGAATCCATAGATGGAAATGCATTACAAATGTCTTTGTTACAATCTGGAAACACTAAAGCAATTTATAGATCTTGTGCACATTTCCACATTCCTGAAGATAGGTTATAAATACTGTTCCTTCAACAATAGAGAGAGCTCTATAGTTATCTGGCCAAGATGTAGGGATTAGGAAAGGAATTTTGAGAAAAATATAATAGTAGCCACCTTCTAACTGAAGCCATTTTTCCAACTCATTCACTGAACCTGGAACAAGCCCCTTAGAGTTTCTCTCGTTAGGAGGCTATTTTTCTTCGTTAAGACAAAGAGAGGGAAAGAAGGGAAGGAAAGAAAGGAAACACTTTATTTAACTAGTTGACAATTTCCTGGCTCCAGTCGGTCAGTCTAGAATTGAAACATTAAAATTGGACCCAAAAAAAGCTATCCTCCTGGCAAGCACAAAACCCTCTAACACATTTGAAGACTTCTTCTCATATGGTTTCCAATGCAGTTGGTTCAGATAATCAGGATAAACTAAGGACAAGCAACCGGTGTTACTTAACTCAATTGCAGACTTTGAGAATATATTCACTCTACCAGACACTGCTCTCCATCCACCTACTGAGAGTCCCCACTACCCTGCCCTGGGTCCCATTAAAGGTTGAGCATTGGCTGTGACCTCAAGACTGGGCCTCACCAACCAACCAACTAGCTTATGTCAAGTGGAATCTGACTCATAGCAACCCCGTGTATTACGGAGTAAACTGCTTGATGAAATTTTCTTGGTTTTGACTTTCTGAAGAAGGACCCTGTTGTTGGACGCCGGATGCCACCTAGTTGGTACCAACTCACAGTGACCCTATGCACAACAGAAAGAAACTGCCTGGTCCTACGCCAACCTCACAATCGTTGTTGTATTTGTGCCCATGGCTGCTTCTACGGTGCCAATCCATGTCATTGGGGGGGTTTCCTCTTTTTCTCTGACCCTCCACTTTACCAAACATATACCCTTTCTCCAGGGACTGGTCCCTCCTGACAATATGCCTGAAGCATGAGAGATGACGTCTTGCCATCTGGCTTCCAGGAGTATTCTGGCTGTATTTCTTCCAACACAGATAGGTTTGCTCTTTTGGCAGTCCATGGTACTTTCAGTATTCTCCTCTAACACCATAGCTCAAATCATCAATTTTTCTACAGGCTTCCTTATTCACTGTCCAACTTTTGCTTGCATTTGAAAACACCAAGGCTTGGGTCAGGTGCACTTTAGTTGTCAAAATGACATATTTTCTCCTTAACTTCAGCAGATTAGTCTAAAGTAATAGGTGGTTTGATTTCTTGACTGCTGCTTCCATGAGTATTGATGGTTGCCCCTAGGTGGTGAAAATGGTCTGACTCAACTACTAACCTGAACTTGGAAGTTTGAACCTATCTAGTAGCAGCACAGAAGAAAGGCATGGAGATCTGACTTCATAAAGGTACCAGCCAGGAAAGTCCGATGGAGCAGTTCTACTCTAACATATGGCATTGCCAGTTGTTAGAATTGATTAGACGGCAATGAATTTCATGGTTATTATATATTTTTTAATTAACCTTCTTGAAGTAGACTGTCAGCCTTTTCTTTCATGACACCTCTGAGTCATTGGCATTTACTAAGGGGAGAGAGAGACAGATTGCATCCCTTGACAGTGTTAGAGAGGGTGACACCAAAATAAACCCATGCTTCATGGGGATCACCAAGACAGTGGTGTCACTAGAACTGATGCCACCTGTCACATGGCTCAGTGACTCATCATTTTACCCACCCCACACCTCCCATTACCTGCCAGTCAGGGTAGACATGGGTCACAGTGCCTGCCAATGGGCAGAGAGGAGGGTCTTGCCTTTGGCCAATGGGAGATGAGAGGAGATGTAGGAAACAGTGGGTACAGTTTAGGGAGAGATTGGTAGGGGTCCGGCAATTCCTCCCACTGGGGGGTTTGCCAGATAGCTTTGCCTATCTGATGGGGTCTGCATGTTCCACAATGAGTAATATCAATCCTAGTGATGCCAGAGTTCTGGGTGGGTTCAAAAGACCCAGTGCTTACCCTTTTGCACCATCCAGGAACTCTTTAGGCTTCTTAATACCAGAGGAGTCCTAGTATGCCACTGTAGGATAAGCACTGGACTATTAACCACAAGGTTGAGCAATTCAAACCCACCAGAAGTTCCTTGGAAACCCTACCCAGGGTGTCTATGAATTGGATCCAACTTGGTGGCACTTAACAACAACAATTCCAAAGAAGAACAGAACTAGTGTGGTAGAACTTGAGGGAAAAGATACTTGAATTGGGAGAGTTCCCATAAGATTAATGGAAAGGAAAACACACAAAAAAGATGGTCCATAAATGATGGGCTTTTTATACCTTTTATTGATAATTTTTCATTCCATACCAAAGGAGGTAGAGTTCATTCATACATTCATTTATTTGTTCAAACATATCCTGAGCACCTTATGCTTCGGGTATAGAAAAGTACCAAGTTCTTATCTTTGGAAGGGATTCTTTCTATCATCTTGTCATATGCGTCACAAACCCTGTGGCTCATCAAAATAATGAGAAGGGTATGAAAAAGGAGATTTTCTAAGTATCACTCCCCACAATTCTGGTTTGACACATATGTAAAGGAGGCTCAGTGATGTACATTTTATAAGTTCTCCTTAGATGGCTCTGCTGATCACCCTTTTAGGGAACACTTCCAGCTACTTAGCCACGCAATTGCAAGAATTACCTTAAGGGCTTCTAGAATCTTCTGGATCAAACCAACATGTAAATGGTGACTTGATGTATAGGGCATGTCCCCTATGAGTGAAGGCCCATGTCTGATCCAATGCCACAATTGCATAAAGCGATTTGCAATTCCAAAAGCATTTTAATGTGTTCATATCATTTCATCCCAGAGGAACCCATGGGGTTATTTCTATCAACTCCAAATGAACTTCACAGAAATTAAGTAATTTGCCCAAAGCTGTATAGCTAGTGTGGTGCTGTGGGTTTATGTGCCAGACTGCAAAGCCGTTTGAACTGCAAGGTTGGCGGTTCAAGCTCACCAGCTGCTCCTTGGAAACCCTAAGCAGGGTCACTATGGGTCAGAACCGACTTGACAGCACTTCACAACAACGACAACAACATCATACAGTTAGTAGTGGGCAGAAGTAGTATTTATCCATGAGCCGTCCAATTGCATATTTTCCATATGAAAAATAATAGCTTCTAGGTGCTATAGGTAGGAGCTCTGGTAGCGTAGTGGTTAAGAATCGGGCTGCGAACCTTAAGGCCAACAGTTCGAAACTACCTGCGGCTCCGCGGGAGAAAGATGAGGCATTCTGCTCCTGTACAGATTTACAGCCTTGGAAACCCTGTTCAGGGTCGCTATGGGTCGGAACCGACTTGACGGCACTTACCAACAACAACAAGGCGCTATAGGTAAGCTGGGTTGCTAATCACAAGTTAGGCTGTTCAAATCCATCAGTCACTCCTGGGAAACCCTATCTAGTGTGGGTATGAATCGGACCTGATTCAATGGTACTTAACGGCAACAAATATGATTTTAGTGATATAAATGATTCTTCCTGACAGGCCCTTCCCAGAAAATAAAAGAACAATGGTAAAGCTTCTCCCACTGTTTCCATTCACAACACTAGCAATAGTCTTGCATTTGAATTGGTTAAACATTGCCAAATTGGACCAATGTATAGGTAGAGGATAAAAACACCACTTAGCCATGCAATCGCAGGAATTATCTTCAGGGCTTCTAGAATCTTCTGCATCAAACCACTTACCTTAGTGATATCTAGTGCTGCTAGAACAGAAAACTCACCAATTTATCAAATTTATTTTCTCATAGTTAAGCAGGCCAGAAGTCTGAATTCAAGGCACTCTCTCTAGAGAAAGGAAGCTTCTCTCTGTGGACTTTTGGGGAAAGTCTTTGTCTCTTTTCAATCTATTTCCTGGTTCCTTGGAGATCTTATGTGGCATGGCATCTGTCTTCCCCAATCTGTGCTGGCTCCCTTGCTTGCTCCATTGGCTCTTTTTACATCTCAAATGACATTGACTTAAGATACTAGCTACACTAACACGGCCTCTTTAATATAACAAAGAAAACCCATTTTCAAAATGTGGTTAAAATCATAAGTAGAAAAACCCATTGCAGTTGAATGGCTTCCGACTCATTGCAAGGCTGCTATAGGGTTCTCAAGGTTGTAATCTTTATGGAAACCGAGTGCCACATCTTTCTCCCATAGAGTGTTTGCGGGTTCAAACTACCTTTCCATTAGCGGTTCAACTCTTCACCACAGGCATGTTACTGTTGTTAGTTGTCATTTAGTCAGATCCTACTGGTGGTGAATTTGAAGAGCCAACCTTGCAGTTCAAAGGACCCTGTGGTTCAGTGCCGATCCTACACAGAGGTTAGGATTTACAACACATATTTTGGGGGAACACAATTCAATCCATAACACCAGTGACCCTAGTTCTCCTTCCTGCAGGAAATGGCTCTCTGCAGGAAAACCAAGTGGCCTACCATCTGATATAAAGAATAGAGGCACCAAGGTCTGCGGGTCTGCAGAGAACCTCCTGGCCAGAGGCAGTGTTAATGACACATTCTCATAACAAGACGTGTATGTCTTCTTGTATGCTTAATATCACTAGAATCCCAAGGTTGATACCACCATTCTCTACAGTTTTGGAATGTCTATTATGCAGAGTCATCATTGGAGGAGAGGAGTTGAGGGATGAAATTAATCAACTACTGGCCAACATGTTGCCATTCATGTTTGCCAATTGCTTAAGATGGGATATTGTAAGTTCCAACTGAAAAAAAAAAAAAAGCAATGTAGAAAGTGTAACTATTAAACCACCAAACGGAGATTTTGGGGGAAATATTTGGATCTGCCCTTCTCTACATGGGATTGTGTTTGAGCGATCTCATAAAAGCAATTGAACTCAACATGTCAGAAATGCTTTTTCCATTGGCAGCTCTATGCTGCACATGCACCTTACTTTCATGTTGTCTCCCATCCTGCCAGGAACCCAGTGCAGTCTGCTAGTATCGATCCAGTGTGGGTGAGGAAGAAGGGGCAAGTCATCCTCTCTTCTCCTCCTTCCCTTTCTTTCTTTTATGGTAGGCAAGCTATGCTGGGCTAGAACATATATTTGAGCTTAATATTTATACAACCGTCAGATTCAAGAGAAGAAATAAGCAAATGTATATATTCAGATTAAAAGCTTTGTCAGCAAAATGGTAAAGCACTTGGTTGTTCACTAAAAGGTTGGTGGTTCAAATCCACCCAGTGTCTCTGCAGAAGTAGAGCTATAGTGACCTGATTATATACATATTACAGCCTAGAAAACCCTGTGGGGCAGCTCTACCATGTCACATGGGGTCACTATGAGTTGAAAATTGATTTGATGGCATCCAACAACACACCGATGTTATTTGTACCTTGGCTGCTATACATTTCCAACTTGAGTTTGGTGGTGGTGGATATGTGCCGTGGAGTCAGCTCTGACTCATAACAAGCCTACACAGGGTTTCTGAGGCTGTAAATCTTCATGGGAGCAGAAAGCCCCATCTTTCTACTGTAGAACAGCAGATAGTTTTGAATTGCTGAATTTGAGATTAGCAGCCCGACTATGCTACCAGAGCTCCTTAACTTGAGTTTCAATTCAGCTCAATATTTAAGCACCTGCCAGATCAGCAACTTTTCTACTTCATGCTCATTTCTTGCACTTTGAAATGAATGCTATAAAATCTTAAATTTGTAGTGTGTGGGGTTTACTTTCAAGTCGTCTTATTGGGAATTCTTGATTAACAAAATACTGGCAGCTTAACCTTAAACTGCTTGTTACATAATGTTCTGGTTTAAAATAAACAAGAACATGTCATGATGATCATGCTTGCCATTTATGCCAATTGGAACCATGTGCCATTAAGAAACAAAATGGTGATGTTGCATGTAGTTCACTCTTACTTGGTTTCATCTGTGATATTATACTTGTGGGAGCAGACTCAGATGCCATGGTCTCTATTTAAAATAGTATTTATTGTTCAGTTAGAATTCTGAGACTTCACATTTATGGTTAATAAATATGTAACACATGACAGTCTTCATTTCACTAAATGCATGCATGCTATGCGTTAAAAGAGCTATGAGATAAAAGTCATGGGTATGAAATAAAAGTAATTATTTACAAATGAAAATAAAACAAGTATGGACTTACTCAAGATCCAATAGCTAGCACATCAGAGCAATTCAGTTTCCAGAACAAAATAAAACTGTTCTTTTGATTCTATCACACTTCCTTCCCTTACTGGTTTAGGGTTTCCAGTTGATCATTTCAAAAATTCTGCCAATACCCAAATGCCCTTGGTCCTCTGTTTTTTTACTGCATCAATCAAGAAAAAGCTCCCACCCAAACACAAGCCGAATCTCCTCTGCCCCCCCCCCCCCCTTTGTGTTTTGGATCATCACTAGAGAAAGTCACCTAATAGGGAAGATTAGGTCTACCAAAAGAAATAAGTCAGCAAACTGATGTGAGACCTCAGTCCCATCTAGCAACCACATTACAGTTCT
The DNA here is from genome assembly GCF_000296735.1 of Chrysochloris asiatica. NCBI lineage: Eukaryota > Metazoa > Chordata > Mammalia > Afrosoricida > Chrysochloridae > Chrysochloris > Chrysochloris asiatica. Next base: position 425,691 of record NW_006408588.1, read on the forward strand.
CTGAAAAGCTCACTTTCTCACTCTCCTAAAAAATAATGTCAGCTTTCATCATTTCTCAGGCCACCAGCCTTCTCCTCTTACTCTGAGTAGGCACCATGCCTTTTCACTAACACTAAACGAGAAGATATCACAAAGAATCACCTGTATCTTCCAGCTGCTTAACTTATAACTGCAACTGCATCCGAACCGACTCTCTAACTTACTCCTCCCTCTGGTAAAAGACCATTCGCATCATCTCTTCCTTGGAGCCCTTGCTCTAGGTCTTTCCAGACCTGAAACTCCCCTCCGCTTCTCTGTCTATGCAACTTCTCCTTATCTGCTTTTAAACATTCTGAAGTTTTCATTTAGGAAAAAACCCAGCAAAGCAACCTCCTCCCCGCAGCTATTGTCACATTTGTATCCTTTCCTTTCAGCCTGATTTCTATCTACATTTCTCACTTCCCACCCATCTCACTCAATCACTCTCCACACTGGTTGCTGCCTCCACTTCCACCCAGGCAACAATTGCTGATGTCAAAAATCAGTCCAAGTTGTTGAGTCCAAGTACTTCTGTCTGCCTTCCTCGTACCTGATCTCATAGTGCATTTCAACTCAATGTATGTGACCTTCTTCAAATATCTCTTTCCTTGGTTATTACGTCTGTCTTTCATAGTCTATTGGGTTGTATTTTTTTATCTTTTCTCCAAAAATTACTCCTGCTACCTCTCATCAGCTTGTTTTGCAGGTTCCTTCTCCTCAACCAAGCCATTTAGTGTGGGTTCAGCAAACGTGCGTCCAAGCCTTCTGCTTTGCCTTCTGTAATTCTCTCCATAGATTACGGCATGCACACCCTGAGCGTTATATACAATGAATCATAGTCTTAACTAACCATCCTAGATCTTCCTCTGAGGAGCTCCTAACCAGAGCATCCAAACACACACACAGGGTTAATCCCTTTGGTTTTCAAGAACACTTCCAATTTAACATTTACTGTTTCAGATATTTTTAAGAATATTTCATACATTGACTCATTTAATTCTCACAATAAAGCAATACATTTTCTTCTGTCATTTTCCCCAAGGGATAGAAGAAATGGAAGCTCCAAGTTAATTAACTTCCTCAAGTTCAATCAGCTGGTAAGTAATAGAACTGGAATTTAAACCCAGGCCGTGGGCTGACGGCTTGCTCTTAATCCACGTCTTGCCTTTCCATAAATTGCCTGAAAGGAAGGGATGCTATATCTAGTTTCGACTACCATTGTTTCCCCAGTGTAGCGCAGCAGAAGGCAGATATTCGAGAAGTGTTTATAGAATAAATGAATGAATTGAAGAATGACTTTCAGCTGACCACTTCTTTAAAGAGGCAGTTCTGTGAAAACTCTTTGACATCTTCAATCTGAGATTACATAAGGAATGACTGGAACACTATTTCAATACAGCTTTTTCAACAAATATGTCAAGGGTTTCAAGCTACACTAAACGTATCCTGAGAGATAGATGGATAGGCAGATGGATGAATAGTCTCTAAACATAAAGAAAGGAGGTGACTTTGGTAAATGGTTTAGAACAAAACAACCAGGATGTAACGGCGATTCAACAGCTGAATGCTAACCTTCCATGCGGGAAACTTGGGTTCGATTCCTGGCCAATGAACATCATGCATAATCATTACCCATATGACAGTAGAGGCTTGCATGCTAAAAAGCTTTCAGCAGCGCTTCCAGACTAAAGCAGACTAGGAAGAAGAGCCTGGCAATTGGCTTCCCAAAGTCAGCCAGTGAAATCCCTACAGATTACAACAGTCTGATCCACAACCTGGACGGTGCAGGATCAGGCAATGCGTCAGTCCATTGTGCATTGGGGTTGATGTGAGTCAGAACTGGAAATTAACAATAACAACAAAAACAGCATACTTGTCTTACAAATTAATATAAATTTATACATGCTTATTAACCTCTAGTACTTCTTGTTGTTAAGTGCCATCGAGTTTGTTCTGACTCATAGCGACCCTGTATAGGGTTTCCGAGGACCCACTGTTGAGTTTGAACCTCCTACCTTATGGTTCAAACCGACCTTGTGGTCCAGTGCTTATGCTACGGTGCCATACCATGGAGGTTAGTTAATCTGGCCCATTCTTACAAACTCAATTTAGTAAGAACAGTCAAGCTATTGAACGCTTCAGTTCTACAATGGTTAGAACCTGAAATCAGTTTCTGTAGTCAACCAAGGAACTGTGTTTCTGAACATGTAGTATCAATAGCTCGTGCATATTTACATAAATTCAGTGTGGCATCTCAGCTGAACTTTAATTGCATAGCACATTACCATTCGACAGTCAGTTGCCAATATAAAGTAGGACAGTATTTTTGAGAGGTATTTAAAAAAAAAGCTTATGAAAAAAATCAGCAGAATCCCAAAACATAAACATGGCCTAGTTTCTCTCCAAAATATTGCATCATCACATATATAATATACATAATGAAACAGAAAATCGTGTGTTTCCTTCATAGGACGAATACTGACTTTAATCCGCAATACTGATTAGGCATATGAAATGAGTTTACTGAGTGCATATTTCCAGGTGAGTTATCTGGTTTCAAGTCTAAAAAAAATATGAAAAATTCATTGCTTAAACCTATTTCAGTATCATAGGGATGGTTATGAATGTAAACAGTGTAACATTTTTTCACTGAATAAATATGTTTCTAAGATGCGTCTTTTCATCTTCAGAGCACCCGTGTTGTTGAAGTATCAGACTGTATTCAGGAGACAATTTCTGGATTTGGGGGGATAAGAGGGAACAAGAAACAGAAGAAACTATGCGTATTCCCTATCTTTGACCTTCTCCTTCTCTCAAGGATGTTTTTGCCCCAGAAGATGACCAGTTATGTGTTAAGATAAAATCCAGGCATTTCTAAAATTGAAAATCAAACTCAAGAGGGACTGCATTCTTATCATGCTGCACAAGACACAGAAGGAAAATTTCCAAGGAACGAATTCAAAATACACCATGGATTTAAAATGCTACCTTTCAAAACATCTGCACTGTGGCTCTTCCCATTTGAATGAATTTGGAGATATGTTCCCCAAACACAGAAGAAGTTCAACCTATGAGCAGACCTCTTTATAGGCTTATACCCAGACAGAGAAATACTTTCACGTAGGCAAAATGCAGATCTCAAACTTAAGCCCAATGCAAAAAGCTTCTGTGCTGCCCATCAATTTCAAGCATTTCATTTCTGTTTTTTTAAAAAAAGGAAAGAAAGAACCGCTTCAAAAAGCAAGAGAACATAACTTTTTAAAAAAACAAAAGGAAAGCAAAGTACAATTTGACTGTGTACCTGCCAACCACGTTCATGTACACTTGTAACTGCCACTAGAGGGAGGCAACAAGGTGGATCCCAGGAGGTAATACAAATACGCCTGCACACACACACACACACACACACACACACACACACACACACACACTTCACATACACTCTTTTATGCACATACTCACAGATGCACACACGAGCCTCATAAGAAGCAAGCCATTTTAATTGAATTTTCATCTTTGTCTCAACCACTCTATGGCTGTCCAGAAGAAAAGTTTCAACAAAAGAGAATCTTCACTGGGAAAAATAAGTAAATAAAATAAAAATGAAATCATAAGAGAATAATGTGACATTTGAGATGCTAAAGCAGATATGATTGGAAATACTGTGGACAATGAGAGGTCCACTTTACCTGACTTTAGATGGCATATTCTTCTGACACCACTGAAATGAGACCTTGGTTGTTGGAGGTATTGGGATTGGTCTAACACGCTTTATCATAGAAGTACTGCACTTCAATGACAGGAATGTTCTCTGAGACAAAATAAGTATGAAGCAGGTCAAGGAAAAAGACGTGAGTGGGCAACAACTTATGTGAAGTGATTACACAATGGACCTTCATTTCCTAAAACAAAACAAAACAAAAAAACTTCCCTTGCTGGTTCCCTGATGCTTAAAATGTTATCATTATCAATCAGTTTCTTTGCAACAGAATGCTACCCTCTCTAGAAACACAAGTATTCTGGCAGAGATTTTGAATCAAGTATCAAGGGAAGTGTATCAGAACTTTTGCTAAAGCCAATGATTTCTCATTCATTCAGTCAACAATTGTTGAGGGACCTTACCGAGAGTGAGGCCGCCCTTGTGATGTAAAGGTGGACAAGACAGACAAACTGCATTCAATTAGGAAAAATAAGAGTTTAGAAAGCAAGATAGTAAAAATTCAAATAATAATTACAAACTTGAGGTTTAAAATGGTAAGAATTCTATTTTGGACATGTCATCAGTATCTGGAGAAGGCCATAATGCTTGATAAAATAGACAGTGAGGGGGGAAAATAAAGATGACCCTCAATGAAAAGACTGCTATACACTGAATGCAACAACGGCTTCAAACATACCAATGGCTGAGAGTTTGGTACAGAACCAGGAAGCATTTCATTCTGCTATACGCAAGGTCCCTGTAAGTCAATGGCCACTAACAGCAACAGTAGAGAATAATGAGGAACATGAGTCTTGAGTTTAGAAACATTGGTCATGGGCGCATCTTGGAGAAGAGGATATTTCATCAGACTCCCAAAAAATCAAGGGGAGGAGGGAGACGGAAAAGTACAGGAGGGACAAGAATGTGACCTGTTCCAGGCACTGAGAGGCCAGCACAGCTAGGGACATTTGTTAAGAAATGAGAAGAGAGCGTGTCTGAAGCAGAAATGGAAAACATTTCTAATGGGCTCAGCCTTGCCATATCAGAAGGCTTTGGTGAGCCATTGGGATTTTCATCTAGGACAATGGAAAGGTACAAATTAGAGGAGATGGAGTTAAATGGATTGGAGTGTGGAAGGTCATGTGAGAGAAAGTAGACATCAAAAGAGATCGCCAGGGTCTGTAAAGCAAAGAGCTGAAAGACCTTCTTGGGGAGGGGAGGGAATGATGAAATAAGAACAGGAAACATTATGAAGAAAAGTACATCAGTAGGAGAGGCAAGCTCTAAACTTGTTTTTGCAAAGTCTGTCTTTCAAATGCTGTTTCAGAGAGCCTCCCAAATACCCTCATGCATTTTTTGAACTGCCTCAAATTCTCTTTGGAAACAGATTAAGTATAAATAATACATAAATAAAATCCAGCTTTGACTAAAGCAGGGGCTTTGATGATAGAGCGAGGTGCCCAGGCTGGGTAAAGACAACCATGTAATTAATTAGAAGGGGTCTCTCCCCTTCCATCATGAGCACTGAAGCTTGCCACCCTACTTAGCATAATGCCCCTTCTGCTGGGAGAGGAGCAGACCACCCGCTGTTTCCTAGCAAGGAAAATGGTCTCAACCTATAAATTATTCTATGTGGCCAGGAAAAGCAGTGGCTTTTTTTCCCCTTCTTCTTCTTCTTTTTTTTTTCTGAAGCTATGTGTGTAGCCTGGCAAACAACCAGAGATAATTTGAAAAAGAGGCTTTTAGTGACCTCAGTGACAGAAAAGTTGCTAGAACAGTCCAAGTTTGACACGCTTCTTGGGATCTGCTTGGGCCGCATTATTCAAAAGGGACTGATCTGTGATGGCCTCACAAGATAAGTGCTTAGGGGCAGGGAGCTTGTTGCTGTCCCAGATTCCTCCTGCAGGAGGCATGGGCCCCAATTAAGGGGGTAAGGAGACCACTCATTATTCTCTGCTTTTCCAGGAAATCTGCTCACAAGAGGTTAGTCTATCTCTTGGGGGACTTGGAGGGTTAGGGTGGGGGTACAGAAATACTGAACTTTAGGATCAGGGCTTAATTAAGTGAGTTCCCAGGTAAAATCTCCATCTACGTTAATTATCTTTGAATTGGCTAAGTACCTAATTTGCTGTTTTCTCAGAAAATTCCCTTCCCCTGATTCATGCTACAGGGAATACACAGTACGGGAATTGTCTCAGCTAGAAAGAGTTCCTTACTAAGCTGAAAGTGACCATAGTACCAGCCATAATCTACAAAGTGTCACAGAGCCAAAGGGAGATGACTGTTGGAAATATATAGCCACCTTCTCATAAGTGCCAAGCCAGTTCTGGTTCACAGCAACCTGTGTAAGGTTTCCAAGGAGTGGCTACAGGGATTGAACTGCCAGTCTTGCGGTTGGTGGTCCAACGATTGGATATAATTTTCTTGGTACCACAATTCATGGCATTTATGACCTTCTGCCTGAATGTATTCATTTATCCTTCCTCCTGGTCTTCTTGTCTCTTAATTAATCTGCAGACTTACTCAAACACTGGGCTACTAACCACAAGGCACTAGTCAAAAGATTCCAAAGTCTGACATTTCCCAAAGGCACAGTTTTCCTCTGGCACCCAGGCAGTAGCCAAGAGTTGGATTTGCCTTGAAGGCACCTAGCTTGACTTTGTTGTAGCCTCATTTCACTCAGGACCATGCCGAGCATGCTGGGTCATGTGTGTGCAAAGCCCCTTGGGATGCAGGATGGAATTCAGGTGGGAAGAGAAGACATTTGGGACCAGGACATTCTGGAAGGCATATTGGTCACAGTAGGAGAAATTAACACATTTTTCACAAAAATTTGTGAAATTGATGAATAATTTTTGAAACTTTCGATCTTTCCTTATACCTTTTCCCAAGATACTTTAAACGTCCAGATCTAGTGGTGAGTGGTGAGGGACCCTACCTTCAGAAAGAAGAGTTGTACCTAGTTACTGGATAAATAGAAACACTGTTGGGGTGTTTCATCTCCTAAGAAGTCCGGGTGTGGTGCTGTAGGGTAAGCACTTGACCCCAAGGTCAGCTGGAAATGCAAGGTTGGCAGTTCAATCTCACAAGCTGCTTCTCGGAAATCCTATACAGGGTCGCTATGAGTCGGAACCGACTTGAAGGCACTTAACAACAACAAGGTATCTTAGCCATAGTGGCCTATTGGTTATGCATTGGTCTGCTAACCAAAAAGTTAGCAGTTCAAATATACCAGCCACTTTTCGAGAGAAAGATGAGGCTTTCTGTTCCTGTAAAGATTTACAGTCTTGGAAACTTTATACCAGGTTGCTATGAGTCAGAACTGACTTCGTGGCACACTACCACCACCAATCTTGGAGTTATGGTGTGGCGTTTTACGATAAGCACCGGACTGCTACCCACAAGGCTGGTGGTTCAAAACCACCAGCTGCTCCTTGGAAATCCCATAGTATATCAGGAGAACTGACTCTAAGGCACTTCCCAACAATAAGGTATTTTATCTCCTAAGATACTATAGCTCCTTAGCATACTTTTGAAGAAATATAAAAATGTCAAGAAACTTATTAATGGCAAGAAGTGACTGGCTTACAAGCTTTCAAGAGGGAACCTAGATCCAGAGGGCCTGGAGGAAGGTAGAATCTTCAGTGAGTAGTATTCAATCTGTCTAGGCGGGGCTGATGCAATGAAATGCAGACAGGTCTCTTGTGATACAACAGTGACTAATTGTTATCAGGACTGATTGTGAGGGTTGGAAATGTAAAGGTAGACATTTTATAGTAAGGAGGGGAGTGATTAACTTTTCAGTCTAGGAGCGGAGGTCCCTAGGACCATCAAGGGAAAAGAGCAGAGAGCAGGACCCTACCCAGAGAAGCAGTGATGCCTGAAATGGAGGCAGAGATGATGACGTGGAGCGATGGAGCAGCTGGAGACTTTAGATCCAGAGAGGGAGAGCGACTGTGTGCTGAAGACCTGGGGAGGGGGGCAGGATTGCAGGGTATACCCTATGGTTGGTTGATGATGCATGGAGGGTATTGTAACCATGGCAATGAGACGATATATGATAGAATGAATGTAAAATTAATGTTCTCCCATGAAAAGTATCACACAATTCACAATAAAACATTTAAGAAAAAAAAAGGAAACTTATTAATAACTTCAAAGTCTTCTTTGAATTACCAACTCAACAAGCTTAACAACATTCCCTTAAAAAAATTCATCCACTCAATCATTTAGTCAAAATATGGCATGTTAAGCTATCAGTCAATAATCATCTACCACATGCCCGTCCACTAGATGGCAGCTGTCCAGGTGACACATGACTTCTATGGTTCATGTCGTTAGATGCAATCAAGTGGGTTCTGATTCATAGCGACCCTGTATAGGGTTTCTGAGGAGCAGCTGGTGGGTTTGAACTACTAACTTTGCAGTTCAAACCGACCTTTCAATCAAGTTCTCATCCTAGAACACCACATCAGGACTATGGTTCATACGACAGTAGAAAAGAGGAGGTGATTAAGGAAAGCCTACTTTGACCTAGCTCTCATAGAGGGATTATAATGCTGAATCATTTGTCAATTGAGGGCCAATTTTTTCTCTAATTTCAGTTTCCAGGCCTCCCCATAAACATTTCTCATCCTTGGACCTAAATACCTTCTTTCCCCGATGCTGTGGTCACACCCTTAGATATTCCAAGAATCCATCCACCCTTACTTTTCAAACCAGTGAATAATAACAATCCATTTTAAAAAAAGAAAGGACAACTGCTAAGTGGCTATTAGGAAAGTAATAAAGTAATAACTGCCTGAACTCTTAACTGCCTCCTCCAATTCTTTACTGGAGGTTCCGAATCAATAGTTCCCAAATCTTGTGTCTGTCTTGAGAGGGAAATAGTCATCTGAGAAAGGAACATAACTCCTAAGTCAGAAGCTGCTAAATTCCACGTTGTAACCAGTTAAACCCATCTTGTCATCATTCCTCATGCTTTGGGTTGTACAGACTGCGATCAGCTACAATGTGGTAGACAACACATAGGGAAGGGTCAAGATCAGACGTGTTGGGGTAAAAACTGGATCTTGGTGGCAAGAAGACGAGATAAAAATGAGATACTACAATGATTTGTGGGCCTCCACGTGGCCATGGCACATAAACAGATACACATTTTATCTGTGGTGTTAGAATGTCTTTAGGAAAGGGGACAGTGTCGAAACTGCCTCCTTTCAAAACCAAAACCTTTGCTGTGGAGTGGACTCCTACTCCTGGCAACACCATTTGTTACAGAGTGGAACTTCACCACATGGATTTCTTAGCTGTAATCTTTTGTAAAAACAGATTACCAGAAAGGGAAGCCACAGGGAAGATGGAGGATAACTGTTGTGCAGGGAGGGGACTGTAATCACTGAGATGAAACAAGGCATATGGTTTGTTGAATGTAAAGCTGATGATCTTGTCCATTAACCTTCACTCAATTCACAATAAAAAGTTAAACACAAAAATGAAAACAGAATACCAGACTTTTCTTCTTTGAAATCTGCTGGGTGGGCTTATACTACTGATCTTTATGTCAGTTGTTATTGTTAAGTGCTGTCGAGTCGGTTCCTACCCATGGCGACCCTGTATAGGGTTTCTAAGGAGCAGCTGGTGAGCTTGAATCACTGACCTTGCAGTTCAAACGACTTTGCAGTCTGACACATTAACCCACAGCACTACACTAGGATGGGAGGGAAGCACAAACTGTTTGTGCCCCTCAGGTACTTTGAATAGCCTCCTCTTTGTTGTTGTTAAGTGCCATCGAGAAGGTTCCAACTCATATTGATCCTGTATAGAGTTTCTGAGACTGTAAATCTTTGCAGGAGTAGAAAGCCTCATCTTTCTCCCACGGAGTGGCTAGGGGTTGGAATTGCTGACCTTGTGATTCTCAGTACAGTGCTTACCCTGCAGAATCACTGTGCTCCCTGAATAAGCTGTTTGTTGTTGTTGCTGTTAAGTACCATCGAGTTGGTTCCGATTCATAGGTCCCCTGTATAGGGTTTCCAAAGAGCAAGTGGTGAGTTTGAATCACCAACCTTGCGGTTCAAACTGACCTTTTGGTCCAGGCTTTATCCTACAGAACCGTACCTGGACTCTGATTGCCTCCTTGGGGGAACAGAAATGGAAAAAAAAAGTTTTGAGAGACAGTGCTATAAACAACCAGGCATATGACTAATGTTGTCATAGCAATAATAAAGATGAAAATGCCTAACGTAAGCTGGACAGCATGTGGAATGCATCCTGCCATGTACTCACTGTATTTCTGCCAAAGTCCTGTGAGAAAAGGGTTGTACTGTATCCATTTTGTTGTTGTTTTGTTAAGTGCCTTCGAGTCGGTTCTGACCCATAGCGACCCTGTACAGGGTTTCCGAGGCTGTAAATCTTTACGGGTGCAGAAAGCCATCTTTCTCCCGCGGAATGGCTGGTAGTTTCGAACTGTTGTCCTTAAGGTTCTCAGCCCGATTCGTAACTACTACGCTACCAGAGTATCCATTTTAGTGAGGAAGAAACTGAGGCACAGAATATTTAAAGTTACTTTCCCGAGATTCCACAGCTTAGAAATGGTAGTTGAGATATATGCAGGCAGCAGATACTTTCCTGCCAATATCTCAGAAAGCACTATGTTCTTATTTTCACAGTGAAATGCATTAACTGCTACCCATAACACGAGGAGTTCTGGTGATGCTGTAGTAAAGAGCAGGTCTTCAAATGGCAAGGTCAGCAGTTCAAACCCAGCAGTCACTTTGAAGGAGACAAATGTGGCCTCGGAAACCCTACACAGGGTCATCATGGGCTGGACTTGATTCAAAGGTAGTGGAGTAGACTCAGAACATACTGAGTTTTAGCAATTGGAAGGCTATCCTCCTTCTATTGTCTCCACTGAGGTGTATACTTACTAAGGGTTCCAAACCATTTTAAGAAAGTTGTACATCTTAATGTAATTATAGAATGCAAATAATTATTTTGTAAAACAATAAAGTAGGGGTACATTTCCTTCCATGAAATGCTAGTTGATTTAGAAAAACTCATTAATGGCAAATTAAAGGTGCTGACAAATTAGGAGTCAGTGGGGAAGAGATAAAAATTCTAAAAATCTGGCAGGATTCTACCCTCAGATTGTTCTCCAAGTGACTAAATGTTTTAATCCAGTGTAAAGAAAGCACACTTGAAATGGAAGCTGATATGCCTTTGAGAAGTTATTTGAATAAGATACATGATTAATTCCATCTACATTTAGACAAAAACTCAGGCCACATATCAAGTCTAGAAAATCGATGCCCACTAAAATGTGTGTGTGTTTTTTAATGGGATAGGAGTCATTATTAATTATTTTTGATATTTTCTTAATTTAACTAGGGGGCCAATCCCAGTCATGTCTGATATTAGAGCGTTTGTCCACTATATATGTTTCTTATAATAAGAATAATAACACATATATATAATGCATCTCCTGGTTCTATCAGCCCTAAAAGCTAAAAAAATCTATGATTTACTACTGAGTCAAAAATTTAAGCCGAAGCGATGCACATCATCCAACAGAAAGAGCATTATGAAAATATGTAGATGGTACTCCCTTGCCTGCCAAACTGTTATTTGTGAGTTACCCCAAACAAAACATAGTTGAGAGAGAATACAAGTCTGGACTCCGTAAAATGGTCTTTCTTGATAAAATTAATAAAGGGGAAGGGCGGGAGTCAGGAGGGCTTTAATTAAATCAGATGAAAAGCCCTAAGATGATGCTAAAGGAAAAGATGAAAAAGGCCCAGTTAAAGTCTTCCACATCCCATACCACTGGGATTATTTATCAGGTGCAGTGCAGTTGGGCCCCAAAGGGCTGGTGGCTTCTTTGTGGCACATTCCCTGTAACCTGTCATGTTGCTGAATGCTCTTTGTCAGTCACAGCTGTGCTAACCAACATTGACAGACAAATGAGGCTGGGAGAGCCGCTGCTGTCTGCCCATTTTCTCTGCTAATCCCCCTATTCCACCTCTCTGCACACACACAGCAGGAAAGACTAATTTCCTCCTATTTTCTATGCCCTCTTTGAAGGTATTTCTTGAGCTCTGCTCTAAACTGCAGCTATTTAGAGCAATTTAGTTTATCTGCATCCTTTTATTCCCTCTACCATTAGTCCAATTTCAAAAACAATAAGAACAACCCAAAAAAAAATCTCTTCTCAATTTTAAAAACATTCCTTAGACTTATTTATCTTTCATCTGATTTATTTTTTCCCCTTCTTGGTGGAATTTATCTAGTATCTCTGCATTTCTTCACACAAAGCAGTTTGTGAAAACAAATGATGCCCTCAATACTCATTATTTCTTAAAAGGTGACCTACTGTGAACAGTAATGTTTGAAGATTTGGGATATGTTCAAAAGAAGTCAAATATATGATTGTTGTTGTTAGGTACCATCGAGTCTGTACTGACTCACAGCGACCTTATGCACAGTAGAACGAAACACTGCCCGATCCTGGGCCAACCTCACTACTGTTGCCACGCTTGAGTCCATCAATGCTGCCACTTGGCTAATCCATCTCTTTGGGGGGCTTCATCTTTTTCTCTGACCCTCCACCTTACTAAACATGATATCCTTCTCCAGTGACCGGTCCCTCCTGACAATATGTCCCAAGTATGAGAGACGAAGTTTGGCCATCTTGACATCCAACGGAGCACTCTGGATGCACTTCATCGAACATAGATCTGCTGGTTCTTTTGGCAGTCCATGGCACTTTCAATATACTCCTCCAACACCATAACTCAAAAGCATCAATTCTTCTACAGTCTTCCTTATTCACTGTCCAGCTTCCGCATGCATGTGAGGTTATTGAAAATACCATGGCTTGGGTCAGGCACACCTTAGTCCTCAAGCTGACATCTTTGCTCTTCAATACTTCAAAAAATTCTTGTGCAGCAGATTTGCCTAATGAAATATGTCATTTGATTTCTTCACTGCTGCTTCTGTGAGTGTTGATAGTTGGTTGATCCAAGAAGAATAAAGTCCTTGACAACTTCAATCTTTTCTCCGTTGATAAGACTGTTGTTTACTGGTCCAATGGTGAGGATTTTTGTTTACTTTACATGGAGATATAATCCATACCGAAGGCTGTGCTCTTTGATCTTCATCAGTAAATGTTTTAAGTCCTCTTCACTTTCAGCAAGCAAGGTTGTATCATCTGCATATTGCAGGTTGTTAATGAGTCTTCCTCCAATCCTTCCAGATGCCACATTTTTCTTCATAGAACCCAGCTTCTTGGACTATTTGCTCAGCATACAGGTTGAATAAGTATGGTGAAAGAATACAACCTATCACACACCTTTTTTAATTTTAAATCATTCAGTGTTCCCATGTTCTGTTCAAACAACTGCCTCTTGGTCCAGGTACAGATTCCTCATGAGCACAATTAACTGTTCCAGAATACTTAAACTTCGCAATGTTGTCCATAGCTTGTCATGATCCACACAATCGAAAGCCTTTGCATAGTCAATAAAGCACAGGTAAACATCTTTCTGATATTCTCTGCTTTCAGCCAAGATCCACTGGACATCAGCAATGATATCCCTCATTCCACGGCCTCTTCTGAATCTGGCTTGAACCTCTGGAAGTTCTCTGTCAGTGTATGCTTGCAGCGTTTCTGTATTACCTTTAGTAAAATTTTTCTCTCATGGGATATCAAAGAGTTTGTCCGATGATTTCTGCATTCCGTTGGGTCACCTTTCTTTGGAATGGGCACACATATATGATTAGAGTCCTTGAAATTTTTAAATTTAGGTATATAAATAAAATGCACATGGTAAAGATGGCCCAATAGCATATAAGCATGTGAAAACTTGGAGCCCTGGTGTCATGCTGTGGGTTAATGTGCTGGGCTGCAAAGTTGGTTTGTAACCCAAGGCCGGTAACAGTTCAAGCTCACCAGCTGCTTCTGGGAAACCCTATACAGGGTTGCTATGAGTTGAAACTGACTCGATGGTACTTAACAACAACAACAAAATGGACTCTTGGTGTGGCACTGTAGTATCAACACTCAATCTCAAGGCCAGCAGTTCAAACCCATGAGCTGCTCCTTGGAAACCTATACAGGATTCCTGGTGTGGCACTGCAGGTTATGCGCTGGACTGCAAACTTGGTTTGAACTGCAAGGTCGGTGGCTCAAGCTCACCAGCTGCTCCTCAGAGACCCTATACAGGGTCACTATTACACAGAACGGACTCGGCAGCATTTAACAACTGCTTTGTGGAAGAAAGATGTGGCACTCTGCTTTAGTAAAGATTACAGCCTTTGAAACCCTATAGGGGCAGTTCTATGTTATCCTATAATATCACTATGAATCAGAATTAACCAGATGACAACAGGTTTGTTTTGGGGTGTTTATCTTGTCCTTATTGGAAATCTTCACTCATCAATGAGTAATAAGGCTGTTGGGACGCTGTAGGATCTGCACTAGACCAAAAGTCGGTTTGAACCACAAGGTTGACAGTTCAAACTCAACAGCTGCTCCTCGGAAATCCTCTATAGGGTTGTTCTGAGGTTGGAACTGACTTGATGGCACTTAACAACAACAACATTCTTTATATGGAGTCTTGGGATAGAACTGTAGGAATTGCAATGTACTACTAACCACAAGGTCAGCAGTTCAAACTCACCAGCCACTCCTCAGAAACCCTATACAGGGTAGCTGTGAGTCAGAACCAACTCGATGACACTAATGACATTCTTCATATGCTATGTTCACAATTACTAGTGATTCAGTCATTCCAATACTGCAGAAAGCATTATGAATCTGTGTTTGCCCTTTGTAATCAATGACCAGAAATTTAATTACTTCCCCGATTTCCTTGACTTTCCTCCAAGCAAAACAACCTCTTTTCTATTAGTTCCTTGTGCGTCACTTCACGAAAACAACTGTAGACCAACCAGCCTTTACTAACTGAGCACACACTAAAGGGAATGCTATTCCACAGTACTTTCAGGGAATTCAGTACAAATGCAGATCAAATCCTTGCCTGTACATTAATTAGGATAGAGGACAAATGAATGATTTAACACAGAAAGTCATAAATGGCACAAATCGTGGTACCAAGAAAATTATATCCAAGTGTAGTGCAAAGAAAGACAGGCCCTACTTGAATGGGACGATCTGAAAGCCGAGGAGAAGTGGCATTTTAGATGGTT
>NW_006408588.1:440710-451498 GCF_000296735.1 Chrysochloris asiatica
GTGGTACTTGCGAAGAAAACTATCTCCAGAGAGCCTACCTAACACCAGTCCCAGCAATAAACAAACAAACAAACTCAACAAAACCAATTCTGAAAAGAGATGATCATTAATCTGGGATGATAGTGATAAGATTTTCTCTGCAATATATCTACCAATTAGTTATTAGTTTCATTTTATACAGAAATGAGAAATTCCCCACACAAAATTCACAGGCATCCAAAGAAACACCACCCTTTTGTAACATCTAGTAACTAGTTTCCTACTGAAGTTGCCAGATCTATTCAGGTACAGAGTAGATAAAGTCACTGATGTGAAGGTAAGGTTCCTAAAGCAACATTATGCCCAACATTTTCCTTTCACTCTTCATAATAATTGGAATTCTTGCCAAATCATAATTCTCTCTACTGAGTGCAGAACCCCATTAAGCTACTCTTCCTTTGAAAAATCTAACTTGGCTTTGAACAAACCTTGACAAAGACAATAAGAGCACAGAATGTAATCAATCTCGAATTCTCCAAATTGTTCCCTGAGCTACATGCTGCTTTAATGAAGTCAGAAGTACCATCTTGCCTTCCAAGTGAGAAGCTGGGCAGGGAAAAAATCCAGAAGCTACCGTGTATCAGGCAAGCATGATTCTGCAATGGTAACTCCAAATTAAGGCAAAGGAACTATCTATCCTAGAGCTGTTTTGTCAAGATGGTTCATGAGAAATTGAAAAAAATGCATCATTTCAAAAGCCAGTTTTATTTGAAGAAGAGAGCAAGAATGTAAGGCAATTATATATGCAGTGTGTGAAATGTACATATATATTTACATATGCATTTATAGGCTATGACTGCTATATCTTTGTCCTGTGGAGCAAAAGGTGGGTTTGAACTGTAGACCTTTAGAAGCAAGTGAAGCCTAACCACTGTGCCACAAGGGATCCTCCTGTGTGTGTATATATGCACTCGCACACACACACACACACACACGTACGCATACATACGTACATATTTATGTTTACACACAAGCAAATGCATTTATACCTGTGACATACCCAAGTTTGCCAACCTTTATTTTAAACCAGTATTTAATAACATCATTCACATATTTAGATGCAATTTACAAAGCAAATGTTGTTGGTAAGTGTCTTCCAGTCAATTCTGACTCAAAGCAAATCTGTATAGGGTTTCTGAGGAGCATGTGTTGGATTTGAACCGCCGACCTTTTCGTTAGCAATCCAGTACTTATCATACAATGTCACATCAGGACTTCAAAAAAGCAAACATTGTTAAAAGTAATTTCTTCCAAACAAACCAAGAAGTATTGTTCATCGTAGGCTGGAGCTCTTCTACCTGATTCCCTAGGAGCAACCACAGTGGATTTATAAAAACATCTCTCATTTTCCACTATTGTAGGCCAAGCTCAGGGCAATCTTTTCTGACAGCATTTTTCTTAACTGCCAGCATCTCTGCTACATTATCAAGATAACAAGAACAATCAGAATTCTTAGGAGAGCTAATACTTTGGCAGAATTAAAAATTTAAAGAACTTTCACATCCAAATCATAAAATCCTCAGGACATCTCTGAGTTCAGTATTGTCACTAGCTCCATTTTATAAATGACAAACCTGAGGCTCAGAAAACTTCAGAGATTTGCTCAAGCTTGAGTAGGTAGTAGTAACAGAGATGAGGTTTAAACCCTAGTGTTCTAACTCCCTGGGAGAAAGGGGGACTGATGGGCTAACTTGTTTTACAGTCTTGGAAATCTTATGGGGAAGTTTTACTCTACCCTATAGGGTCATCACTGGTAGCGTAGTGGTTACGAATCGGGCTGTGAGCCGCAAGGTCAGCAGTTCGAAACTACCAGCTGTTCCGCAGGAGAAAGATGAGGCTTTCTGCTTCCATAAAGATTTACAGAATTGGAAACCCTGTACAGGGTTACTATGAGTCAGAATCGTCTCCATGGCACGTAACAACAACAACAACAACAACGGATCACTAGGAATCTGAATCTACTCAACTGCAGTGGTTTCTGACTCCAGAGTTGTTCTTGTTCCTTTGGGTTGGTACTGTCTTTAAGGCTTTTCTCCCCATACCTTCAATCTATCCCAGATCTAATTCAACATCTGTTACAGCAGCCTGCTGTCTCCCATTATCCACAAGCCTGTTGTCTCCCCAGGGAGCTAGGATGTTGGGCAAAACAGTGCTGGCAGCCTGGCTATACTGCAGAGCTTCTTGGTTGGGATCATGCTGTGTCATTTAGAGTTCAAGCCTGCTTATAAACAATGCTGGTGAAATGGTTCAGCAATGATCTGTGAGTCCGTGGAAAGCGAGCAGGACCCAGCCCCATAGGCTTACACTGCTAGCTTAGGACATTTCAGAGTCACATTTTGTTACTGACTTCCCCTCAATCTCATCTTATATTTTCCTCTGCCCCTATAGCCTCATTGCTTTCCCAGGCCTTACGAGTGCGTGACCTCCAGCTTGGTCCTCTCTCTGAGGGTAAGCTATGTTCTTTATTTAACTCTTCCCCACCCTCCATTCTACTGCAGGACATGGAGCTCCATTTGTTTGCTTGACTCCATACTTTGTTTCCTGTAATATATGAGTAATAGATCTCTTTCAGGCTTGACAAATTAATCATTCCACAAGCAATGACTACGCACCTAAAGTGGGTAAGACATTGAATTCAGTATTACAATAAGTCAAAGACTGAAAACCTCAAATGCAGTCTCTCTGATGATAGTTTATTGAATCTTCACTATTCTAAAATACCTTTCCGAATGCTGGAAGTCTCTTAAGCTCCTACCATCTTTCTTTTTGAATTGATATAAATTTTATTCTGTCATTTTTTGTCCTCTGGCTCCTTATAATCCAACATACACTACCTTGAAATACTTTTGAACTCCTTTCGAATAAGTCCATTGTTGTAGTTGTTATGTGCCGTGGAGTCGGTTCCGACTCATAGCGACCCTGTAGAGGGTTTCTGAGGCTGTAAATCTTTACGGGAGCAGAAAGCCTCATCTTTCTCCCATGGAACAGCTGGTAGTTTCGAACTGCTGTCCTTGCGGTTCACCTGATTTGTAACCGCTACGCTACCATAGTATGATTTAAAAATACAAAGTCCAATGATCTCTTTAAATCTTTGGTTGTCTTCACTTCTTTGCAAGAGTAACTATTACTGACCATTGTTCCTTTCCCTACATTCTCCCCTTCATCAGTTTCTCTAATGTCCGTTTTCTTCCTCCCTTTCTAACCATGTCCATCTCCTCTCCAACCCCTAATTGTGGACAGTCCTCATAATTCCGTCCCAGTACCATTTTTGATACATGACGAAATGCTACAAGTGTATTCTTATACAACAAAACCCCAAATCTTCAACCCACTCCCAACATCTGCTCAGAGATGCAGTTTTATATTTCAAAACCTTGTGGGCATCAGCAGCCATATATCCATCTGGGACTTCAAACCAATCTGCAGCGTCTTCTGACTTCTTCATTTACATTAATGGCATCAACCTACTCTCAGTTAGCACAGTAAAAATGTTACCACGAGTCCTACTTCCTCCTAACTTACCCCCCAAATGAGTCATGAGTGAGGTCAATTTTGTTTTTACAACATCTCTCATTTGTTTCTCAATCTTCAGATATTCACTGTTAGCCCCACAAATGATTATGTTTCACTTGCCTGTCACGGGTCTTCATGTTTTTCAGTCCTTGTGCTCCAATCACCCTCAACCCTCAAGACTCGCAGATGGATGGATACCCTGAAAGCACTATCTTCCTCATTGTGCGGCGGTACTCAAAACTTTTATTTCTACAACTTATGAGGATAAAGTCACTTAATTTTTTCAAAAGCTGGGTGTAATCTTTTTATTTAGATATTGGATTGAAATGACAGATTTACCACTTATTAGTTGTGTAACCTGGGGTAAATTACTTAAACTTTCTGTGATCTGATTTCTCATCTGTAAAATACAGAGGAATCTTTGTTAGCTGACTGGTAAGAGGAAGAGACAGAGTGAGAGAGAAAAGGAAAGAAGGAGAAAAGGAAGGGAAGGATAAAAGATAAGATGGAAAGAAGGAATGAAGAAAAGGAAAGAAGAAAGGAATATAGGCTGAACTGAATAACCAAACGCAGCTTAAAAAGAAAGTTCTTTAGTTGTGTGTGTGACTTGATCAAGTAGATCAAGTTAATATTTCTTAAACATTCCAATGAGGCTAATGTGGTCAGAGGGAAACTTGTAAACTTTCCAATTACAAACACCATTGTTCAGTTCCCAAAAATTCTAATGAATAACTTGTGACATGGTGAAACTCATTTAGCTTCACTTAGTTACAGTTTTCTACCAAATAAAGTTTGAAAAATTATACCTACCTTACAAGGTTACTTTAAGAATTAGGAATAGCAACTTATCGTACCTATGGTAAACAATCACTTATCTTGGTCTCAAGTGCTATAGAGTTTGTACCAACTCATAGTGACCCTGTATAGATGCACTGGGTTTCTGAAGAGCATCTCGTGGGTATTACTTGTTGCTAAGTGCTGTTGAGTTGATTCCAACTCATAGAGACCCTGTACAGGGTTTGTGAGGAACAGCTGATTAACTTGAACCGCTGACTGTGGCTCAAACCGACCCTGCAGTCCAGAGCACATGGTTCTTGATCTAAGGGATAAGCAGCCAGAAACTGGCACCTTTGACCCTGGAAAATATTTTTATCCCATTGAGTAAAGATTTTCCTTTGCAGCTAAAGCTGTTCGCATTTGTTATCTTAATAAGAAGACAATCCCTTATTCCACTATAATACACGGAGCCCTGGTGAAGCACTGCAGGATAATGTGCTGGACTATAAGATCCATTTGATCAACAAGGTCAGCAGTTCAAACCTCACCAACCACTACTTGGAAAACCTACACAGGGTTGCTATGAGCCAGAATGGACTCAATGGCTCTTAACATAAATAATAACAACAATCACTCTAAAATGTTTTTTTAAAGAGAGGCTGCCTGAATAGATAGATCCCAGACACAAGGATCTTTGTCTTAGCTCTGCCAGTAAGAGGAAATGTGGCTAGGGAAAAGTCTCTTCACTTCTCTGAGTTCCAATGTCAAAGGTTATAACAGGAAGAAAATGATTTTACAATGTCTAAGACTTCTTTTAAATTGAAAATCCCTACGAGTCTCAGAGATGGAGTGATACCTACTGTGCTCCACTAAGCAACAGCAATCTGACTGGAAGAACTCATAGCCCCTAAATGTCACTATCAGAAGCCAAGCCCCATGATGAATCAAGTGGGCTTGAAGGATGATAAGGACGGCGGAGAATTGATCTCTAGTACCTAGTTTCTAGTTAAGTATCACTTGTACACTGCCACCTAAAATCACTTCAAAGGCCAAGACATTTTAGAACTCCAGTATAATTCCATTCTTGAACTGAGAAGCATATCTAACTTCCAAGATGACTGAAGCACAGTCAGCAAGATCTGTGTTCAAACAATTAATTACTCTACCACTAATGAGCTGTGGCAAATACACTGCAAGTCCTTTAAAATCTCGAATCCAAAATTTTCTTACTAAATTGTAGATTAAAGGAGGCAACTTAAGTAAAAGGTCAGGAAGTAAGCATTCAATAAATAGTAATCATTTTTATCATTAGGTTTGTTGTCGTTAGGTGCCACTGAGTTAGTCCTAACTCACAGTGACCCTATGTTCAACAGAACAAAATATCGCCTAGTCTTGCTCCGGCCTCACAATCACTGCGAAATTTGAGCCCTTTGTTGCATCCACTCTGTCAATCCATCCTTTTGAAGGCTTTCCTAACTTTTGGCTTACTCTTTACTTTAACCAAGCATGATGTCATTCTCCAGACACTGGTCCCCCGATAACATGTCAAAGTAAACTGAGACAAAGTCCTGTCATCTTGCTTCTAAGGAGCATTCTGGCTTTACTTCTTCAAGACCAATTTGCTTGTTCTTTTGGCCATCCATGTTATCTTCAATATTTTTCACCAACAACGTAACTCAAATGCATCAACTCTTCCTCAGTATTATTTATTGTCTTGCTTTTCATGTATATAAGGTGATCAAAAATACCACAGAATACATTAGACACATCTTAATACATGAAGTGACATTTTTACTTTTTAACACTTTAAAGACCTATTGTGTAAACAGATTTGTCAATACAATATGTCATTTGATTTTTTTTTTTTTTTTTACTGCTGCTGCCACCATGAGCATTAATTGTGGATCCAAGAAAAATGAAATACAACTTCAATCTCTTCTCTGTTTATTATTATGTTGTTTATTGATTCAATTTCTTGATTTTAAACCATGCAATAATATATCCCATTGTTCTATTCAAATGACTTTCCCGTGGTCTATGTACAGATTTCCGCATTCCATTGGGTCACTTCACTTTGGAATGGGCACATACAGATCTCTTTCAATCAGCTGGCCAGATAGTTGTCTTCCAAATGTCTTGGCATAGATGAGGGAGTGCCTCCAGTACTGCCTCACATTCTTGAAAGATTTCAATTTTTATTCCACCAATTCCTGGTGCCTTGTTCTTTCTCATTTCCTTCAATGCACCTTGGACTTCTTCCTTCAGTATCATTGGTCCTTGATCATATGCTACCTCTTGAAACGGTTGAACATCAACCATTTCCTTTTGGAATAAAAGGATATTCCAACGGAATGCGGAAATTATTGGACAATCTCTTTGATATCCCATGCAAGTAAAGTTTTACTAAGTAATATAGAAACAGCTGCAAGCATACATTGGCAGAGAACTTCCAGGGGTTCAAGCCAGATTCAGAAGAGGACGTAGAATGAGGTATATCATTGCTGATGTCCGATGGATCTTGGCTGAAAGGAGAGAATATCAGAAAGATGTTTACCTGTGCTTTATTGACTACGTAAAGGCTTTCGATTGTGTGGATCATGACAAGCTATGGACAACATTGTGAAGTATGAATATTCTGGAACACTTAATTATGCTCATGAGGAATCTGAATATAAACCAAAAGGCAGTTGTTTGAACAGAACATGGGAACACTGAATGATTTAAAATGAAGAAAGGTGTGTATCAGGGTTGTATTCTTTCACCATACTTATTCAACCTGTATGTTGAACAAATAATCCAAGAAGCTGGGTTATATGAAGAAACACGTGACATCAGGATTGGAGAAAGACTCATTAAGAACCTGTGATATGCAAACGATACAACCTTGCTTGCTGAAATTGAAGAGGACTTACAACACTTACTGATGAAGATCAAAGACCAACACTTACTGATGAAGATCTTTGGTATGGATTGCATCTCAATGTAAAGAAAGGAAAAATCCTCACCACTGCACCAATAAACAACATTCTTATCAACAGAGAAAAGACTGAAGTTGTCAAAGACTTTATTCTTCTTGGATTAACTATCAAAACTTATATAAGTAGCAGTCAGGAAATCAAATGACATATTGCATTAGGCAAATCTGCTGCACAAGATCTTTTTAAAGTGTTGAATAGCAAAGATGTCAGCTTGAAGACTAAGGTTTGCCTGACTAAAGCCTCAGTATTTTCAAGTCTCATATGCATGCAAAAGCTGGACAGTGAATAAGGAAGATCGTAGAAGAACTGATTGATGCTTTTGAGTTATGGTGTTGGAGGAAAATATTGAAAGTACTATGGGCTTCCAAAAGAACCAACAGATCTGTGTTGGAAGATGTGCAGCCAGAGTGCTCCTTGGAGGCCAGGATGGCCAAACTTTGTCTCTCATACTTGGGACATATTGTCAGGAGGGACCAGTCGCTGGAGAAGGATATCATGTTTGGTAGGGTGGAGGGTCAGAGAAAAAGAGGAAGACCCCACATTGAAATGGATTGGCAAAGTGGCAGCAGCGATGGGCACAAATATAGCAATGATTGTGAGGTTGGCCCAGGACCGGCAGTGTTTCATTCTGTTGTGCATAGGATTGGTACCGACTCCATGGCATCTAAAAACAACAAACAGATTCTACAAGTTCACAATTAAGTGTTCTGGAATTCCTATTATTTGCAATGTCACCCATAATTAGTTCTGATCCACAAGCCAAATGGCTTTGTGTAATTTATAAAACACAGGCAAACATGTTTCTGGTTACTGGCTATCAACAATGGGAGGTTACAAAGGTACAAAGTGACTGGTTTACAAGCTTTCCTGAGTGTGCTTAGTTTCAGAATGAGGAGGGTAATGCAGAATCCCCACTGAATAGAACAGAATGCCTTCTTTTCCAGATGAATCTGGTGAAAGAAGATGGGGAATGATTCAGTGGTGAGTAATTGTTAACAGGATTGACTGTGATTGTCAAAAGTGTAATTGTAGAAGATGCATAACTAAAAAGGGGGAATAGTTAATCTTTTATTTGAGGAACAGAGGATCCCAGGACCATCAAGGAGAAAGAGCAAGAGAGGAGTGTGAAATCCTACCTAAAATAGTGACACCAGGAGAGATGGTGGCAGATATGATAGAAAGGAGAGATAGAGTAGCCGCAGACTGTAGGCCCATGGACTGAGAAAGGCTGTGTGCCTGTGGGCAGGAGGTTGGCTTGCAAAACATGCCCTTTGGACCTTTGAATGAATATGTAGATTTTGTTTTGCATATGTACTTCAAATATTTTTGCTTTGTTGATTTGTGAAAAGATGTAAAAGAAGTGACACGGAGGAAGCACGGTAACTGTTATTGCAGGGAGGGGATTTTAATTATTGAGATGAAACAAAAATGTATGATTGGTTGAAAGTAAAGCTAATGATCTTGTCTGTTAACTTTCACTCAATTCACAATAAAAAGTAAAAAAACCAAAACCTCTTTCTGGTATTCTCTGTTTACAGCCAAGACCGTTCTGAAATCGGCAATGATTTCCATATTGTTCCATATCTTCTGAACCTAGAAATCCATTCTTTGTTGATACACTGCTACAAACTTTTTTGAATGAGCTTCAGCAAAATTTTACTTGTGTGATATTAATGGTGGTGGTGGTGGTGGTGGTGGTGGTGGTGGTGGTGGTGGTGGTGGTGGTGGTGGTGGTGGTGGTTATGTGCCGTGGAGTCGGTTCTGACTCATAGTCACCTTGTACAGTGCTTCCGAGGCTGTAAATCTTTAAGGTATTGTTTGGTCATTTATGCATTCAGTTGTATTCGTCTTTCTTTGAAATAGGATGAAATATAGATCTCTTCAGTCAGTTGGCCAGCGAGCTGTCTTCCAAATTTCATGGCATAGACAAGAGAGCAACTTTAACTTTGCATCCATTTACTGAAACATCTCAATTGGTAGTCCATCAATTCTTAGAGCCTTGTGTTTTTTCACCAACACCTTCAATGTAGTTTGGATTTCTTCCTGCAGTGTTATCAATTCTTGAGCACATGTTACCTCCTGAAATTACTGAACATCAACCAATTCATTCTGGTACAGTGACTTTGAGTATTCCTTCCGTCTTCTTTGGAAGCGTCCTGCATCTTTTTCAGTATTTTCCCCAAGTGGTTTTTAAGTGCTGCTCAGTCAGTTCCAACTCACTGGGGGAACCTGTATTGGGTTTTCAAGAAGCAGATGGTGAATTTGAACCACCAACCTTTCAGTTAACATTTCAGTGTGTAGCCTACAGCATCACACCAGGACTTTGTCCATGGAATCCTTCAATAGTTCAAATCAATGGTTGACTTCTTCTTCAGTTTTTTCATCTTAAGAAATGCCAAGTGTATTGCCCCCCCACCCCCACCCCTTGGCTTTTTAACTCCGGGTCTTTTCACATTTTATTATACTACTTTGCTTTTCCTTCTCCAGCTGCCCTTTGAAATCTTATGTTCAGCTCTATCATTTCTTCCATTTGGTTTAGCTATATTTCATTCAAAAGCAAATTCCATAGTCTTTTGATTAGATCTAGGCCGTGTCTATATACAGTGACCATATAAACAGTTTAAATAACCATTAGCAACTGAATAAAACAACTGAAGTGAAATAGTGTTGACTGTAGATAAGCCATTAAAGTGAGTCTGAGATGAAGGAGATCAAGGGTTTATTCCCAACTGCAAAGAAGTCTATTCATGAGTATAAACAAATCCATTTTCCTCATTTAAGTCATCTCTACGGCACACAGAGCAGTAACAGTCTATCTATATAATGCATTAATCTTATTTGAAGAGTTCCTGGGTGGGTCAAATGGTTAAGCACTTGGCTATTAAGAAAGTTGGCAATTCAAATTCACCCAGAGGTGCATTGGAAGGAAGACGGAGAGATCTATTTCTGAAAAATCAGTGTTTTTGAAAACCCTATAATGCTAATCCTGACACACTGAGTTCACTGTAAGTCCAAATCAATTCAATTGCAATTGGAATCTTACTGCATAGTCCTTCCACACTTTAGATTTCTGCAGAAGCAGAAATGATTGGATAATAAACAAGCATGGCATCCTTATGAACAGAATGGACATTTAACAAACTGTTTAAACATCATCAACGTCTTAAAGTTGACAACATTTTATTTCCATTTTCAAGCCTTTTAAAATAACAGTGGGGTTTAAGAATAAAATGAAATAACCTCACAGATTCTTATAGTTTACCTGGGATTGGTACCAGGAAAATCTGGAAGAAGAAATAATGAAAATAGACTTGAATAGCACTTTTATGATATCTTTCCTCATGAAGAAACCAAATAGTTCACCTCATTTACTCAGATGATTCTCAGTTGATACAGGACTTGTTGTTAAGTGGCATCGAGATGGTTCTAACTCATAGAGACCCTGTATAGGGTTTTCAAGGAGCGGCTGGTGTATTTGAAC
>NW_006408588.1:451611-484111 GCF_000296735.1 Chrysochloris asiatica
AAGTGTGTTCCAACTCATAGTAATCATGTATAGTAGTTCAAGGCTGAAAATCTTTACAGGACCAGAGCAGCTGGTGGGTTTGAAATGCCAACCTTATAGTAGCAGTCCAGTGCTTATCCTACAGTGTCACCAACATTTTAATATTTACTGTTGTTGTCATTGTCAAGTGCTGTCAAGTTTGTTCCAACTCATAGTGACCCTGTATAGGATTTCCAAAGAGTGGCTGTTAAGTTTGAACTGCCAACCTTACGGTTCAAACCAACCTTGGGCTCAAATGCTGATCCTACAGCGCCACACCAGGATTATGTATGTATATAATATACATGTATATGTAGACATAGGTACACCGTTGTTGTTAAGTGCCATCGAGTCTGTTTTGACCCATAGTGACCTTGTATAGTATAGGGTTTCCAAACAGTAGCTGGTGAGCTTGAACTGGCAATCTTGTGATTCAAAATGACTTTGCAGCCCAGAGCATTAGCCCACAGTACCACACAGTGACTCTTCCTCTCTCTCTCTCTCTCTAAATATACATATATGTGTGTGTGTATAATCCATTATACATATATATATATATATATATATATATATATATATATATGTATGTATGTATATATACAAATATAATTCATGCCTAAATGGCTAATGTTTCTCTTCATCTTTCTATCATGCCCCAATGCCTTTTTTCTAATTTTCCACCTCCTTGAACTACATTTTTCCTTATTATATTTTAATTGACTTTCTCATATTAAATTTTTCTTGAAAGGATGAATTAAAAGTTCAAAAGCAACAAAGTAGTCATACCTTTTAAGCAAAGATTTATGTCATATTTAATTTGATCCAAACTTGGATAGCAAATCTGGTTTTTCTTGTTTTTTTTTTTCCCCATTCAGATCAACACAGTAAAATATAATCAAGGCATAGCTAAAAATAAATAGACAAATAGTTGCTGTAATTCAAACATCCAGATTTCACCTTGACATTCGTTATCACAAAACTCTCATTTTTAAATGTTGGTTTGCTATCTGAGAATCAGATTGTTCAAGCCATTTGCTATCTCCCGGCCAAGCATTCTCATTACCATTTGAAGTGTGCTTAGAATCAATTGAAAGTCAATACATACATATCCAGACACCAGGAACATATTCTAATCTATACAAGTTGCATGGAAACTGCTCGTCTATGAAACATAAGAATTCTCCCAGGTACCATGAAGACAAGCAGAAAGAGTTTAAACAGTGAGATGTTAAAGGGGGAAAAAAAGCAAAAACAAAAACAAAGATTATGGGGCTGCTACTTCATGATTTCTAAATTGGAAACAGTCTTTTATCTCTGTGCATATTGAACAAATCTAGAAGAGAAGTTCTCACATTCAAAATTTATTTTTAAATAAAACCTTTATCATGTTTCAGTGTCTCATCTCTGGTTTGATCCACAGTTCTCAAAGGCATAAGCATGACAAATAGCAAACAAATGTGCTGGAGCCCCAAAGAGAATAAATCTTACAGGAAAAGCTGTGTTGTCCAACTGAGTATTTACAGAAATGCTTGATTCTTTTTAAGGTTCTTGTGACAATCAGGGTTGGTGAGTATCTAAAGGACCCCACCTAAACCCAGGAGGCCAGGATTTATGTCAATCTCTATGTTTGGAATAAAAGATAACATTTGAAAACAAACAGCTGCAGAGATGCGGAGGGACCAGTTTCCTGACCCCTGGGGAAGGCACGGCCTCCTTACCCTATGTAGGCACAGATTGTTTTGTTTGTTGGACACTGGGGCTTGAAACGGCCCTTCCTGGACAGTTATAAAATGAACTGCAGTTTCCTGAAAGATACAGTCACAAAACTGTCCAACTCTGAGCAAAAACTAGCCCAGCCCCAGATGCCACCATGGCAAAGACCCCCTGCTAATCCAACCCTGGGATTTGCAGTGCTTGACTCTAGGCAGCCATTGATGGAACTCCATCACTTCTTGCCAAGCAACTGAACCATTCTAAACCTTCTCTGTGGAACCAGGAAAATATACACATGAAATCAAGAAAATAAAGTGGCCCATAAATGGGCCTAGTATCCCTCCAGGCTTGCTGCTTGATATTTAACACATAACCCCTTCTAGAAATAGACACAGGTTTACTTCCAGGCCCTTCTATATTAGAAATTCAAAGACAATTTGAAATATTAATTGGATTGATGCCATTTGAACATAGTAGGGATTTGTACCTTGGATAAAAGCAGGGTAATGATCCCTAAGCGCTTTTCCTATGGGTTACAAAAAGGATTTGTTTCCCTATCTTTGAAAGAAACCCATATTTTATCACACATATAAATAAACATGTATATATATCCAATGTGTGATAGTAACGACTGAGCATCATATCTGTGCCAACCATCTTATCACACATTAATAAAAATCTCATCAATAATCCTCATAAAAGCCTTGTAGGTCATTATTATGAGACCATTCATGTGATTTTTTAGACCCAAAAACAATGAACTAATTTGCTCAATGTCACAGATTGTAAATATTGACACTTGAACCCAGGATTAGGAGACTCCCCAAATCTAGGGCTGTTCTAATTTATCACTCATTCCCTTAGAGTTACCACATCCCAATCCCCGTTTCCAATCTCTTGTGAGAGTTGCATTTCCTTTAACAGATGTGTAACTTTCCTTTGGGTCCAGTCCTTGCCAAATCCAGTGTGTATAGAACTTCGGCTTGTGTCATTCCTTTGATGTCCCCATCTTTAGTTAGATGGTTTGTTCCATTTCATCTCTCCTTTACACATATACTTCCCGGCTACATTCCTGTCCTATGTTAGCATTCAACAAAGCTCCACTTTAAGAGCTCCTTAGTACCAAGAGGTCCCCTCCAAGATGCATTTCCATTTTTCTATTCATTCTTGTCTGCAGAAAAACCCTGGGGGCCTGAAGATAGGATGGAATACTGATGGAGTAGCAGGACAGTACTAACGAAGCTAGTGTCTGCAGCAGATACACAGTCCAATGTAGCTCCAAATCTAACTAACATGGAGGCTGCAAGTTTCTCTTACACAGCTCCGCACTGCATCGAGTGTTCTCAATCACCTGAGGCTCATCTTGGTCATGTAGAGACAGATCCTAGCTTTCACATGGCTATTGAGTCATCTGGATCTGTCGACTTTAGGTTGAATTTTCTACAGAAAACTGGGATGAGGAGTTTAAGACTAGAGTTAGTTCATTAAAATTTTCAGAAGACAAAATATGAATGAACTTTAAGACCTCATTACTCTTGAAAACATAAATCTTAGCTTAGGTAAGAGCTAATTATACTCATTTACTAAATTTTGGTTACAGTTTCACTAATAGTTCGCTTGCAGTTAAAACCCACCAGTCACTCCTCAGGAAACCTAGACACAAGCGCTATGAGTAGTAACCAAGCTGGCACACTGAACAACCACAACAAAAACAAAATCCATACAAACAACTCTAAACAAGAAACCCTATACAGGATCACTACGGGTCAGAAGTGATTCGACGGCACTTAACGACAACAAACAAGCTAAAGGAATAGTTAAGGTGGATACAATCTAGAGAGTATAGGACATAAAACATTATAACTTCATTCCCAGGTAGTCTATAAACACCCAACAATATCCCTTGTTTTTTATCCTCAGAAAGGTTATGACATATCTAAAATCCTACTGGTATTTACGGACTCTGTTTTTATTGTTACCAAATCAACAAGGGTTTCAATCATATATAAAGGTATGACAAGCCTTAAGTGAACTTACTGGCCATGCAGTTATGACAAAATAATGTAGTGAAGAATGACAAAACTTTGAACATTATGAGGAGGAAGCAGTTGTTACTTTCATGCTATTCAAAGCAACACAGAAGAGAGCACACACTTGTAAACATCAGAGAAAAATCTATAAATTTTAGGAAAATAGTGAAATACTCTCTGAATAATCATTTGAAAGTCAAGTTCAAAGAAATGGAAAAATTAATCTAGAGATTGTTATCGTTTTTAAGTGCCGTCAAGTTGATTCCAACTCATAGCAACCCTATAAGGGGTTTCCAAGGAGCAGCTGGTGAGCTTGAACCACCGACGCTGTGCTTCAAACCAGTCTTGCAGTATAGTGTATTAATCCACAGGGCCACACCAGAGCACCAAAGATAGTAACTACCTATTATATAGTTTATATATTTAAATCTAGTTAATTATGCTTTCCTATCTACTCTGAAGTTAATTTAAATGTTCTTTTTTTTTTAACGTTTTGTTGTGAATTATGTGATAGTTTACATGAGAGAACATTAGCTTTACATTCATCCTATCCTATATCATTTCATTGTCATGGTTACAATCCCCTCCATGCATCATCAACCAACCAAAGGGTATACCCTACAAGCCTGCCCCTCGGTCGTCAGCACGCAGCCCCTCTCCTTCTCTGGGTCTACAGTCCCCAGCTGCTCCATGTCTCCATGTCATTGTCTCTGCCTCCATACCTGGCATCACTGCTTCTCTGGGTAGGGTCCCACACTCCACTCTTATCCCTTGATGGTTCCAGGGACCTCCACTCCTGGACTGCAAAGTCAACCACTCCCCTCCTTTTGTTACAAAATGTCTACTTTTACATTTCCAATCCTCACAGTCAGTCCTGATAGCAATTATTTATTCACTATTGTACCACAAGAGTCCTAGCCCCATCTCCTTTCATCAGCCCTGACCAGACAGATTAGACACTATCGTTGGAGAGTCTACCTTCCTCCACACCCTCTGGATCTAGGCTCCCTCTTGAAAGCTTGTAAGCCAGTCACTTCTTGCCCTTTTAGTCACCCCATTTTGGGTAGCCAATGTCCAAGTTGCCCATCCCTGTCTACCCTGTGTATCGAGGGGGTGGGAATGATCCTCACTGTAAAGATGTGTTCCCTTTTTGAGCTACTGCATCCATGTGTGTAGGTCAAGTTCATCAAATTGTATCAAATTATTCTTTTTTTTCCTCTTCTTTCTTCTTCTAGTTGAATTCTGAACATCCAGCCATTGAAGCCAGATTAAGTGGTTATTATCTGCAAGTGTAGGTATTCTTGTGCATATGCCCTCTCTTATCAGCTGGATGCTTCAGTCTTCACTCTAGTCTCCTGTGGCTATGTCACTGACTCTGGGCCCAAGAGTCCCCAGGTCTTGACATACTGCTGGCCAACCAGGTCTCCACACGGGTTCACAGGAGTCTATAGAATGTGGTAGGATTTAGCTCACAGCTTCATCCTCACTTCCCCTTATCAGTGACCAACTTAAATGTTCTTTCTTAAAGCAACAAAGGATAACTGTAAAGGATTTAAATGTATATTCAAGATTATAAATACATATCAATGCTGGCCCTGATTCCTGTGGATGTAATCCTATTTGGAAATAGGGCTTTCTCTGTTATAATCACTAGGTCATACCCAGAGTACAGCGAGTCTAAATCCAATCACTCCTAAGTTATACAAAGAGTAGAATAGACACAGGTCGGGTAAACACACAACATGTGAGGCTCACTGACAGGGCAAGTTAGGACAAGGAACCATGGAATGCCTAGCACTAACTGTGAGGAAGGAACTGACATGACCAAGACCCTGATAAGGATGTTTAACCCCTGAACTGTGAGAAAATAAACTGTCATCCACATGTGGTATTTGTGTTGAAGTAGCACGAGGAAACCAAGACAGTAACACAGCAGCAATCAAAGTACATAAAAGGAAAAGTGTTGCTCATACTACAATGGGAACTGAAGTCTAGTCTCTAATAAATGAAGATGCATTTTCTTCACTTTTCATTCACTCATTTAAAAATATTAGTCAACAGCTACAGGAAAAGTCCTGTGCTCATGGACTTGAGAAAGTGAGGCAAGGCATGCTTTTCTTTACCTCTGAATCCCCT
Organism: Chrysochloris asiatica; assembly: GCF_000296735.1. Lineage (NCBI taxonomy): Eukaryota > Metazoa > Chordata > Mammalia > Afrosoricida > Chrysochloridae > Chrysochloris > Chrysochloris asiatica. Next base: position 457,509 of record NW_006408588.1, read on the forward strand.
ACAGCACTCTAAATGGGATCCTACACAGAAAAGGAGCAGAATTCTTATGGTTCCAGTTCCTGATTGAACAAGTAAAATTAGCATGTCTTTGCACACACCAAAAAAGGGAAAAAAATGAATATATATATATATATACACACACATATATATATATACACACACACACACACACACATATATATACATATATGTATATTTGGTTGGAGCTCTGGTAGCGTAGTGGTTACCAATCGGGCTGCAAACCACAAAGTCAGCAGTTCGAAACTCCCAGCTGTTCTGCAGGAGAAAGATGAGGCTTTCTGCTCCCGTAAAGATTTACAGCCTCGGAAACCCTGTACAGGGTCGCTATGAGTCAGAACCGACTCCATGGCACATAACGACAATAATGTATACATAAACAGTTACTATCAATGAATCCTGACTACATGACAACCGATGTGTCTCAGAGGAGAACCATTCTAAGTAAGATTTTCAAATAGCTGCGGTCTTTCAGAAGTAGATCACCAGATCTTTTGAGGCGCCTCTGGATAGATGCCAACTGCCAATCTTTAGTTTAGTAGCTGAGCTGTTCATGGTTAGCATGGCCCTATTTCTTCTTACAGCCGATATGCTCTTATCAGCCAAGAGAAAGGGGTGATACCAGTTCTTCTTTGGAAAAAAAAGGAAGGGAAAGCAGAGGTCTCCTTGACTGCTTGCCCCTCATTGTCACACTCAATTTCTACCACAGTGGGAGAGAAACCAGAACTACGTCTATTGGGGTGTAAATAAAGAACAAAGAAAAAGGAAGGAGTTGCCTTATTCCTTCTCTAGACGCATTTCCTTTCTTTTCTGTTTTGTCTTCTAAAATTACAGAATGTATTGATCAGAACTAATAAATACGAATATGATCTTCATTCTATGATTTGTTTTAATAAGCCAATCTTATAAAAGATGTTTGTTTCCTTTTGTCTCATCTATTTTAAGAACCCAATTCAGGGAGGGTGAAATCATCTACTTGGTAAAGAAATGTTTACTTTGACACTTTAAAAATCAATTTGCAATTTACTTTGCTGGTTCAATTTAGTAGAATGAGTCATTCTGTTCTTGAGTGTTATAGGTGTTTAAAACAATAACATGAATATATATTAAAATTACATAGCATCCTAAGTAAGTATCATGTCCCTTCATTCGCCACATTCATAAGAGTCGGGGCTTAGCTCCCAAAACATTTATTAAGCAATAAAAAATGTGATATATTCACCAAAGCTCCACCTCATTTATAAATTAGGTAGCCATGTTATCCTGCCATTCAATAAATCAAGAGCAATTAAAAGGAAACATTTATTTGCCTATTACTCTGTTGCCATTGTTTAGCAACCCTACTACATAAAACAGAATGAAACACTGATCTTTTTCCTGAGCCATTCCTCCTATCCTAACCAGGTGTGAGCTCATTATTTAGCCACTGTGTCAATCCATTCTGTTGAGCATATTCTTTTAATTTTTTGTTGTTGCTGATCCTCCCTCTATTTTACCAAGCCTGATGTCCTTCTCTAGGGACTGGTCCCTTTTGATAACATACCCAAAGTACATGAGACGAAGTTGATGGTCACTTTAGGTAGATGACGGTTGGTTCTATTTTCATTAAACATTGAAGGTACTAATTGGCAAAAACAATTTGATAACTATTCTGTAGGGCTGACATGACGGGATCTCCTGATCACCTAAATAGCTTCAGAACTCAAGCTCTTCTTCTATTACAAACTTTCTAAAACTGGAAAATCAATCCCATAGGACAATGCATTTCAAACACACTTATACTGAAAAAACAAAAACCCAAGATGTGTGCTCACGTTTGAAGAAATGAATGGATGACATCAACATCAAAACTTCACAATGTCTTTCATACAATTTTTTCTGATACAAACGTGTATGTATCCAAATACCCAGTGTTTCGAAGGAGGGGCATGAGGAGGTAGGTGTCCCTTTGGGTGAGGCATGTGCTGCTATCGCTTAGGGTTCTTCTTTTGTTGTTATTAGGTGCCATTGAGTTGGTAGCGAATCATAGCAACCTTATGCCCAGCAGAACGAAACACTGCCCGGTCCTGGGCCAACCTTACTATTGTTGCCACGCTTGAGTCCATCGATGGTGCCACCTGGCCAATCCATCTCATTGGGGGTCTTCCTCTTTTTTTCTGACCCTCCACCCTACCAAACATGATATCCTTCTCCAGTGGACTGTTCCCTCCTGACAATATGTCCAACGTATGAGAGACGGAATTTGGCCATCCTGGCCTTCAAGGAGCACTCTGGCTGTACTTCTTCCTACACAGATCTGTTGCTTCTCTGGGCAGCCCATGGTACTTTCAATATTTTCCTCCAACACCATAACTCAAATGTGTCAATTCTTCTGTGGTCTTCCTCATTGACTGTCCAACTTTTGCATGCAATGAGGTTATTGAAAATACCATGGCTTGCTTGGGTCAGGCACACCTTAGTCCTCAAACTTTCTTCTTATAGTGTACTAAACATTGGTCTAGGCTGACAGATGGACTATTTCACCTTGAAAATGAATTCTAATGAATTATAAAAAACTCTTTTCAGAAATTACATTTACTTTTCAATGGAGTTACCATTGCAACTGCCCTATGAAGTCACAGGGAAAGAAGGGGTTTGGCAAGAGGATCATTTTCACTGCCTCAAAAGAAGATACACAAATAACTGAAGAGCTTGTTCAGGGCCACTCAGCAATTCAAAGGGAATAGTGATGAATCATCTGACTCAGAAAACATGTGTCTATGGCATGTATCTACCACACACTCTGCAATAGAAGAAAGGTAAGTAATTAAACAAAACGATGGCTGTGGGCTTTTCATGCTTATGATACTTTCTTTACAATGTGAGACCCCTGCAACATTTTAACTGGCAGTGATCACGAACAGGAGTCCTCGTGTGGTGCTGCAAGATAATGTACTGGACTGCAAGGCCGGTTTGAACCAAAAGGTTAACAGTTCAAACCCACCAGCCTCTCCCCGGAAACCCAATACAGGTAACATGAGTCAGAATCGACTTGATGACACTTAACAACAACAACAACAACTAGGGAGTCCCCAAGTGGTGCTAACAGTTAACATGCTCAGCTACTAACCAAAACGATGGCATCTGGAAGTCACCCAGAGATGTCTTAGAAACCCAGAGATGTCTTAGAAGAAAAGTTTGTTGAAAACTCAGGCACTGAAAACACTATGGAGCATACTTCTACTCCGGCTGACATGGTGTTGCTGCATCGTAATTGACTCAAAGGTAACTGTTGTTGTTAAGTTCTGTCAAGTCGATTCCGACCCATACCAACCCTGTATAGGGGTTCCAAGGAGCAGCTGGTGAGCTTGAACCACCAACCTTGAAGTTCAAATGGATCATGCAGTCCAGAGCATTATACCGCAGCAGCCCCACACCAGGACAAATGGAAAAGGAAGGTGTGTATGCATACATTTAGTCTATCACTGAGATGCAAAACCAGACAATAGTGATGCGTTTTCAGAAGAACAAAAAAGGGTAAGGAGGATTGATATGTATAGCTCCATACAGTATAAACACAGAGGTGAGAGATTGCAGGAATTAAAGGGAAGGGAACTGTTCTAACACAAGCCTGGGTTCTGCCAGGTAACTGGTGCTTATTTCTCAGCTGAGGGAATTTTGTCCCCAGGAAACATTTGAGAATGTTTGGACTCTTGATTGTCATGACGGGCTACTGCTGGCATCCAGTGGAAGGAGGTCACAGCTGATGCTAACGCAGCACAACACTCCACAACAAAGAATGATCCTGTCCAATATGCCACTACTGCCAAGGCTGAGAAACCTGAACTAGTGAGACGACCTTGGGCAAGTCCTTGAACTCCTACAAGTTCTGACTTCTGTATCTGTATAACAGTATTAGTACTAGAGTGTTGTCTGCAAAAACAGCAGGAGATAATTTAAGCAAAAACACTTCATCTACTTACTGAATGCTTTTTGAATTGAACATATTATTAGTTTTATTAATTAAAATGCCAATATTTTTCACTTCACAACAGAGAGAGAGAGAAAAAAGAAAGGCAGAAGAGATCACAAGAATAAGATTCACTTTAATCTCATAAGAGAATCAAGAAAATAAAATTGAGTACTTGATAATGGAACCTGGTTCAGTTCTAGAATGTTTTAATCTAATCCCATCACCAACAACAGAGAAAGCTAAAATAAAAGCAATTCCCCAGATTGTTCACTCAGCATTGACCATGCCAGAGTTCCAGAAAGTTCACTCACTGACAGTCATCAATACAACATTGCTTTGTAGGTAGTGTTTAACCAGGAGAAATTTATGCTAACAGGAGATGTTAAATATTGTTATCATTTAAATATCTTTGAAATATGAGCTCTTCTATGCCAAGGTTGAGTTCTATTTCAAGTCTTAAAGGTTTTGCTTTTGTTCTTTTGAGTACTCTAAGGTGGTCACAACTTAAGAGACAGTTAGCATTTGAATATGTGGCAGGGTTTGGGTAATAGAGTTCACTTAAAAAAAAAAAAGAAAAGAAAAATAGTTGGGACTTGAAGAGCAAGTTCTAGTTAAAACAAACTAAGATTCGAATATGTTTTCATGTGTTAGGTTGGTGCAGAGCCCCAAACCCACAAGATTATACATCAAAATGAACAAACAAAACAAATAGGGAATATCACAGGACAGCTGTAGTGTCTCTTCCCCAGGAATCCTCTGGAACTATTGGAACACTGGTGTATGCTGTCACTGCCAATTACAGTGACCAAGATGAGCTCTGCGTTTTTCTTTCCTCAGCCTGCTACAAACTGGATGACAAAGCAGTTTCAAGGCTAAAATCTACTTGTGCCCGTTTCCTAAAATGGTGAAAGAATGTCAAAGTCACTTTACTTTTTTCCCCAAAGTATCATTTTGAAAACAAAATAAAATGGTGAGCTCCCTTATTTCATGGCAAAATATACTAACATAGATTACTTCAAGATATAATCAAGCTATATATATAACCATATATCAGGTAAAATATGGGTTATGCTAAATATTGCAGAATTTCTCATGTTATAAACCCAAGAATACTCAATTACAAGGAAAACCAACTATAAAAGTAAAATAAATAAATAAATAAGAGTCTGCTGTTTTTAACATTCACATTCTACCTTGGAATTTTTTCAGCCCTATACTTCAGGTAAACTAGTTCGGTTTCCTCTGTGGAACTTCAAAATATGTGTAAGATTTTGGGCATGAATTTCATTCTTATGATTTTAAAAATACCATGGCCCCACTGTACCCAAGAGAATTTGCCTGGCTGTTTAAAAACAAAAATTAAACAAAGACTTATTTTTTTCTACTTTTCTTTGATGTCAATATGCACACACATAGAAGAGCTAGTCAAAAATCAATGCAACTAGAGTTCCAGATCACACATGCATGAGTTCATTCCAACCAAAACGTGTCCAAACTGCTTTCTGTGATCAGTGAATGGCTGCAGGCAAGTTGTCTCAAAATAAACTTGTCTTATTTCCATTGTTGTTGTTGTTAGGTGCCATCAAGTCGGTACCAACCCATAGTGACCTTATGCACAGCAGAACGAAACATTGTTAGATCCTGGGCCAACGTCACTACCGTTGCCACGCTTGAGTCCATCGATGCTGCCACTTGGCCAATCCATCTCGTTGAGGGTCTTCCTCTTTTTCTCTGACCCTCCACCTTACCAAACTTGATATCCTTTAGGATGTGTTACAAAACAAAAACCAAAAAACTGAAAAGTTCCAATAAAAACAATGGCTTCCAAGAAGCTCTGTTGCTGAGTCACTTAAATTCAAGGCAGAAAACTTAGCTCAGAAGGTTATGGAGACATTTTCTTAGGATTCCAAAAGGGTAATCTTGATAGATTTTCTTGAAGGGCACAGGACAATCATGGAGGCTTATTAGAAAGAAGTTTTAGGAAAATGGAAAACTGGACTGGTGAGAAAATGGTTGGGAAATCTGTGCCAAGAGTTAACTTATTTCATTGTGGCAATGTACTCATTCTTCCAGAGCTGCAAGGTCTATCCTGTGAACATTATATTGGGAAACCTTTCCCCATTTACCCTACACCCTGATCTTGCCCCGTTAACACTTCTTTTTGTTCCTAAATCTCAAAGAACATTTAAAGAGATCATGATTTGAGTCCCTCAAGAATCCCAAAGCTGCTGTTTTGACAAAGTATAAATCGAAGAGCACAAAATTCTTTAGGGAAGGACTGTTGTTGTTGTGAGCTGTTGAGTCTGTTCCAACTCATTGCAACCCTGTGTATGGTTTCCAAGGAGTGGCTGGTGCACTTGAACCACTAAACCTTGCAGTTCAAATTGACCTTGAGGTCAAGTACTTATCCTAAGGCACGATACCAGGATTCCTTGTTAAGTGCTATCAAGATAGTTTGGACTCATCCTTGTGGTTGTGATGTGCAGTGGAGTCGGTTCTGACTCACAGTGACCCTGTACAGGGATTTCAAGGCTGTAAATCTTTACAGGAATAGAAAGTCTCATCTTGGACTCATAGCGACCCTGTATAGGGTTTCCAGGAGCGACTGCAAACCAAGCAGTTCAAACCAACCTTGTGGTCTAGTGCTTATCTTGGAGCTCCACACCAGGATTGTTGTTAAGTGCCGTAGAGTCGATTCTGATCCATAGCAACCCTGTATAGGGTTTCCAAGGAGCTACTGGTGAACTTGAACCGCTGACCTTGCGATTCAAACGACTTCACTTTGCAGTCTGGAGCATTAACCCACAGCACCACACCAGGACTCTACACCAGAATTAGAGAGACAGAAATTCCTCCTTCAGACATGTATACACACCTAACTCACAGTGCCCCTAACAGGACAGAGCAGAACTGTTCTATGTGGCTTCCAAGGTTGTAAATCTTACAGAAACAGACAGCTTCATCTTTCTCCTGCAGAGCAGACGATGGGTTCGAACTGCCAACATTTCAGTTAGAAGCCTAATGCTTAACCCACTTTACTACCAGGGCTCCTCTTGTATAGGCTTATATGAAGACTATGAAGGTGAAGCATTCAACTGCTAACCAAAAGGTTGGTGAACCCACCAGCCACTTTGCAGGAGATAGTCGTGGCAGTCTGCTTCTGAAAAGACTGCAGCCTTGGATATGATCCACGACAGTCCTACTTTGTTCTCGTGAGTCACTATGAGTCACAATCAACCCAATGATAATGGGTTAAACTGTAAAGAATTGGCACAGAGAAAGAGTTTTTGTTAAGATCCTACGAAACCAATTTTAACACTATTTTTATGCCAGAATTACAATGGAATAATGAGACGAGATACAAGCTCAGCCTCCACAGCCAACCCCCAGGACTGACATCTGTCTCCTGTCCAATGCCTTCGTGACTTGTGGACATGTGACTTAACCCTCTGTGCCTCACTTTCCTTTTATGAATAATTGGGATAAAATAGTTATATATCATAAGGTTATGTGAGGGATGATTGTGTGTGTGTTTTAAAGCACGTAAAACAATGTCAATTAGGCAATAAGGAATAATACGAAAAATGTCCTATCATTCTCACTAACTGAAGAAAGGTGGTGGTGCAACAGTTAAGCACTTGGCTGCTAAATGAAAGGTTGCCAGTTCAAATCCACCCAGCAGCTCACTAGGAGAAACATCAGGTTATCTCCTTCTGTAAAGGTTACAAGCTTGAAAACAGTAGCGGCAGTTCTACTCTGTCATGTGGGATTCCCACAAGTCTTAATAGAATGGAGGGCACCTAACCACAACAACATCACCAACAACCATCAGAGGTGAAGCACCCCTACTCCTAAAGAACAGGAAGAGTGGAAAATGCAAGTGCCCACCTACGGTTTTCCAACTCTCACTTATACCCTAGAGCAAGTCCCAAGATGTGAAGACATCCAAAGGCCCATGTAGTTTAGAAATCTTTTCTTACCAAATATGTTTTAATTTAAACACATCTAAGTATATATTTAGATTTCTAAACTACAGGGGCCTTTGAATGTCTTCACATCTTGGGACTTACTCTAGGGTGTAGGTGAGAGTTGGAAAACCATAGGAGCTCTGGTAGCGTAGTGGTTACGAATCGGGCTGCGAACCTCAGGGTCAGCAGTTCGAAACTACCAGCTGTTCCGTGGGAGAAAGATGAGGCGTTCTGCTTCCGTAAAGATTTACAGCCTCGGAAACCCTGTACAGGGTCGCTATGAGTCAGAACCGACTCCACGCACAGAACAACAACAACAACTATATATTTAAGTAGGATGAAGGAGTTCTGATGTGGCACTGTAGGATAAGCACTGGACCGTAAGGTTGGTTTGAACTGCAAAGTCAGTGGTTCAAATTCAACACTTGCTCCTTGGAAACCCTACACAGAGTCGCTATGAGTCAGAAACAACTCGATGGCATTTAACAACAACAAAGTATGAAGAAAACAAAATCCATCATCTTCATCCTGGGTAAACTTTATTTTGCAGAACCAAGAACTCTAAATATTATATTGGCTGATTGGTTGTGTACCGTGGAGTCGATTCTGACTCAAAGCAATTCTGTATAGGGTTTTCAAGTCTGTAAATCTTTATGGGGGCAGAATGCCTCATCTTTTTCCCATGGAATGGATGGTAGTTTTGAACTGCTGACCTTCAGGTTAGCAGGCTAACTTGTAATCACTATGCGACCAGAGCTCCTTAAATATTATATTAAGAACTATTAATTAACACATGACAAAATAGTCCCTTCCTGAGCATCGTCACTCCTCAATACCAAATGCCAAGATTTTGTGAACTGAAATCCTTTCTACTCTTTGGCATACCTTTAGAATTTCCGAATGATCTAGAACACACTTGTAGCCAAGAAATAAAAAGGATCACATTTTTCAAAAGGGGCCAATTTTAGTATTCTCAATATTACTCTCCACTGCTAATCCCTGTGAATGAGGAAGCCACGATGGGCACAGCCATACTATAAATGCTTCCTGGAAAATAGAAGTATGCATGCACCAAATCTGAACGCGACTATTAACAGAAATGAAAACATTTGAATAACCTTATTCCTTTAACAAATAGGACAGATAGTCACCTCAGGGGATCCTGGGGATCCACGGAAAAGTTTAGAGACTTGAGTGTCAACAAGAGATGCCTCGGCAAGCATTCTGTGAATGAGTCTCACCTCCACCTTGTACGGCGGAGGAGGGAGTGGGGGGTGTTATTAGGACGATCATTTTACAAAGAAAGAAAGCAGGTTTGAAGGTCACACTGCCAGTCTCAGGTGCAGCCCTGAAATGCCAACTACATCGTCCTGGGCTAAGTTACAAAGCCCTTCAGCAGGCCGCGAAGGCTCTGGTCTGCCTCTTAGTTTCCTCTGTCCTCTTGCATCTTTGGATTTCTTCACAGCCCTCTTGTATCTTTTACTGGATATTTATTGCCTCCTCTCTTCATCCTCACCCGCCTCCACGCCTTCTGGATGCTGCCCTATTTGCAGTGAACCCAGTATGCGGGAGAACAAAAGCCTCACATAGCTCCCACAGAGATGGCCCAAGGTAGGGGCCAGCTCTGCCTGAACCCACCAGTATTCTCGAAGATTTGCAGCTGCAGACATGGATACCAACTCTGCAAGGTTCATAAAGCAGCTTTCAGCGCCGCTCAGAATCCCATGTGAGGGGGCATCTGCAGGGGCGGCCAACAACTGCACAGTAAGTAATTCTCTGCTTTCCCCAGGCAGAACTGCCCTGTGAGCAGAGACACCAGTCCAGGATGGCCAAAGAAGAATGTCTGTCCTCTGTGGCTCTGGAGGGCACACTATCGAAAGACAGGAAGGGACAAAGAATGTCTAAGGAGACTCCTGAAAGTCCCAATGTCCTCAGTCATTCCAATCAAGGCACCCTGCTTTACAGAGATATGGAATTAAGAAATGCCTCGCACAGCTTTAATTAGCCCCTACATTTTTCTCATGTATAACTTTCGGCATTTTTCTCTGTGTAATTTTTTTCTGCTAATTATATAAAGAAGGAAATAAGTTCAATGCCCTGAGTCAATACCATGTGGCCTTGTGTGTGCACATCACATTCCTAATAGGTATTTCTTATTCTGTACAAATATTAATCAACTCTTGTGTTTTGTAAGGCAAGTAGCTAACGAGCCCTAGTTCACTAGTGGTTAAGTAGAGAGGTGAAAACAATTGAGCGACTTTAAGTGCAGTGCTGGAAAGGGACCCCCTATGTTTAGTCTCTAAAATCTACCAGTAACCAGGCTTTCCTGAGCTTTAAGCTCATGGGGAGGAAGACAGGAGCCCATACTTACTGAATGATAAATAAATCCTATGGCAGGGATAAAGACAGCGCAGGGCACCACAGGCACCAATCAATAATAAAAAGTTCGACCATCATCACCTATTCTTAAAATGTCTATGTATCTACCCTCAGATTTGGATTAGTTTAAGAAAGGCCCAATTTTCTCTCTTTTCCCTGATTTTCAGGGAGTTTCCCACTTAAGCTGTCTCCTGGGCATCCCAATCAGCATGCAACATCCATTTCCTCCCACCAGTCAGAGCTTCAAAGCAAGTTATATTTCCTTCCTTGGACAAAGCCTTGAGGACATATTCTTTAAGAGGTTGGAGCTCTGACCCTGACTTCATCCTGTAGGTGTCCTGGGATGTGCTTGGAGAGGCTCTCCTCACAGAAGCTTCTGTCTGATTCTGGGAGCACTCAGTGCCTCAAGCAATTGTTGCCAAAATGAAAGTGTGCTGCTCACAAAATTCATTGCTCTAACCCACATTTGAATTCTGTTCAAGGGGCAGGGTGTCCATCGGTTGTTTCATGGATTAACTCTGTGGATGCTGCTACTGGGGAAATTTGCCATTCCAAGTTTACCAGAAACCAAGGATTTTCAAATCGTTAAAAGTGTTTATTTGTCCTTCTGATTGACTCATTTCACTCAGGATGTTTGATCTCATTAATACGAAAGACTTGGAACTCAGCAGTAACTAACAACAGCAACAGTGAATAGGGAAATATACAAGGATGGAGTTTTGTAGTAGCTACCAGTCCTCGGAAACCCTATACAGGGACACTATGGGTTGTAACCAACTCAATGACACTTAACAACAACAACAACAACAACAACAAGGGAAGGAGGGAACACACCCGGGGTGAATTCCTGTTTAGGATGCACTGAGTTTTTATTTACGGGGATGAAAAATTTGGCAAAGGATACTGACGACAGTTGAACAACACAACTAATGTAATTGATCTTGTTACATTTTTCATTGATCTCATGTGACAAAATGTTGGAAAGATACAAAATGTTTTTTTCAAATCCATCATTTAACAAAATGAACTTTATGCAATCTTTCTAGTTGTCTGTGTTTCTTAAAATAGTATGCCCCAACAACAACAACAACAATTCAGACAGACATCTGAAATAAAGAAATGATCTCAAGAATTTATTACTGTAACAAAAGTACTGGGAAGCACCCCCTCTATACACAGAGTAAACAGGGATGGGCACCTTGGACATTGGCTACCCAAAATGGGGGGAAGGTGGCTACAAAGGCAAGAAGTGACTGGCTTACAAGCTTTCAAGAGGGAGCCTAGATCCAGAGGGCAAAGAGGTCTCCACTAAGTAGTATACAATCTGTCTGGGCGGGCAGGGCTAATGAAAGGAGATGGGGCTAGGTCTATTGTGATACAACAGTGAATAATTGTTATCAGGACTGACTGTGAGGGTTAGAAATGTAAAGGTAGACTTTTTATAGCAAAAGGACGGGAGTGATTGACTTTGCAGTCTAGGAGCAGAGGTCCCTGGGACCATCAAAGGAGAAGAGCAGAAAGCAGGACCCTACCCAGAGAAGCAGTGATGCCTGAGATGGAGGCAGAGACTATGATGTAGAGAGATTAGGCAGCTAGGCACTTTAGACCCAGAGAGGGAGGGGCTGTGTGCTGACAACTGGGGGGCAGGATTGCAGGATATACCCTTTGGTTGGTTAATGATGCATGGAGGGGATTGTAACCATAGCAATGAAACGATATAGGATAGGATGAATGTAAAGCTAATGATCTCCCATTTGCATATCACATAATTCACAATAAAACATTAAAAAAAATGTACTGGGAAGGAATGAGTCTTCAGGTGGCAGTATAGGATAAGCACTGGACTGCTAACTGAAAGGTTGTCAGTTCAAATCCATCAGCCGCTCCTGGGAAACCTTACAAAGGGTCTCTATGAGTCAGAACTGACTTGATGGCACTTAACAACAACCACCAGAAAGGAAGGTCTAACCCTCAGGGTTGATCTCCCCCAGTGATCTGCAGCATTCTATAGAGATTATGTTTCAATGAGTTTCTGCACATTGTCTAGAGACCTAAGCCATCACATGAACAATTTAATTTCCCTTACTGGACCTTTCCTAGGGTGATTTTCTTTCAGATGGCTTTACATTTTATATATAGGTGGGGAGGGGAACAGCTCTTCTTAAACTCCAAAGTTGTAACAGTGAGGCAGAAAAGTACAAACTGTATAGTAGAGGATTAAAATATGAGGGACATTTATTCTATGTTGTTGTGAATTGGCGTCAAATTGGTTCTGACTCACAGTGACCCTTTGTAGGACTCCCAAGGAATGACTGGTGGGTTTGAACCACAGATCTTGCGGTTCGCAGCCAGTATTTATCCAATAGCGCCACACCAGAACTTCAAATATTAATTGTTATTGTTATGCGCCATGCAGTCAGTTTCAACTCATAGAGAATCGGTATAGGGTTTCTGAAAAGTGGTTGGTGGGTTTGAACTGCCAGTCTTGTGGTTAGTAGTCCAGTGCTTTTCCTACAGTGCCACACTGAGACTATTAATTAGCAGCACTAAAAATGTGGTGCTTTCATCTTGAGTGAATGGATGAAAACAGCTGTACTTTACGGAACACTTTCTTTGCAGGCTGCGGATATCTCAAGTAATTCCTACTATAATATATGTGACAAAATGTTGGAAAGATACAACAATCAAATAATTCATTATAAACTAGGACTAATTATTATTATTCCAATTATACATATCATATATTGACTAAAACTAGGAAAACAGTTGTGATTTATTCTGTGTCTAACTCTGTGCCAGATACCTTGTTTCATGTAACTTCATATAATCCTTACAGTAGCATGAGATTGAATTTCCATTCAGCCCCATTTTACAGATGAGAACCTGAGCACACAGTCTAAGTGACTGGGCCAAAATCTATACCATAATCAGCAAGATGCAAACCTGGATTGGCCTGACTCTTATCCACTCTGTTATACTGCTTCAAATACCAAGTAAAAATTGTATCAAAAATGGAGTTGAAATTATTTCTACTTCTTTCTTACGTCCACAACTCAAGCTTTTTCATTCCCTTCTTTGTTGTTGTGTGCCACTGTAGGATAAGCACACAAGGTCGGCAGTTCAAACCCCTAGCTACTCATCGGAAACCGTATCCAGGGTCGCCATGAGTTGGAACTGACTTAACAGCTCTACAACAACAACATTGCTGTTGTTAGATGTCACAGAATTACTTTAGACGCATAGGGATCCACTCAGTTCACGTACAAGCAAACAAAACGCCAGCCCTGCACGATATCCACAATCACTGCAATGCTTGCAGCCAGTATGTCAGGCCATCTTGTTTAGGACCTTCCCCTTTTTTGATGATCCATTACCAAACATCATGTCCTTTTCCAGGCACTGGTCCTCCTGATAACATGTTCACAGTAAATGAGACAACATTTCCCCATCCTTGCTTCTAAGGAGTATTCCAGCTGTATTTCTGAGACAGATTTATTCGTCCTTCTGGCAGTCCATGGCACATCCAATATTCTTTACCAATACCATAATCTAAATGCATCGGTTCTTTTTAAGGCTTCCTTTTTCAGCTAGCTTTCGCATGCATTTGAGGGGATTGAAAATGTCATAGTTTGTGTCAAGTGTGCCTTAGTCTTCAGTGTGACATCTTTCTTTTTGAATACTTCTGCAGTAGATATATCTTGGTGTGGTGGTGTAGAATGAGCTTAAACTGCAAGGCTGATGGTTCAAATTCACCAGACGCTCCTAGGAAACCCTACACAGTGTAGCTATGAGTCGGATCTGACTTGACGGTATTTAACAGCAAGAGTACACCCAACTCAATGTGTTGTTTGACTTACTGACTGCTGTTTCCACAGTCACTGACTGTGGGGCCATGTAAAATGAAATGCTTGACAACTTCAATATTTTCTACATTAATCATGATGTCACTTATTGGTCCATTTGTAAGAAGTTTTGTTTTCTCTATGCTGCAGTGCAATCTATACTGAAGGCTGCAGCCTTTGATCTTCATCACAACTGTTTCTTCACTTCAGTGAGTAAAGGTTGTTTCATCTGCATAGCTCAGTGTGTTAACAAGTCGCCCTCTAATCCTGATGCTGCATTCTTCACGTTGCCCTGATTTAAGATTATTTGCTTATCACCAAGATTGAATAACTATGATGAAAGGCTACAACCCTGAAACTGACCATTCCTCTAGTGCTGCTGGTTGTGTACCACCAAGTCGGTTCTGACTCACAGTGACCCTGTATACGGTTATTAAGGCTGTAAATCGGTACAGGAACAGAAAGCCTCATCTTTCCCTTGCAGAACAACTGATAGATTCGAACTACTGATCTTGGGGTTAGCAGTCCTGCTTGTAATCAATCCACTACGTTACCAACAGACCATTCCTCTTGTTGTTAAGAGTCGTTGAGTCGGTTCCAACTCATAGAGATGCTGAATAGGACTTCTGAGGAGTGGTTGCTGGATTTGAACCACCTACCTTGTATTTAGCTCATGGATAGCAGTCCAGTGCTTATCTTACAGTGCCACACAAGGACTTCAAGCCTACAGCACTTGCTATTCCCAGGCCGTCTTCCATCCAAATACTAACCAGGCCCTACTCTGCTTAGCTCCCACTATCAAACAGAGCCAGGATTCAGGATGGTAAAATGTAGACAGTAGACCATTCGACACTTATACAAATCTAAATAAAATCATGAATACCCCCAGTTATCTATTGCTGCTATAACAGAAATGCCAGAAGTAAGAGAAATGTATTTTCTCACAGTTATGAAGTTAAAAATCTGAATTAAGGTCACTGGTTTAGGGGAAGAATTTCTCTCTGTTGACAATGAGGGAAGATCAGTGTCGCTTCACCTTGTTTCTCGGGTTCCTTGGTGATCTTCATGTGGCCTGGCATCTGACCTTTCCCATCTGTGCCTAATCTGCTTATTTTCCATCTTAAAGGTGAATGGCTTACAACATACCTGACACGGACATGATCTCATTAACATGGCAAAGAATGTCCTTTTTCCAAAGTAGAGGCCATCCACAGGTATTAGGATTTATCCACAGGGTTTAGGATTTATGACACATATATTTTGGAAAACATAATTCAATGCATAACACCTCTTAAACACTCCACATACAACTATAGGCCATATTACATATGAATCAAAAATATTCTCATTTTTGGATTGAATAGGATGAGGTCAAAACTCTTTTGGTCTTGTTTTAACTCCAACCTATAAATCTCAAAGCTGTGTAAGTCTTCCTTAAACCCTGGGTATCACATGAATGTTTTTAAGGAAGCATCTCCCATTGTTAGCGATGCTATTGTTTATAAACACCCTCTTATTTAAACTTCTCAGGAACATGTCAGGAAGGTTGCTCATGTACCATCTGGAGACAGGAAAACTGAGATTCAAGTAAGTATTTAAGATTAGTTCTTCTTGACTCCAAAGCCTGTGCTTTTCCATGATTTCAATGATGTTCCCATTCATTCTGCTGGGAAGGGGAATAGCTACTGTGCTCTGTGCCCCAAGAAAGTAAACCAGTCTCCTCAATTTATGGAAATTTAAGATTATACCAAACTGTATCCATGCCTTTACATACAACCTACATCTTTTCACCCACAGTTGAAATGAAGTGACAAAGAATCACATTTGTCCCCACTTCCTAATTGTGCGTAGAGAAGATACAAGTAACAGATACTGTAAAATAACCCCAAAGAATAGACTGTTTTTCATTCAGTGAAGAAAAGGAATTTTGGGACACCACTCTCATAACACCCATAAATGAATACAAATTTCCCCAACCACAACAGAAAACTCAAAGTATTATTTAGGATGGTGTAGAACAAACTCTCTAAACAATATATGCAATGCCATCATTTTATAAGACCTTCTGTGAGTTGTTGGGGGTAAATGTGCTGGACTGCAGAGTCGGTTTGAATCGTAAGGTCAGTGGTTCAAGCTCACCAGGTACTTCTAGGTAACGTTACACAGGGTCACTATGGGTCAGAATTGACTCCACAGCACTTAACAACAACAATGACAACTTTTGCAGAAGAAAATGGAAGTCTTCATTCTATAAACAATCTCTAACACTAACACCATTGGACTTGTGACTGACCGCTCACAAGGACTGAACTAGAGAAAGGGAACAGCTGCCATATTGTTCCGAAAAATGGACACGGGGTACAGTTTTCTAAACTGTTCCTACTAGGACCCAATTGTGCTCTCAAACAATTGTTTGCCTTTCTTTGACCACTAAGTATAGCCAGAGGTCAATCTGTTCTTCGGTAAGTAGTTATCTTGTAATGAGCCCAGTGAAGCCAAGGGCTTATCATTCAGAGCATGCTAGCTCTGGTCTAGAATTCTGGAATATTCAAGCACTTGCTGGTGCTTCCAGATCATCTCCAAACAAATGGAAAGCTACTTTGCATAAATCTCATTTCCATTTTATTCATCCTCTGCCCAAATCCAGATCAGGCTATTTAAATATCACCTCACTGTGGGAGGTCTTGGAAATTTACAGGGCCTTCATGGTCCATAGTTAGAAAGCCTGGGTTCCAGAGCTAGGTTTATGTCTGAAATTAAAAGCTGAAAGAAGAGAAAAAGCCTGTTGCAAGCGAGACAGTAAGAAAAACAAAAAAACCAACTAAAGTATAAACATGGAAGAAACCAGAACCAACAGTAAGGCTTTTTTATCTCTCCGGATTAGCTAGAAGGCTACCATTTATGGAGTGCCTATGATGTACATAAGGAACTCTGGTAGCATAGCGGTTATGAGTTGGGCTGCTAACCTCAAGGTCAACAGTCCGAAACTACCAGCTATTACCCGGGAGAAAGATGAGGCTTATTGCTCCCATAAAGACTAAAAGCCTCAGAAACCCTATGAAGGGTTTCTCCGAGTCAGACTGACTTCAGGGCATACAACCACCACCACCACCCACCATGATGTACCATAGAGTTCTAGTGTGGTACTGTAGGTTAAGGACCGGATTGCTAATCACAAAGTCAGCAATGCAAACCTACCAGCCACTCCTCAGAAACTCTACATAGGGTTGCTATGAGTTGGCACTTAACAACAAAAACAAATTATGTGCATAAAGTGTTTAGCACGCATTTCCACATTTCATTATTAAAAGGACCCTGGAAGTTAAGACATTTTTTTCTCTCAAAACTCCGGGATTTATAAATATAAGCCTAGAGAAAAATGAAAGGCGAGGCAGTTTTTCAGTGCCCAAAAATCTCTAAGCAATAGAAGTAAGATTCAAAATTCTGTTCCCCATTCCCACCACATTAAGACCTTCCTTCTGTAAATTGGTTGTTTTCTGGCAATGGCTTGCTGTTGTGTACAGTGAGTCGATTCGAACTTAGATGTACCCTGGCAGCAGAGTAATACTGACTCATCAGGTTTCCTAAGCTGTAATCCGTATGGGAGCACACAGTCCTATCTTATCTCTCACGGAGTCACTCGTGGGTTCAAACCACTGACCTTTCTAGTTAGCAGTCAAACACTTAACCATTATAGATAGCATCAGGTCTCCTCTTTCTAGTATCAGTCCTTCACAGCAGAGATATATGTTCTAATAAAGTGTGAACAAAAACTATTGTGACTTACATGACTTTTGAGCATCTTCTCCTTGAACATTAAGCAGACTGGAAACAAACAATTAACTTAAACTCTATTTATGTTTGTGAACCAGATTTTTAGGCATGTATGAATGTTCTTTACTAAGACTACATTGACACAGTGACAAACTAAAGGTACGTGTGTGCACATACAGGTACACACATATATATTTAACTCACATACCTTGTGCAATAATGCCATTAGAAAAGGGGAAAAAAAATTGCTTTTGATAACTCTGCAAAATCCTGCAACACCAACAGCACCTTCCCTGGCTCATTAATTCTGGCCTAAATTTGCTACTGTCAGGCAAATCAGGCACACTGTCCAGCAGACACCCACCTGCTATTAGGCTGAATGTGCCTGGCATCTTGACATTCTATTGATTCCAATCCAAAGCTTATGTAAAAAGAAAAAAAAAAGAAAAAAAGCAGCTCATAGTCCAAAAGGAATTTAAGCCACAAATACTTTGGGAGAAATCCAAACAACTAAAAACAGAAAGAAAGACAAGATGTAAATCTGAGTGACAAAATCGAGACGACCCAAATCAGACTGTGGCAAATGCTCAAGGACAAATCTGCAAATGGCCCACGCGTCCTCTGTACATAGCTATTTATTTTAGGAAATCCCAGTGTTCTATGCATGAAATGACCTCCCTACCCCCACACCGGACTGACGGTGTCTATATTCACAAGTACTTCCAGTGGTGTCTCTTTTACAGAGGATCCTGTGGAGTTCTGCCCTCTGGACTCGACTGCATATTCAGGACAAATCTCGGCCACACAGTATACTGCTGCTGCTAGGGGACCTTTGAGTTGGCCTCTGAATCGTAGCACCCCCATACACAACACAACAAAATGCTGCCCGGTTCTGAGCCATCCCTAGATCAGTTACAGATCAAATTGCTGTTATCATAGGGTTTTTGTTGGCGAATTTTCTAAAGTAGATTGTCAAGCTTTTCTACCTGATCTAGAAGCTCCATTGAATCCTGTTCACCATCAAAGCAACATGTAAACCTCCTAGAAGAGGTGCTGGAATGATTAGCCAAGAATCAAACCTGGGTCTCCTTCATGGAAAGCAAGAATCCTTCCACTGAACAAACCACTGCTTCTCTTGTAATTGTTTAAGCCACAAAGTAAAGGCTTTGAGCTCAGTGCCTTTGAGACGGTTCTAACTCATAATGACCCTGTATAGGGTTATGGAGAAGTGGCTGGTGGGTTTGAACCACCGACCTCGCAGGCAGCAGTCCTGTACTTATCCTACAAGTCTCACACCAGGACTCCATATATAGACTCTTAATAATACCAAAACATTCAAAGTATTCAACTCTTTATGAACCAGAAATTATGCAAAGTGTTTAGAGATACCATTTTCTTTATTCTTCAAAACAATCTCATGAGCTAAAAGTTTTATGTCCATTTTCTAGAGAAGGAAAATTGAGGTTCTGAGTGGTAAGATCATTTGCTGCTAGTAGCTGGAAAGTCAGATACTAGGAAAGAAAGAACATCAGGATTCACTTACAAATTCTCTGACATGTTCTGACCTCCAAATACCCTAGGCTTAATGAAAGGGTATGTGTCCAATTTCCAAATCCTGGCTCTGCACTGGCTTTGCTGGCTGCTGTTGCTCACAGTAAACTGCATAAACAGGCTGGCCCTGAAGATGTTCTTAACCAGTCTGATCCCATGGGACCTGGTATAGAATGTAAAACCAGACTAATTTCATCTTTATTTTAGCCAAGAGAAGGTGCACATTTCAAAAAATAAAATAAATTAAAATTTTTTGTTTGTTTGTTTTTTGAAAAGGAGAAGAAAGAGAAACCTGTAATCCTATCGAACAGCAAGGATTTCTGCATGCCCTCACTCCTTTCAGGCAGTCTCCAGTTTGCCTCTTCAACCATCCTCTGGCACAGCTCCCACTGACTTCAAAGACAGCTCCTGAGGGGAAGAGGAGCCTGAAGTCCACGTAGGCCAGCTGGAAGGAGGATCTTATTCAGAGGAGAGGGTGGACGAGAGCTGGGGATTCACTAGACACTTATCTTCTCAAAAAAGGAATTCAAAGTGTTTTCCAAAAGCTGATTTCTGTCAGGGCTGGTGTGGTGGGTCAGAAGGTATGAGGTGCCAACTAGGAGGATGAATTTCTGCTGCTCACATCTTTCCCAGATGCTTTCAGGTTTTAGAGTACCATTCTGGGTCTGGGAAGCAGACACAGCCATCTCCAAATCAATTAGATGTAGTTTAACTCCACCAGGACCAGGCAGTAATATTTTCCCCTCCATCAGAGTTATTCACATTTCAATAATTTAGAGCAACATATTTGTAAAAGAATGACCCAGAGTGATCTATGTAATTTTATTTATTCAAATATATAAATTTATTTGTGAAATGACTGCAAAGTCCGTTAGAAGAGGACGGTTACATTCCTCAGTCCCCATTCTCCCTACGTTGCTCGTTGTTCTTGTTAGCGACCATCGCGTCCATTCTGACTTATGGAGACCCCATGTGTGCAGAGTAGAATTGCTCCTGGGGGTTTCAGAGGTGTGACCTTTCCGAAGCAGACTGTCTTGTGAGGCACCTCTTGGTGACTTTGAAGCAACAATATTTCAGCACATGTTGTTATTAAGTACCTTTGAGTCGGTTCTGATTCATAGAGACCCTGTATGGGGTTTCCGAGGCTATAAATCTTTGCGGGAGCAGAAAGTCTTCTCTTTCTCCCACGAAGTCACTGGTGGGTTTTAATCATGGACCTTGTGGTTAGCAGTCTGGTCCTTAGCCTACCAAGGTACTGCGGCCCCTTTTAGCTCATAGTTGGAGACTTAACCGTCTACACCACGCAGGGACTTGCTCCCAGATTTCTATGAGTCTAGCTTCCTTACTTTGTCAAGAGTTAAAGGTTCTGAGCCGAAGTCAGTCTTTCTGCCTCCTTCCTTAGGCCCTGCCTCAGATTTACAAGGTGGCTTTTCCAGGCGGCCACTTAGCCATCCCGTTCTTGGTTTATCCTCCATCAGTTATCATTGTTACTGTTGCCATTATTATCCCAAACGATTATAGACTTATAAAGATACTCTCATCTGACAGAATGTTTGCAATATGCTTTTACATCACCTAGTTAATATAGCGTGCCTGTGGTTTCTGTCCTGGCACAAGGCATAGAAGCTGCCGAAGTGGAATAGTTAACAGCTTTCCAAACGGTTACATGAAGAACTGAGAAATTCAACAGAAAAAAATCACAGGTGATGTTGTAGGTTTGTTTACAAACAGCAAACTGGGTGTCCTTTGGTGCAAAAAATGTCAAAACAAAAAGACAGTATTGAAGGCAATGTTCTAAGCATCTGGCCTGTCCTCCTTAATTCACAGTGTGACCAGCTCTCTAAGGTTAGTGTTTGCCTGGCCGTTTGTTGAATAAACGCCAAAGTCTGCCCTGGATCCCCTCATTCAAGTCCTACTGACAGCAAATGAAGTAGAATTCTCATACTGAGGTTAGGGTATGGTCCTCAGAGGCTAATAAACAGACTGAAAGAGAGTGTACTGCCTCGAAAGCAGAATACTGAAAGGAAACAGTGCTGCAGGGAATTAATAAAAATTCATGCATTTTCTTTGCAAGCCAGCAGTCAGGAGTCTGAGACAAATGCTCTCCTCTTCAGGCATGGGCTCAACTCTAGTCAACAGGAGTTCTGTAACAGCACTACAAAGAAATGAATTCCTACATCACTTAATATGAATCATTTTAACTTCCTCAACGCCATTTTTATACATACTTATTGACAAAATATAAAAATACATTTAAAAAAAAAATCAATTCTGCTCTGTAAGTTTCTAAAAAGTTGCCAGTAGAATGACAAGATTCAATCGCCTCTTAGTAAGTGTATCAACGGGGTCACCCACAACAGAATTCCGCAAAGTCTCAGATTCACCCACCCCAGAGGAAAACTGTAAGTGGCACTGCTTTACGAATCACTCTTCGTTTATTTTGAGATTTGCATTTCCATTTTATTTTTAACAAGAGCCTCACAGTTCGCTGACAAATATCCTGAACTATATTTAGAGGGATAAGGATATTTGAGATCAGGAGCGCACATGGGCAGAGCAGGCTTTTCATTTTTTTCTAAACACAAATACAAAACATCTGTCTGTTTTGTGAATATCTTGACAAGGAGTTGGCTCTCCTCCCCACTGACCACAGTTATGTCGAGACTCTTTTAGGGGACAGATCTGAAATAGTTTCAAGGTGTGTCTGCGATGCCCCTTCTCCAATGCAATAAAATAGTGCCATTAACCAAGTAAGCAATTTGTTTTACTTGGGAGAGCTGTGAATTTGAAAGGAGTTTAAAAAGAAAGAAAAAGGACAAACACTACACAAATAAAAGCCAATCCGTCTGCCATCAAGTGGGTTCAAACTCATAGAGACTCCAGAGGACAGAGTAAATCTTAGTGTAAATCTTTATACAAGCAGACAAGCTCATCTTTCTCCTGCTAGGCGGCTGGTGGGTTTGTACCACCAAAGTTGTGGTTATCAGAGTGCTGCTTAGCCCACAGTGCCACCAGGGCATGTTAATCACTCCCCCAAAATACAACCAGTTTGTGCTGCTGTTGCTTTATGAATTCAATTTCTAGAAATTGAAAAAAAAGAGCAGTCTTTTAGCTTTCCTTGAAAGAATATTAGAGAGGAATAATATTCTGATTCTTTCTCAGAGAAAGAACGTGTTGAAAGCTTTTAATAACTTGTTAAGTTCTGCATTTGCAAGCACAAAACACAAAACAATGGTAATGTTTTAACACTTTATAAATGTAAGTCATTCTGTCTGTGTGTTGCTTGGAAAGAGCAGATAATTTTAGACAAATTCTGTCTCTCTGTCTATCAAAATGCCCAGATAGAGAAAAACAACCGAACACATGGAAGTATCAGATAATACCAGGATGATGGAATTACCTAAACTTTGGTCTTGAAAGAAGAATCAGAAATAGCATAAAATTCAAATAGCACCAAGGCTGAAAGAAACCCGAGTCATTGAGGGTTTAGATATGTGTTGCTGAGACAGTTTCTAAAGGACAAAATCTCAAAAAGAACACAGATTGTCTTACTGCTGTATTGGTCACTAAGTGCATACTAGGTGTTGTTAAGTGCCGGCGAGTCAGTTCCAATGCATAGCGACCCTGTCAGGGTACCCAGAGGAGCGGCTAGTGAGCTTGAATCGCCGAGCTTGTGGTTCATACAGACTTTGCAGTCCAGCACATTAACCCAGAGCGCCACACCAGTCCTAAGTGAACACTAGGGTGGGTCATTAATCAGAGAAAACATCCTTGAAGAATCTCTGAATAGCTAAGTAGAGTAAGTATTCTTTGCCTTTCTAGAATATACCCTCACAAATGCAGTTTAAAGTTTTAGAAGGAATTAAGGTTTACTGAATTTCTGAACAGGAGCCAGGTAGCCACAGTATTATAAAGTACAAGGTCACTAACCAAAATGTCAGCAGTTCAAACCTACCAGCAGCTCCAAAGGTAAAAAAAAAAAGTAGCAGTCAGCTTTCTGAGAGATTATTGTTGATTTATTGTTAAGCGCTGTCGAATCAGTTCCGACTCACACCCATCCTGTATGGGGTTTCTGTATGAGGAGCATCTGGTGGGTCTGAACTGCCGACCTTGTGGTTCACAATCCAGGACTGACCCTACAGCGCCACACCAGGAGTCCTCAAAGACTACAGCCTTGTAAACCCTATGAGGCAGTTCTACTCTGTTTAATAGGGTCACATTGCACAATGGGTTTGCTCTTAGGTTCTGAATTCCTTGGAGGATTGTTTCAATCTTTTCAATAGCCAAAGACAACCCATGCAACACCCTGATTTAGAATAGAGCTGTCCTCCATAGAGTTCTGAATGGCTGATTTTTCGGAAGCAGATCGCCAAGCTTTTCTTCCGAGGTGCCTCCATGTAGACTCAAACCTCTAGCCCATTCATTTTTTTTTTTGCACTATCCAGAGACTTCACAGTCTCTAGTACTCCACTTAATTCCCTTAGGTGACACTGTGGGATAAGCCCTGGGCTGCTAACCTGAGGCTGGCAGACAGTTCAAACCCCTCAGCCACCCTTCGGGAAAAGATGAGGCCGTCTGCTCCCATAAACATGTACAGTCTAGGAAACTCTAGAAAGCACTTCTAGTTCGTCCTACTGGGCCATTATGAGTGAGAATCGACTCGATGGCAAGGGCCTTTGGTTTGACTATGGAAATTATGAGTTGGCAGAACCTTGTATTCCATCACAAATGATGTGAGGAGGAGACAAGGAAATTAGATCTTTCCGAGTAGGAAGAAATAGTCAAGAACCGATCAATCAAATCATTAATCTCCCAAACTTAGAGAACGACATTCTAGGTGCCAGAGTTTCCTGCTTTCCAAGCCTTGTTGTTGTTGTTGTTGTCAGGTGTCATCGAGTCGGAACCGACTCATAGCGACCCCACACACAGCAGGAACAACGTCTGACCGTGGGCCAACCTCACTATCGCTACCACACTTGACGCCATCAATGATGCCACCTGGCTGATCCATCTTGTTGGGGCTCTTCCTCTTTTTCTCTAACCCTCCATCTTACCCAGCATGACATCCTTCTCCAGTGACTACCTACCTCAAAGTGCCTAGAAGTAGCAGAAAAGCATATTCCACTGTTACGTGCAATGTCACGTTGGACCTGTACTAGACATATGGATTCTGTTAGATGATATGGCCCCAGGGTACATAGCGTTACCATTCTAAAAGCTCAGGAACAAGGGCTGGAACAAACAACCTTGGGGCCGATGATAAGGTTGAGTTCATCCAACTGAACTATTTCCTTAGCATCTCAACCCCTCACTACAAGTTCTGTGCCCATTACATGCATAGAAAATCACATTTGATAACGTATTAAATGGAAACCAAAGTGAAAATAATTGCTTATCTAATAGACACAGGCTCTCTCTGCCGAGTCGGTTTATAATAAGCGTGGGTGGTACACAGAGATCAATTTAAGCGGAAATAAATCCCAGTTTTGGTGGCGTTGACCTGGTTTGCTCTTGAGCAAGTGCCAAAACCTTTGTTTCTTATATTACTCTGGGTGTCCTAGGTTCCTTTTTTTTTTTTCCAAAAGAGGCTGAGAAGATGTAATTCAAGTACAGTAGAAAATATTCCATTTGGAAGAGTAATTATTTGAGAAGACAACAAATTGGCCAATGGGGAGGTCTTAGATTCCTCATAAGCCTCACATCAAAATAAAGTTCTGCAATTTAGGAGAAGGTGGTTGTACCCACATGAGAGAAGTTAAAACAAATTTCCACATGAAGTGATGGTTTAATAAGAGCCATGTGGCTAAATTCCTTTGCACTTAAAGAAAGAAAAGAAAAGAAAAATCTTCAATTTATTTAAGGAATAAAAGTGAGTGCGACACTAGTAAAAAGTAGCAGAAAAGGAAGAAAGTGGATGAAAGGCTTTTTTCTTTTTTTTTAAAAAAAAAGCATATCTGGATTTTTCTCTAAGGATCCTTAAAGGGACCCTGGTAGCGTAATGGTTACGAATCGGGCTGCAAACTGCAAGGTCAGCAGTTTGAAACTACCAACTGTTCCGCGGGAGAAAGATGAGGCTTTCTGCTCCCGTAAAGATTTACAGCCTCGGAAACCCTGAACAGGGTCACTATGAGTCGGAACCAACTCCACGGCACACAACAACAACAACAAAGGGACCCAGGATACAAACTGACAGCCAACCAATCTCCTAAAGCCTTGTGAACATTCTCCTTACCTTAGGAGACGTTTTGAACCCTGGCCATTGAATACCTATGAAACAACCAAGAGACTGGCTTTCCATTCCACAAAGGGCTGTTGTTGTTAAGTGCCATTGAGTCGGTTCAGACTCATAGCGACCCTTTATAGGGTTTCCGAGGAACAGATGTTGAGTTTGAACTGGAGATCTAGTGGTTCACAGTCCAGTGCTGACCATATAGCGCCACACCACAAATACTGCATGGGACATACGTATAGTATGGTTAGTAGTGGTGGTTGTGTGCAACCAAAGTCAGTTCTGACTCATAGTGACCCTACGTATGGGTTTTCCAAGGCTGTAAATCTTTATGTTGTTGTTGTTGTTAAGTGCCGTCGAGTCGGTCCCGACCCATAGCGACCCTGTACAGGGTTTCCGAGGGTGTAAATCTTTACGGGAGTAGAAAGCCTCATCTTTCTCCCGCGGAGCGGCTGGTAGTTTCGAACCGCTGACCTTAAGGTTCGCAGCCCAATTCGTAACCACTACGCTACCAGAGCTAGGGAGGAGAAAATTTCATCTGTCTCTTGAGAAGTGACTCGTAGATTCAAACCACTAACCTTGATATTAGCAGCCCAGCACGTAATACACTACGCTACCATGACTCCTTTCCATATGTTGTTGTTGTTGTTAAGTGCCATCGAGTCGGTTCCAACCCATAGCGACCCTGTACAGGGTTTCCGAGGGTGTAAATCCTTACGGGAGTAGAAAGCCTCATCTTTCTCCCGCGGAGCGGCTGGTAGTTTCGAACCGCTGACCTTAAGGTTCGCAGCCCGATTCGTAACCACTACGCTACCAGAGCTCCTTTCCATATAGTATAATAAAAAATATATATTTGCCAGAAATTCTAATATGACTAGGCATCTTGCTTT
>NW_006408588.1:486611-498433 GCF_000296735.1 Chrysochloris asiatica
GTGCAAAACGAATGAACTATAAAAGAATATCAAAACCTACTGTCCGCACACAGCTGTTCTTAGTGTTAGTTGTCATTAAGTCCATTTGTTGTTGTTAAGTGCCTTTGAGTCAGTTCCTACTCAATAGAGACCCTGTATAGGGTTTCTGAAGAGTGGCTGGCAAATTTGAATCATCAACCTTGTGGTCAAAAACTACCTTGCAGTCCAGTCCAACAGCACTACACCAGGACTCTGATTAAATCAACTAGGCCCCCTTATGTATAACAGAACAAAGCACTGTGTACTCGTTTGTTACCTTCCTGATCACCAGTATCGTTGAGTCCAACTGTGTTATTATCTAATAATCAACAAATGCTTCATAACAACTCTTGCCATGAACATGGGACCTGGAAGCAGATAATGCAGAATATTATAAAACACACTGTCAGTCCATCTATGGAGTCCTGGTGTGATATTGTAGGAGAAGCACTCGACTGCTACCCACAGGGGTGATGGTTCAAATCTACCAGCTGTTCCTCAGAAACTCTATGCAGGGTTCCTGTGAGTCAGAAGTGACTCAATGGCACTTAACAACAGTAACAACCCCATGACTTGGCTGAGAAGATAATACGTACCTGCTTGAGTAGCTAATGAAAATTACAGAGCAACATTACAAAACAGCACAATATAAAAGTACATATGGCAGTTCCTGATGACTAGACAAGAGAAGGTGTACAACTGATAATGCCCATGAGCTCAGAGGAAAAGGGAACCACCCTGAGTAAAGGAAGTCTGGGAATTCTTCATAGAAGATAAGCGGCTTGACAGGGAGCAGGATTTAGATAAGCAATGAACGGGAAATCCCAGGTTTATGATACAAGCAAAACCTCAGAAATGAGAACACACAGGGCTAGAGGATGACCTAGAGAAAGATGGCACATTAGCCCTGTTGTTTGTAGCACTGAGTCCCAGGCAGAGAAGCTGGTCCACTGGCTCTCCAGGCCTATCCATTTTCAACATTTCATTGTTTGTCTCACCACTAAATAGCTGTCAGATAATAGTAATGACATCTCTCAAGGCTCTACCCCCAATGTTTAGAAATAGCATGGATAAGGTTGGTTATAGATTATATATAAATCCTGAGAAATTAGAACTAATTCCTCCAAACTACACACACACAAACATATACAAAGTTCCTTACATTATTGTTTCACTGACTGCAAAACAACGTTGTCTCTTGATACATGGTTTATAATGTTGCCTCAGGAAACAGGAGTTACTAAGAGCATTGGCAAGTACAATCAGGAGACATTTGATATTGGAAAGAAGGCAATGACCATTGACTATGTTCTTCAGACAAGAAAGGAACAGAGTCAGAACAGGAGCATCCCTCTACAACTCAGCCCCAGCTGCTCTTCAGAAACTCTATACAGGGTCACTATGTGTTGAAACAGACTCAATGGCACTTAACAACAACAACAATTCAATATCTTTCCCACCTCACAATCTCCTTTATGTTTATAGCTGGTTAAACTTTCTGAAACTAATGTGTAAGAATGTGAGATGTTTCATTTTGAATTAAACTCTGGAATATAAAATTCGATAGTAGACGCTACACTAACATCATGATGATTTCTAAGTGCTATGGTGGTAGTGTGGTTGTGTACCATTAGTAGGTTCCAAATCACAGCAACCCTTGTAGGGTTTTCAAGGCTGTAAGTCTGTATGGAAGCAGAAAGCCTCATCTTTCTCCTGTCAGCTGCTGGTGGAATCAAACTGCATAACCCACTATGCTCTTTTCTAAATACCCTTCTATAAAAACCATCCAGTGAAAAAGCAATGTATATGCATTTTAAACCATTTTAGTCTTGATCAAAACAAATGAAGAAAACTCCTGATTTCAGAATCCTGGTTTCAAAATTAGGATGTCACTAGGGTTCAAGATGCACTGTTATGCATGTACACAACCCGAACCCAATTATCACTGAGAACCATACACATATACATTCTTAAGAGACAGGTCTTACGAACAATTGAGGCAACAAATGCTTTAAAATATGAGTCCCTGACGATGAAAAAAGAGAATCATAATGGAGATACTAAACTGCCAGACATGTTTTCAAAGAAATAATGAGAATTTAAAGGAAAACACACACATCAAGAATGCCGTAAGCCATGCAATTCACGCTTTGTACCCTCATTAAGCATCCTTTTTGAAGCACACCTATGCAATGTTTAAAAAAAACAACCGACCTCTAAATGAGATTTGATTTAGCTGCTTCCAATACTGTGTTTCGAGAAAGTAAAACTCTGAATTTGAATGCCTAAGGTAAAAAAGAAGCTGAATTCTTACAGGCCCAATTTTGTCACTCGTATTTATTGAGTTATTTACAAGGAGCTCTGGTAGCGTAGTGGTTATGAATCGGGCTGCGAACCTTAAGGTCAGCGGTACGAAACTACCAGCTGCTCCGCGGGAGAAAGATGAGGCTTTCTACTCCCGTAAAGATTTACACCCTCGGAAACCCTGTACAGGGTCGCTATGGGTCGGAACTGACTCGACGGCACTTAACAACAACAACAAACAATATCCTCACATAGATTCTTAACTGGAGTTGAAATGTGAAACCTATAAAAACCTTAGACTTTCGCCTTTAAGATTCAATGCACATGTGGCAAAGAAACACGAGAACATTTCTGAAAGAGCCACGGTGTAATTTATGTGTCAAAATGACAAAGCTACCCTTATGGTTGATGCCTGTCAATACCGGAAGCTAGAGACTGAGGATGGCATAGATACACAGATTCATTTGGTATGAAAGCCTGTCACTTTCTTTTCTTGATTTTCCTTGAGGTTGAAAGATGATATGCCCATTTGGAGATGGGCTATTTAAAGAATATGGTAGTAGATGAAATGGACATGCCAATGTCCTATAAATGCCAGTAAGATGCACTGTCGGGTTGAATTAGCATGATCTTAAAATTCAATCTGGCCCCAAGTTTTCAAAGAAAACAGCTTGGTAATGCCAGCACTTAAGACCATTTTTAATGCTAATGAAGGATTCCTCCAAAAACACAGAAAAATATGCCTTAATAACATTATTTCACAACTAGAATTTTACCAATACCTCATCACTGTATATAGCAAGTTATATTTATCTTTTAGTAGCTATGATCAAATTAAAACAAACCATGGTAACCCAGGGCTGGGGGTGGGGATGGGGGGATAAGCCTCATCTGAAATTCTTAAAACACACCCCTTCCCGTGACTATCTGCAGACTTGTCTTAGAACACTAAAGAATACTTACAGCATGCTCATTCCTAATGGTTTCCTGTCTCTAACGTGTATCCCTGTGGACGGAGTTGAGTCCATCTAATTTGGAGGTAGCCTCTCAAAATGACCTCTCACGCATGTTAACCTTGCCCTGCTCTGCTCGGCTTCCATAGACAAAGACCTTCACTCTGGGCTCTTGGCATCTTGTTAAGGTGCAATTTCCTAGCCAGATGAGAGAACTGAGGGAGCTTGCCTTCCCCCTTCACTCCTTCCCAGGCTGGAAAAAGGACCCTGGACTGATACTGGGAGCCTGGGCAACAACAGCTGCTCAGCTTCAAGGGGGTGGGGACTGGCAGAACTACTCTGGGCAGACACACTTTCTTTTATCTTTCTGGGGGAAATCCAAGAGCAGTGTCAAAGGCAAAATGATAATCACTTATAATGGCTAAAGGACTCCCCTCTTCCTCGTCCCCATAAACCCACTGCCTTCAAGTCAAGTTCAATTCATGGTGATACCACATGTGACTGAGAACTGAGCTCTATAAAGTTTTCTTGGCTATGACTCAAATAGTTATGCACTTGACAACTAGTGGCTAAAAGATGGATAGTCTGAACCCACCCAGAGACATCTTGGAAGACAGACCTGGAGATATGCTTCCAAAAGGTCAAAATTTAAAACCCTATGGAACTATTCTACTCTGAAACACATGGGGTGGCTGTGAATCCAAATTAACCAGATGGAACCTCACAACCACCACCACCATACTTTTAAGGAACTATAACACCAGGCCTTTCTTCTACAACCTGACTTGGTGAGTTCTGAACAGCCAACCTTCTAGTTACAATTGTTTCTCCCTTTGGAACCAGTCTCTGGTTCCAAATAATAAACTGAGAACAAACTGTTTGTGCCACACAGAGACCTTGACATAGGCCTCATTAATCTGTCACAAGGTCTAAGAGGTCTAACATTATCCATCCTTATTTTTAGTGAGGAGCTGTAATGGGTGGAAATTGCTGTTAAAATGTTAGTATTTATCATGAAAGAGTTTATTTACTGGTCAATTAGTAGCACAGTTGGAACGTGGCAATCCTGAAGAGATGAATAGCGGTAACTGTGGAGGCCAATACATTATACTTGCCACGTCACATGCCTTCAATTCCTTAATTGGTCATGGTTGCTTCACTTTATAGTAAATGAAACTGGGGTTCATGAAATTAAGGAACTGAAAGAAGAAAGGGAAAGGTCCCAAGAATAGGAGAATGGATTAGTCAGGTGGAGTCCACAGTGAGATGTCCTCAGTTCAATGGGGGAAGCAGGCTGGACAAAAAGATCAGAAGTGGCAGGGAGCTGGACGTGGAGCCCAGAACTGGCTCAGCCTTCCTGAATGTGAGGCAGGGAAAACCTCCATGTATGTTACATTGTCGTTGTTAAGTGCTGCTAAGTTGGTTCTGAAGGAGCTCTGGTAGCGTAGTAGTTACGAATCGGGCTGCTAATCTCAGGGTCATCAGTTCAAAACTACCAGCTGTTCCACGAGAGAAAGATGAGGCGTTCTGCTCCCATAAAGATTTACAGCCTCAGAAACCCTGTACAGGGTCGCTATGAGTTGGAACCGACTCCACAGCACATAACAACAACAACAAGTTTGTTCTGACCCTGTATAGGATTTCTGAGGCTGTAAATCTTTTTTGGATCAAAAAGTCTCATCTTCCTTCCATGGATCGGCTGGTGGACTCAAACTGTTGACCTAATGATTTACAGTCCAGTGTTTATCCTACAGAACCACCATGCTACTATCAACGTTGCACCACGTTATGTTACATCTGAGTTATATATCTATGTTACATAACAGAAGGAAATTTAAATTCATTCTGCAATATACAATAAGACCTACAAAAGCCAGAATTTGTGTAAGGCAGAAACCTATTAAAGATGAAAAACTCAAATATTTCCCACTAAAGGGAATGACAGGAAAGTGGTACGACTGCACCTTGTCAAAGGCAGACTACTTACTTGACCCAGAAAACCAAGGCAGGTCCATGGAGTTCTAGTTTCATAGGTCTTTGTACTTAGCAGCACTACCTTTGTCTTAGTACTGACACTTCACACATGTTTCTTAATGTTTTCCATTCTACAATTAAGGTGGTGCTTACTCCCTTACAATAACTCTTTGCTCTGGCCCTGCAGAACAGCATTGTTCTCCCCATTCAGTAAGAAACTGAATGATTTGCTCAGAGCTGAATGAGACCAAAACTATGTGCTTTGGTTCAATAGCCCAGGCTCTCAGCACCTGAGCACCAAGCTCTCAGCAAGTCAGTAAGGCTTTATAGGGAGTATTTAAAAAATGTTTTTCACTAAAAAAGACCTGTTGCCATAAAGATGATTATCCAATTCATAGTGACCTCATTGTTGTCGTTGTTGTGAAGTGCCGTTGGTGCCGACCCATAACGACCCTGTATAGGGTTTCTGAGGAGCAGCTGGTGTGCTTGAATCACCGACCTTACAGTTCAAACGGCTTTGCAGTCTGGCACATTAACCCACAGCGCCACACCAGTGACCCCATAGGTCAGAGTAATACTGCCCTATAGCATTTCTTAGGTTACGAGTTGGGCTGCTTACCTTAAGGTCAGCAGTTTGAAACTACCAGCTGTTCCGCGAGAGGAAGATGAGGTTTTCTGCTCCTGTTAAAGATTTACAGCCTTAGAAACCCTGTACAGGACCATTATGAGTCAGAACCGACTCCACGGCATACCACCACCACCAAAATAGTGCTGTATGATAATATCTAGGTCAGTGGTTCAAACCCTCCAACCGCTTCTCAAAATCTTATTAAGTGTTTCTATGATTAGGAACCAACTTGAATGCATTTAACAACAACAACAACAACAATCTGTATACAGTCCTGGCATGGCAGTGTAGGATAAGCACTGGACTGCTAACTACAAGGTAGGCAGTTCAAACCCACCAGTTGCTCCTTGTAAACCCTATACAAGATCACTGTGAGTCAAAACTAATTCAAGAGCATTTACCAACAACAATCTTTACAGACTCTTGAAGACCCCACCACAAGGAGAATGAATGTGGGTAAAGTGCAGAGACAATTAAACTCCTTGCTATTGGTTCTGTACGCGTCTTCTTTAACACATCTACTAGAACAACAGCAAGCTCTACTGTCCACATGGGAAGTTAACCAAGCTAAACAATCCCTGAAGCCTCTACAGAAAACAAAACAAAACAAAACAAGGCATTTACTTACAAGTCATTTAGTCTGAGCCTGGCAGTGCTGTAAGTACTTTGATGGTTCTCATTCATTCAATCCTCCTGGCAATCCTAGAAGGTAAGTTCTACAATGATCTGTGTTGTCAGAGGAAGACACTGAGGTGCAGTGAAAAAGGAACTTGACCAGTTCCTGAATGAGCAAGTGGTTGGGGTGGTGGTTATGTGCTATGGAGTTGCTTCCGACTCATAGCGAACCTGCACTGGGTTTCCAAGGCTGTAAATCTTTACAGAAGCAGAAGTCCTCATCTCTCGCTCTCTCTTGTAAAACAGCTGGTAGTTTCAAACTGCTGACCTAGATATTAGCAGGCTGACACATGACTATACCAGAGCTCCTTGAGTAAGTAGTAGTGTTGGGATTTTAGCTAAAGCAGTTTGACACTGAAATGCATGCTCATTTACCGACTGCGGTCAAGTCTTCCTCCAATGAACCCATGAAAGCTGTCAGAACAGAGCTGCGCTCCAGAGGGTTTTCAATGGCTGATTTTTCAAAGTAAATTACTAGAACTTTTTCTCCCTGAGGTATCTTTGGGTAGACTCAAACCTCCAACCTTTTGCTTAGCACCCCGGTGAGTTAACAGTGTACCACCTAAGGACTCTTTTCTATGCTATGAACCACTATAACATGGCAGTAAGATAAACATATGGAGCACACAGACAGTGGATGTTTTCCTAGAAATTCCATCTTGGTCTAACAGAGAAAGCTCAGAGGTTCTAAGTATCACTGGAGCTTCAATAACAGGCAGTTAGCATGCCAGGCACGTGATCGAGAAATTGACTTGATGCCATCATGGTCTGAGGTGAGATGTCTAGTGTGGCTGCTGAGCCTAAAAGGTTTTAACCACTCTGAGATGTCCATGTTTACTAGACTGCTCTCAATTTATGGGTGTTTTTACATGTACCTACCCCTACGTCTGTGTCCTGGTGTAACACAGTGAGTTAATGTGCTGGACTGCAAGGCCGGCAGTTGAAGCTCACCAGCCGCTCTTTGGAAACCCTATATCTGGTAACCGTGGGTCAGAACCAACTCGACAGTACTTAATAACAACAACAACCCCTACACTAGCCCCTATAACCAAGTGGACACAAGCATCAACACACTTCTCATTTAAATAGATTATATTGGATGTGTCCAACTTTGAATGGGTGGAATCATGAGAATTCTGTGTGACCTGTGAAAACCAGCTTCATGATTTGTAGGCACAACACAAATATTAATATTACTTGAAAGTTTTGAACTGTATTACCCTTCAGCTGCAACAGTGGTTGTTTTTTCATCATGACTAATTCACAAACACCACCACTCGTCTGTCAGTTTGTTATACTGTGGTGGCTTGTGAGTTGCTGTGATTCTGGAAGCTCTGCCACAACTATTTTAAATACCAGCAGGGTTACCCAAGGTGGACAGGTTTCAGATGAGCTTCCAGATGAAGACAGACTAGGAAGAAGGAGTGACTAACTACTTCCGAATATTTAGTCACTGAAAACCTTATGAACAGCAGAGAAACACTGTCAGACAGTGTGCCGGAAAATGAGCCCCTAAGGTTAGCAGGCATTCAATATGCGACTGGTGAAGAGCTGCCTCCTCAAAGTAGAGATGACCGTGATGACGAGGATGGAGTAAAGCCTGTGGGACCTTAATTTGCTGATGGGACACAACTCAAAATGAAGAGAAACAGCTATAAGCATCCATTAATAATTAGAACACAGAATGTATGAATCTAGGAAAATTGGAAATTGTCAAAAATGAAGTGGAACACATAAACATCAATATCTTAGGCAATGAAATGGACTGGTATTGGCCATTTTGAATCTGACAACCACATGGTTTACTATGGCGGGAATGACAAACAGAAGAGGAATGGTGTTGCATTCACTGTCAAAAAGAGCATATCCAGATCAGTCATGAGGTACAACACTGCCTGTGATAGGATAATATCCATGCGCCTACAGTGAAGCCCAGTTAATACCACTATTATTCAAATTTACGCACCAACCACTAAAGCTAATGAGGAGGAAATAGAATTCTATCAACTTTTTTCAACCTGAAATTGATCAAACATGCTATTAAGATGAATTAATCATTACAAGTGATTGGAATGCAAAGGTTGGGTGCATCAGTAGTTGGAAAATATGGCCTTGGCAATAGAAATCATGTTGGAGAGCGCATGATAGAATTCTGCAAAACCAATGATGTCTTCATTTCAAATATCTTCTTTAGACAGCATAAGACATGACTACACACATGGACCTCGCCAGATGGAATACATAGAAATCAAATTGACAACATCTGCAGAAAGAGAAGATGGAAAAGCTCCATATCATCAGTGAAAACAATGCCAGGGGCAGAGTGTGGAACAGACCATCAATTACTCATATGCAAATTCAAACTGAAAATGAAAACAAGTCCACGAAAGCCACCTTGAATATATCCCACCTGAATTTAGGGATCACTGGAAGAACAGATTTGATACATTAAACACTAAAGACCGAAGACAAGAAGAGCTGTGGGATGACATCAAGAATATCATACATGAAGAAAGCAAAAAGTCATTGAGAAGACAAGAAAGAAGGAAAAGGTCAAATGGATGTCAGAAGAAACGCTGAAACTTGCTCTCCAACATAGGGATGCTAAATCAAATGGAAGAAATAAGGAGATCCAAGAGCTGAACAGAAAATTTCAAACATCAGCTTAAGAAGATAAAGCCAAACATTACAACAAGATGTGCAAAGATCTGGAATCAGAAAACCAAAAAGGAAGAACACGCTCAAAAAAATTTCAAGGCCTGATTTTCGTTATTGAAGGATTCTCTGGGCAAATTATTGAATGATGCAGAAAGCATCAAAAGGAGATGGAAGGAATACACAGAGTAACTATACCAAAGGGAAATGGTCGATGTTCAACCATTTCAAGAGTTAGCATATGATCAACAGCCAATGATACTGAAGAAAGAAATCCAAAGTGCATTGAAGGAATTGGCAAAGAACAAGGCACCAGGTATTGATGGACTAAAACTCGAAATATTTCAGTAAAGTGAGGTGGCACAGGAGGCACTCACTCACCTATGCCAAGAAATCTGAAAGACAACTATCTAGCCGACTGATTGGAAGAGATCCATATTGGTGCCCGTTCCACAGAGAGGTGACAAAATGGAATGTGGAAATCATTGGACAATATCTTTGATATCCCATGCGAGTAAAGTTTTACTATAAGTAATACAGAAACAGCTACAAGCATACATTGACAGAGAAATTCAAAAGGGTCAAGCCGGAATCAAAAGAGGCCATTGAATGAGGGATATCATTGCTGATGTGTGATGGATTATGGCTGAAAACAGAGAATATCAGAAAGATACCTGTGCTTTACTGACTACGCAAAAGCTTTCGACTGTGTGGATCATGACAACCTATGGACAACATTACAAAGTATGAGTATTCTGGAACATTTAATTGTGCTCATGAGATATCTGTACATGGACCACAAGGCAGTTGTTCGAACAGAACATGGGAACACTGAATGGTTTAAAATTAAGAAAAGTGTGCAACACGGTTGTATTCTTTCACCATACTTATTCAACCTTTATACTGAGCAAATAATCTGAGAAGCTGGGTTTTATGAAGAAAAATGTGCCATCAAGATTGGAGGCTCTTTAACAACCTGCAATACGCAGATGATACAACCCTGCTTGCTGAAACTGAAGAAGACTTAAAATATTTACTGATCAAGATCAAAGAGCACAGCCTTCGCTATGGATTGCATGTCAATGTAAAGAAAACAAAAATCCTCATCACTGGACCAATAAACAACATTCTTATCAATGGAGAAAAGATTGAAGTTGTCAAGGACTTCATTCTTCTTGGATCAACTATCAACACTCATGGAAGCAGCAGTCAAGAAATCAAACGATGTATTGCATTAGGAAAGGCACAAGACCTTTTTAAAGTGTTGAAGAGCAAAGATGTCAGCTTGAAGACTAAGGTGCGCCTGACCCAAGCCATGGTATTTTCAATCACCTCATATGCATGCAAAAGCTGAACAGTGAATAAGAAAGACCCTAGAAGAATTGATGCATTTGAGTCCTAGTGTTGGAGGAGAATGTTGAAAGTGCTGTGTGCTGGCAAAAGAACTACTAGATCTGTGTTGGAAGAAGTGCAGCCAGAGTGCTCCTTGGAGGCCAGAATGGTAAACTGCATCTCTCATACTTCGGACATATTGTCAGTCACTGGAGAAGAATATCATGTTTGGTAGGGTGGATGATCAGAGAAAAAGAGGAAGACCCCCAGAAAGATGGATTCACAAAGTGGCAGCATCAATGGACTCAAGCGTGGCAAGGATGGTGAGGTTGGCCCAAGATCGGGTAGTGTTTTGTTCTGCTGACTCAATGGCACCTAACAGCAACAACAATTCACAAACAACCAAGAGGAAACACATTTGTCTTCTAAGACTGAGAATCAAGGGGAATACATGAGCAGGCAGGTGGTGACCACATTGATCACTAATGGGAGAAGAGGGGGAAAAAATAGCAATGAAGTTGGGAGCTAAGTCAGACCACATTCAAAGGACTCCTGTGAACCCTGGCAGAGACCTGGATGGCCAGCAGTACTGCAAGACCCGGGGACTCCTGGGTCCAAAGGCATTGACATGGCCACAGAGGGCTAGAGCGGAGAGTGAAGCGTCCAGCTGATATGAAGTGAGGGGAGATGCACAAGAACATGAATACTTGCAGATAATACCCACTTGACCTATCTTCGATAACTGGATAATCAGAACTCGACTAAAAGAAGAAAGAAGAGGGGGAAAAAAAAAGAGTAACCTGCTACAATTTGATGAACTTTACCTATACTTATGGATGTAGTAGCTAAAAAACGGAAACAAATCTTTACAAAAAGGATCACTCCCACTCCCTCGGTACACACGGTTGACAGGGATGGGCAACTTAGACATTGGCTACCCAAAATGAGGGCGTTTACAAGCTTTCAAGAGGGAGCCTAGTTCCAGACAGGGTGGGGGAAGGTAGAATCTCCACTGAATGGTTTCCAATCTGTTGGGAAGGGGCTGCTGAAAGGAAATGGGGATAAGACTCTTGTGGTTCAGTAATGAATAATTGCCATCAGGACTGACTGTGAGGGTAGGAAATATAGAGGTAGATGTTTTTTGACAAAAGGAGGGGAGTGATTGATTTTGCAGCCCAGGAGAGGACATCCCTAGCACCATCAAGTGAGAAGGTCAGAGAGCAGGACCCTACCCAGAGAGACAGAGACGCCAGGGATGAAACAGAGAAGATGACTTGGACAGA
>NW_006408588.1:498618-545899 GCF_000296735.1 Chrysochloris asiatica
AAAAAAAAAAAAAAGAGGAAACATATTTATGCTTGCTTTATGCTTGGGAAGCTGATACAAAAAGAGATAACCATTTTTTATTTTGTTTTGTTTTTCATGCCAAAGATTTGATAGTACCCAATACTGAAAGTATTTTTTACCCAGCAAATGATAAACCTTGTATATTGTACCATATATATTTGGATCAAATACTAAAATTTGCATTTCCCAAAATATGCTTTCACCAAGTCAGCAGCATAAATCTCTGTCTTACATACACATACACACACTTACACTCACAGGAGTGACAACTAACCATTTGAGAGAGGGCAGTTACTATAAAAAAAGACTTGAGAACTTATCCAAGTACTATATAATGAGCTGCAGTGTCAAGACGGAGTCCTGGTGTGGCGCTGAGCATTAATGTACTGGACTGCACAGTTGGTTTGAACCACAAGGTGAGTGGTTCGAGCTCACCAGCCACTCCTAAGAAAACCTATGCAGGGTCAGTATGGGTCGATGGCACTTAACAACAAAAAAAGCAATATCAACATCATCTCAGTTTATGAAGCCACGTTATTCTAGGAGAACAGTCCCTGATTTCAGTCTTAAATGGAATAAAAATGTGCTCCAATTTTTCTCATTGAAATTGCCCCTTGTCTCTACAACCAGATTCACGAATCTTCTGGGAAATACTATCTTCTGTGACCCCTGCATGCATTTGTGGATCATCAGGGTACTCCGGGTCCCATTATTTTGACCTTTTATCCCCTGGAACATTTCCAGGTGGTATGTGAGATAGGCACTGAACTACTAACAGCAAGATCAGTGGTTCAAATCCACCAGCAGTTCTGCCAAAGAAAGATGAGGCTGTCTGCACCTATAAAAATTATAGTCTGAAGTGATTCAATGATTACCAATAGCAAAGTAGATTTCTAGTCCAGTATACACTACTCTAGCCTTCAGTCGTCAATATGTGAATCACTTGCTAATTTCCCGAATTTTGTCATTTTCTTATACTGGTTTATTTGTCAGCCTGGCACAGGTTTGGCCAAAGGCAGGAGACCTATTATTATTATTATTCTGATGATGGGGGAGCGAACACTTTACAAAATTTGGCTTATTTGTCCCCTACTGAAACCACTCCCCAAACAGTGAAGTCTGTGTCTGAAGAACTAACAAAGCAATGCCGTTCCTCTCTTAAGATAAGGGCTGTTGGTAAGCATTTTTGTAATAAATGCCATTAGAGGGTCTAAACCTTCCCAAGGCCCCGTGGATTCAATCAGTGCAAATACATCAGTGTCGCATCAAGCACATTTTCCCTCACGACTTGCAGGAGCTCTTTCAATGCCGGAGTCTTTCTATGCTATTTCCAAGCATCTTTCAAGCACAGCAACCTAAAATAACAACTTTTTTTTCTTTTCTTTTTGAAAGCCAGCAATCTGTATTTTACAACCATTAGCCTGAACATAAGAACTCTCCAGCATACACCTAATACATCTCATTGTACTTGGTCCTTGAAATAAACTGAAAATCTGAAAAATGTATATATAGTAATGATGAATTTGGTCACTAAGCTCACATGCAACAGAGAAGCAACAAGAGAACTATTCATGCGATTAAGAAACTATCATAACTGTAGATGCTGTATCAAGGTCATTATTTTCACCACTACCACCACCCTCCTCCCCCGGCCTAATATATAACTGCAGAATCCACTTGTCTCATATCCATATTTTAACTTAAGGAAATGTGACAGATTGTCTATGAGAAAAGTAACAGTGCACAAGTGACATCAGAACGAAAGCTATTTTTAGGATTCCATATATCCTGAGGTTATTAATATCACCCCTCTTGTGCAAAGCCAACATATGACATTCAGACAGCACAGAATGACATTAGGGTCAGGAAGAATTTCATTATCCCCATGCAAGAATAATAATAATAATAACACTTTTCAAGTGAGGTATATCATTACCTCTCTAAGATTCCTGAAGAGAATGGAGGTGACAGATAATAAAAGTCTACATTTAAACTGAGATCTCAGCATCTCTCTACTTTTGTCTTGAATGTTGTTGTAATTAGGTGCCAGCAAGTGATTTCCAACTCATAGTGACCCTGTATACAGTTTCGGAGGAGCATATGGTGGCTTTGAACTGCCAACCTTGTAGTCCCATGCTGATCCTACAGTGCCATACCAGGATTAAGAGGCACCACGTGTTGTTGTTGTTGTTGTTATGTGCCGTGGAGTTGGTTCCGACTCTTAGTGACCCTGTACAGGGTTTCCAAGGCTGTAAATCTTTATGGGAGCAGAAAGCCTCATCTTTCTCCCATGGAACAGCTGGTAGTTTCGAACTGCTGATCTTGCGGCTCGCAGCCCGATTCGTAACCACTACGCTACCAGAGCTCCTTGAGGCACCATGTAGTATCTTTTAAATCCTTTACCTGGTACAAACTCTATGCTACTCTTCTCTTGCTATCCTATAGATAGTAAGTCAGTTAAGATAACACCAGTGATCCCAGGATAAATATTTAGTTCAAGGAAATGACATATATATATAATGAAAGGACTCCATACAGGAACTAATAGAGAGTAATTTAGTGAAATTAAAGGAGAAAAATTTTAATTGGGTATCATTATAGGAACCTCGGAGTCTTAGTGTGGCACTGTGGGATAAAGCACTGGATTAGACTGCAAGGATGTTTTGGACCACAGGGTCGGTGGTTTAAACTCACCAACCACTCCTTGGAAACTCTATACGGGGTCACTAAGTCAGAACTGACTCAATGGCACTTAACATCAACTTAACATCTTAGGAGCGAAGATATGATTAGATAAACCATATAAAAGTGACAATGTATGCACTCCAACATGGAATAAGAAAAGAATAACCATCACGAAGTAGCTCAAAACACCAACATAGAGGGAAGGAGTCATCACATCAAGTATCATTGCTATCCCTTCCATATACAGGGTAGATTGTCGTTGTTGTTAAGTGATGTCGAGTCGGTTCCGACCCATAGCGACCCTGTACAGGGTTTCCGAGGGTGTAAATCTTTACGGTAGATAGGAACAGGCAATTTAGACACTGGCTACATAAAATGAGGGGAGATAAAGGCACAAAGTGACTGGCTTACAAGGTTTCAAGAGGGAGTTTAGTTTAAGAGTGTATAGGGGAAGATAAGAGTCCCCACTGAATAGTTTTCATCTTGTCTATATGGATCTGGTAAAAAGAGATGGGGATAAGGTTGTTATGATTCAATAGTGAGTAGCTGTTATCATGACTAAATGCGACCGTCACAATTGTAAAGGTGAATGTTTTATAACAAAAATAGGGGAGTAGTTAATCTTAGAGTCCAGAAGTGCAGAACCATTAAGAGAGATGAGCACAAGTGGAATGCGGGATGCGGGACCTTATCCAGAGAAGCAGCGGCACTAGAGATGGAGGCAGAGATGGGGACATGGAGAGAGGGAGCAGCTAAGGACTCTAGATTCATGGAAAGAGAGGGACTTAGAGCTGGCGGCCAGGAGGCAGATTTGCAGAATGTGCCCTTTGGTGGTTTAAATTATTACATATGCCTGAGTGTTTGGGAAAAAAAAAAAAAAAAAGAGCTAAAATGAATAGAGAAAAATACTGCTAACTGATGATACATGGAGGGGATTATAACCACTGTAAACAAACAGTGTACGATTTGTTTGATGTACAACTGATGAGCTGCCCTATAAGCTTTTTCTCAATTCACAATAAAAACTGAAGGAAAAAAAAAGGAACCATCACAACCAGTATTTTTTCAGTTTCCAAATCATTTTTAGATAAAGTCTCCCATGTGATTACTACCAAAACCCAACTTTCCCCTTAAAATAACAAAGTCCTGCTATAATCCCCATCATACATATGAAGAAGTTGATTTACAGAGATGTTGAGCTGCATAATTTAGGACCTATTATATTAAATTACATACCATTTGTTTCCATCACTATAGATATAGTAGCATTTTTCTATAATAGTGTTACCCATGTCTAAAAAAAACATAGTAAACAGAGTGTTTGACAGGATCTTACTCTCAAAAACTTTCTTTTAATGTTATTTATGAGTCCGGTGATAAAATCAGATAAGCAAGTCTTTTCTGCCAAAACTGAAATGTGTAACAACATTTGAAATGGTCTTGACTGACCTCGAGGAGATGTCATGAGGTAGACTTTCAATTAGCTAAATGCACTTCTAACACAGATTGCTAGTGGTAGTTTTTGTTGGTTTGTTTTAGCATCTTTTATTTGGCTAAGCTAATTGAATCATAGTACAATGAGGGAAACCAATATTTCTTTTAACACTGTGGTTAATGTGCTGGACGGCAGTTCAGTTTGAACTACAAGGTCAGCGGTTTAAGCTCACCAGCCGCTCCTTGGAAACCCTATACAGGGTTGCTATGAGTCAGAATCGACTTGATGGCACTTCACAACAACAACACCATATGAATGTGGTGCTGTGGGCTAATTCACTGGACTGCAAAGCTGGTCTGAACTGCAAGGTCAGCAGTTCAAGCTCACCAGATGCTCCTTGTAAAGCCTCTATGGATTGGAACTGACTAGATGGCGTTTAACAAGAACAACAAAAGACTCCTAGTGCAGTCCTCTGGGATCAGCACTGGAATGCGAACCACAAGGTCGGCAGATCAAACCAACTAGGTGCTCCTCTGAAACTCTATACAGGGTCACTATGAGTCAGAACAGACTCAATACCATTTAACAACAACAACAGAGCTTTTAAATCTACCCATCCACTTCAAGCATACATAGAAGTAGGGAAAGGGTCAATGCCCTGGCTTCTGGCTCTCTAGTCAAGTCTTAAATGTAGAACTACATTATTTAAGGGTCTTCTGATGCCAGGACTCATTTGTTTCATATGGTCAAACACCACCTCCCTTAACTTAGCTAATGCATATTCAAGCACGTACGAACTGCGCAGTCACTGCCATGCTCTCTCCACCTAGGAGACAACAGAGACAGTATCTCAGTTGTTGAGAAGACTACTTCTCTAAAGGAAAGGCTCCCTTTCCCAACAAGAGGATTAAACCCCCATCAATCACTAAGCAGTGTTCAAAGCAACTAGCCTTGGTTACTTAGCACAGATTTGGAGTCCAGTTCATTTGGTTTCACTCTGATTTAACCACTTCCCAACATGTGGGAAGTCACCCAAAGGGATGGCAGAGTTTACCTTTCTTATATAACCTGACCACACTGTGATAATTCATACTTCCTGAAGCTTACATAATGACTCAGTTGAGAGTAAGGCAACGGTGCTCAGAAAGCAAAAATTTTCAACAGACAGTAGTTATTCCCTTAAGGAATGGATACCCTATAGATGTTTCTAGATGTCTGATTTTATGTATGAAAAAAAAATCTATTTATTAAAAACACATTAACTTTGCATTTGTCTTTGTATTTAGCCCTGTGGAGACAATCTTGGAAAACAAAAATAAGATGCCCAGTTCCTGGTCCACAGAAATTCTCTATTGCCTTCAGGTCTCAGGCACTCAAGAGCTTTGTGTCTTACAGGGTTCTGTTACAATCCATTGAT
Organism: Chrysochloris asiatica; assembly: GCF_000296735.1. NCBI lineage: Eukaryota > Metazoa > Chordata > Mammalia > Afrosoricida > Chrysochloridae > Chrysochloris > Chrysochloris asiatica. Next base: position 504,177 of record NW_006408588.1, read on the forward strand.
TTTTCCTCACAGTATAAAATTTCCTTTTCTTAATTTCATTGGGCCATTTCCCCTGGGTCATTCTGACCAATTATGTTCCTTGTTGTTTATACTGTTCAGCCATCCGTAGATTTCATTTTGAAGAACATGAAACAATCATGTGATAGCATTCTTTCCTGTTACTGAGCTGTTGTTGCCTGAGGAATGTCCTTAAGAAGAGTAAAACACTTTATGTCTGTCACCTCATAGACTTTAAGGAAGCTATGAAATAATTTACAGGTTAAGAGTCTGGAGTCTAAAAAGAAAAAAAAAAAATGTTGGGGGGAGGGTAGAGATTGTAAACAGCCCTAAGTAGGTGACAATTACATACCTATCTACTCTATCCAAAGGTCTTTGGGTGGCATAAATGGTTTGTGCTACTACTAACCTAAAGTTTGGCAGCTCAAATCTACCCAGCAACACCATGGAAGGATCTGCTTCCATAAAGATTGGTGGTGGTGTTAAGTGAGTTCAAGTCAGGTCTGATTCACAGTGATCCTGTTTGGGTTTCAGAGGAGCGGCTAGTGACTTTGAACTGCTGGTCCTGTGGTTAGCAGTCTAGTGCTTACCTTACAATGCCATACCAGGACTAGAGCCAAGTACATCCTATGGAGTTCTAGTTTTTAACACTCTGCATTTCCATGACTCAGAATCCACTCTGCAGTAATGGGTTTGGGGTTTTGTAGTTGTTTATTTGACCCAACACTTACATCATGTTCTCTGATCCCCACGAATTAGCACTGTCAATCCTCACCTTACAAGGGTGAAGATTTACCTTCTGGAAAATCAAGTAACCTGTATGCATTAGGTCCACATAGATGAAATTCTGAAGAGCTTGAACTGAAATCTGGGTCTTTTGGGTGTAAATTGCTGTGTTGCCTCCACAGAAATCATACTAGGAAATATTTAAAATTTTATAGACTATCCATATTACTCTTGATTTGAATTTTAGAAATGTCTAGGTCTGTGTGAAAGTGAAATCTCCTTTTGGAAATCTGAGTGGCTCAGATAGATTCAAGAAACTTCTCAGGTACTTGGTGAACTTTAGAAGCAGCGCAAACTCTTTCCTCCCATGAACACTGCCGCCCAGTTGTTCAGAAACTGCCAAACATTCCATTCAGGGCTTTAGCTGTGGTTTTAGAATGCAAGTACTTTTAGAAACATAACACCTTGCATAGGTACACTTTAGTGGGAATTAGTCTCCAACTTACCTTGAGGCCAGTTTTATTGGCTAGGGAGCCCGAGAATAGAAAAGAATCTGGTGACAGAAGTATCTATCACACAGAAGAGAAGATGAGGGATCTGGAGAAAGATAGGCACTGGACTGCTAACCACAAGGTTGGCAGTTCAAACCTACCAGCCACTCCTTGGAAACCTTACATAGGGTCACTGTTAGTCAGAAAGCGACTAGACGGCACTTAACAACAACAAACCAAGTAATTGTTGCCAAAAGCTAGGGTTGTCTATAGCGCTTAATGAATGCCAACGCTATATTATTAAGCATTTGAAAATAAGGGCAATTTGCCATTCCTTTGCAAAACCTTCTGGTACGCTTCTATTTTATCTCCCTTCTACTTCATCACTGTATACTAGGCAGCCATTCTGTAACTTTATTGGTTGTCAACAATATCATCTGCTATAATAATGGAGAGAGTACTTCCACGCTGACAGGGCTCATGCATCACGATGTCTTGCCGTCTACCTGCCAGGGTTCTGTGGATGTTCTAGTATATTTCCAGGGCTCCTTCTGTACAATTCGTAATCTAACAGATGGCACCATTAAGCAAGCATCCCTGAAAGTCTCTTGGAAAATGAAAGCAAAGAAATGCAGAATAAAATTAAGTTGAGTAGAATATAATGCATGGCCTTATTCCTTACAATGACTGACAAATTTCCAGTGGATGTAATCTCACAGAACATGCACAGTAACATTTTACAACAACATAAACCGAGATTGTAAGATACCTTGATATATAGTTATTTTCTGACTTCAGGCTGCGCTCGCCTCTCTCTGGATACCAGCGCAGCTCCCATTACCATCAAATAGCAAGGGGAGAATTACAGACTGCTCAGGAGCTAGCTTCTGAAAAACTGTGAGGAGATGTTACAAAGCTATATTCAAATCCTCTTGTAGTAAGAACACAAACACATTGTACAGAAGGCATTACCATTTTCTGAGAAAAACGAAGACATAATATGCAATGGAAAGGTAACAAGGGGGAAAAAATCAGTGTTCTATGCACTGACAGTGAAGAGATAACAAGCTAAAATTATCAAATATTGGTGTAATTTAAAGCTTGCATTTTTCTGTTTGGGAAATTATGATAATGTGACAAGGTCATCATTATAATTAGAGGAGTAATTAAAATAACAGAGTAATTGCTCTTCTGCACTTTTTTTTTCTTAGTCAAGATCTAATTGTAAGGAAAAAAAAAAGGAGACAAAAGAACATTCTTCACTCTCTTTTTCTTTTTTTTAATTTGCCACAGGCATCACAAAGCCCCAAAGCATTTAGACTTAAACATGGCAAGTCCCTTTCAATTTTGTCTTATAAACAGCCTTTTTTATTAAGCGGTTACAAATTCTCAGTCACATGCATGGGTTCCAAGTATGAAAACTGACTGTCCTTACAAGCAGTCAGTCAATCAGTTTTGTGGGTGACATTTCTAAATGTGAGAGATTACGATGCTTTTTCTCTTTTGGAACTTCCTCATTCCAGACTTAGTTTCAACTAATTGTTAGGTTTGCACTTTCTCACCTCTTGCTGAAATGATGAAAAACAAAAATGTTCCAGCCCTGTAGGTATAATCCACAAGTGGTAGGCAAGTACTGTAAAGATGTGAACAAGTCAATGAATCCATCTGCCCATCTCCAGAATCCTGGCTCTGAAAAGCAGGCATGGGGCCCAGAAACACTTTCAAGGGAGGGAACCAGAGAGAGAGTTCTTTAAATTCCAGGGGGGAGGGGCCCTACAGAGAGTGGCCAGGCAATCAACCTTTAAATACTTTGGGTTTCCTGATACAGTTAAAAAGAAGTCTCACCCATCAAACTCAGAGCAAGAGTGAAGAGACAGGTGCAAGCCAGGGAGGAAGTCTATAGTTAGAGACCTAACTTCTAGCCTCAGTTCTGAGCACAGGGCGCAAAGCTTTGTATCCCCAACACATAACGAGTGAAATGACCCTGGTCAAGAGATCTGATCTCTGAACATCCAGTTCATGATCTGGGAAGTAATGATAATATTAATCTAACTTGAAGAATTATTATGAGGATAAAAAGGAAAAAAAAAGTCTAAACATGTGAACAATTATATAAATAAATACATATTGTTTATATGTTATACTGTAGACTTAGAAACAATATATATGTGTGTGTGTGTGTGTGTGTGTATATATATATATATATATATACAGCTCCTTGGGGTTCAAACTGACTTTGCAGTCCAGCGCATTTATCCACAGTGCCATATATGTGTGGAATCCTAGTGTGGCACTATGGGTTAATGTTCTGGACTGCAAAGTCAGTCTGAACCATAAGGCTGGAGTTTCAAGCTCACCAGCTATTCCTCAAAAAACCCTATGCAGGATCGCTATGGGTAGGAACCAACTCTACGGCACTTAACAACAATACACACACACACACATATATGTTGTTAAGTACCTATACAGTTTGTTGTTGTTGCTAAATACATATAGATAGGTATTTGTTGTTGTTAAGTACTATCAAGTCAGTTCCAACCCATTGCGACCCTGTATAGGATTTCCAAGGAGCAGCACATTGGCTTAAATAATGAGAATCACCAACCAACTTTGCAGTCCAGTGCATTAAACCACAGCACTACACCAGATCTCCATATATATATATATATACATGTACATAAAGTATTATGTACATTTACACATGATGTATATGCGACATGCTCTTTCTTAGGAACATTTATGGGACAGCTCCCTGACTCCCTTTTCTTCTCCCAGCAGTGAGAACACTTCGCTTAAGGAACATCTGATCTGCCTGAAAACAAAACAAATAGTAATTTTAGTGTAAATAATATAGTTTAGTGTAAATGTGCCTGGTATACCTTTTTCTGCTTATCTACTTAGTTAATAATCCCTGTTTCTCCAGCAAGGATCAGCTCAAAGGTCTCCTCTCTAGGAGCTTCCCAGACTCCAGACGGAAAATGAGTGCTGCGCTTCTAGCCTGCTCCCACACACTGTATTCATACCACCATTCATCATGGTGTAGGGGATAGTCTCAACCAGACCATGAACAACTTGAGTTTTAATTAGCCTACGTGTACCATTGCAGGCCAGGACACAGTCAAAGACGTGTTGAGTGGAGTAATTAATGATTCATCATGAATCACTGTGATAATTATATCTGTTTATATGTGTGCATGTGTGTGTCTTGCTGTTGTTAAGCGCTGTGAAGTTGATTCTGACTCATAGCAACTGTGAACAGGGTTTCTGAGAAACAGCTGGTGGGTTTGAACTGCTGACTGTGTGGTTCACAGTCCAGTGCTTATCCTACAACACCACACCAGGAGTCCATACCTGTGTGTATACATGTGCTTATGTGAGCATTTATTTGTATGTATAAATATAATTTAAACAGCATTTACTTTGATTAGCATACTAAACCCTTTAGAAGCCACCTGCCACCCAATACACTTTACCCAATCTACTGAAGGTTATGCAAATAACCAGTTGTTTTATTTCAGAATACATTATTTCCCAAAGGTTAATGTCAGCTCCAGCAATAGCTGTATCATAACAGTTGCTCTAAAGAAACAGTATGTCCAATATGCATGATGCAAAACCATTTCAAAAATAAACTGTTGATCTCGAAAGGAAGCAAGTAGGGGAACCTCCCTTGTGAACAAACACCTCCATGCTGCTATGGCTGCTCTTCCTCTGAGCAACTGTCTCTTCCCTTCTCTTCTGTGATGCGATTTTTAAACCGAAAGCATTAGGTAGCAAGGAGCACTGTAATTAAAGCTTCAAACAGAAAATGATTGAAGAAACACTGAAAGAGACTTCGCCTTTGAAACTGCATTTCAATTCTCTCCATGTCTCTAGAAGAAAAATGCTTCTGACAGTCTATATTTTACCACTGTTTCATTTAATAATGCATATTGACATTTATCCAGGAACATCAGCCATTGCTTTACTTTTCATTTGAAATCAGTTAAGCTACAGCCCATTCCCATGATTCTCATTCTTTTGCTCCTGGCTCCCTCCCGTTTATTTTTCCTTTCTTCCTACCTTTCTCCCTTCTCCCCTCCACTCTTCCCTTCCCTTTTGTCTGTCTGTCTGTCTGTCTGTCTGTCTGTCTGTCTGTCTACCTACCTACCTACCTATCTACCTACCTACCTACCTACCTACCTACCTACCTACCTAACCTATCTAGGTTACATGCTACATGTTGAAAACTCAAAATCCACAACAAACTTTCATTCATTTAACTCTGGCAGACAATGGGAGCCCTTTGCTTCTTGGTTCACTTATCCAACGACAGTGTTACATATGGCAGAGGCTTCATTAAAAGACACACCAGTATGTGTATGTATATGTGTGTGTTCCCTTTTCCAAGGGCAAAACAACAAATGCAGTCTCCTTTACCTTTCTATCAATTGAAACGTTTTCTCTATGAAAGTCTTTCACCTTCTTTAGTTCCTGAAAAGGGTCCCAGGCTCAATACTTCTCTAAGCACCATTTGTCCTCCAATATGAACTCGTGATATGAGCAAAAAGCATTCTGAGAATGACTGTTGTTGTTTTGTTTTATATACGCTTTCTGGATCTTTGTAATGGCATCAACCATTTTGAAAATCAGGAAACAAAGTACCCAAACTCCTCATCACATTCATAATGTAAACTTACGGAAGAAGTAATTCAGGCAGATCTCTTCATTATTTCATTCAATGCTCTGTTAGGAGCTGTGGAGGTATTTATGAATATGATTTAAAACAAACATTTGCAAACAAGGAAGGGAGCTGATTAATTTTAAAAAATGCTTCAAAAAGGAACACTGAAAATTAGTCATGGTTTTAAGCTTCCTAAGATGTTTGTGTTCTCTAAGTTTATCACATCAGAAAACAGAAAACATTCACAAAGCCAGCTTTATAAGATCAATTATAAGTAGTATAGAGATTGTGCTGATAAAGCATCATTTATAGCTACCAGTGATAGTGGACATTTATTTCGCACATAGCACATGCCACACATTATTCTGAGCACATAATAATATGAACTCATTCTAATCATCACAACTTAATAAGGTTGGTGTTATTATTATCCCCATGCCCTGGATGAGAAAACGAAGGCATAGAGAAACAAGTGACTTGCCTAAGGTAATAAAGGAAGTATGGGGAAGACAATGAGTGGGGTTTGAATCAAGAGAACTTGGTTCTTGGTCTAGTATGGCAACAATGCCCTCATGTAGAGCAGTGCATCCGCAACATTGCTGGTGATGTAAATTGCAGTCCAGTTAGCCCTGACTCTGCGCCAACCAATGCACAGTGGGAATGCTTCCTGATCCTGCACCCTCCACATAGTGAGTTGCAGATCAGAACTCTTTGTGATTCAGTGTTTTCATTGGTTGTCTGTCATACGTAGACCACCAAGCCTTTCTTCTAAATTCACCTTAGCCTGGAAACTGCACTGAAAGCTGTCCCACATCATAGTAAGTAACATGCAAGCCTCCACCGTGGTGGTGGTGGTACAAGTACATTGGTCACCAGCTGAACTTGGGTTGAGGGTATAAACGGCTTTGCTCCCAGGAGTATGTTTGGACTCCAGTACAAGTTTTTGGTTCCCAGAACAAGGTCAGGCTATGAGTCCATTTTAAAGTCAAAACATTTTAGCAACAGAATTTTATCCTCATATCTGGAGACGGTATGTGAAATCTATGGAAAAAGAATGCAAGTGTTTGGAATGTAGGATTGTTGTTATTTTTGCTAGCTGCCACAGAGTTGCCTATGATTCATGGTTATTCTATACACCATAGAATGAAACATTGTCCAATCTTCTACCACCGTCATGGTGTATATAGGATAATCAAATCCCAAACTCACTGCCATTAAGTAGATTCCAAATTCGTAGTGACTTTATATATAGCTTCTGAGACTGTAAATCTTTGTGGAAACACACAGTCTCTTCTTTCTCCCATGGTGAAAGGAGTGGCTGGTGGGGTGAACCACTGACCTTGTGGTTAGCAGCTCAATACCTAACCCACAATACCACCAGGACTCCTTCTGAACATTTAAGATAGATCCTGCCAAAAGGCAAAATAAATATTTCAGAGAAAGTCGTTACTGTTGGGATTATTGTACCACGTACACATACTGCAAAAGCTGACTTTCAGTAACCCAGTGGGCCTTCTTTTAGGATGGTGAAGATTACAGATGAAATCTATCTATGATAGCTAGCTTTAAGACTTTTCTGTTTAATGTTCAGACACCACTGCTTATTTTTACTGTCTTGGTTTCATTTTCAAGAGAATCATCTGTATATTCTATGCAGTTTTATGTAAGTATAAAATATCTATATTCACAAGGCTAAATTTACCAACTTAATTGTAAATTTCTTAATTACATGTCTTCCATCCAAATTGTACTAACACCTCAGTGCTATAAAACACACACCTGTGTACAACATGATGGTTTTTTCTTCTAGTACTTAAAAGTGATAACATTGATTTCATTTCTAGTTTTTAAGAGTACACTGGCAATTTTCTTCTCTCTTTACTGAATTCACCTTAAGATTTTAGAAAAGGAGAAAAAGCTATTATGCTAAAATGAAGCATCTCTAGAAATGTGGTCATATTCTGACATACCGACAAGTCATTTCTGAATGAACACCAATGCTGGCAAGGTTGCTAACCTCCTTCGGACCCTTAAGTCAGAGTCTGAAACGACTGTGAAATTGGAGTCGAAAAGCAAACCTGTAATATATTGCCATATTGGAGTCTCCTTTTCTCCCAATAAAGAGATCTTTATACCAGTAGTAAAATCAAATTTCTAGCTTGCATTCCAAGTCTCTAAGGACCAAAATTATACGACCAGAACGATGTCTATCCCATTAGGCAGACATTATTGGAAGATGTTACAGGTCTTTCAGCCACATCAGTGTATTTGGCCAGGTGTGATGCATAACCAGTAGGAGTCCCTGGGTAATGCAAACAGTTAACATAGTTGGCTGCTAACTGAAAGAATGGAGACTGGAGTTCACCCAGAAGGTCCTCAGAAGAAAAGCCTGGAATCTACTTCACAAAAATCCTAGGGGACAAAGTTCTCTGAGACTCTGAGACACAAGAGGTTATCAGGAGTCACACTGGACTTAACAGAAATGGGACCTAGACGAATACCCAAGGAATGAGGGTCTGTGATTCTAGCATGTAAAAGAATTCCACATCTGACTCTGTAGAACAGCAAATTACCTTGAGTTACAGGGAGCAGGGTCCCTGAGGCAGGCACCACACAGTCATTCTCTTAATCAGCCTGAGATGACAGAGTTACTGTCATGCACAGCAGTCGCTCTTGATTTTCACACTCAGAAATGAGGAGCTAAAGAGGAGACCATTGTTCAGGCTAGATTAATCACAGTTCTAACAGTCACAGAGCATGCTGTCTGGGTCAAGGTCAATAAACAAAAATTGACAAATAATGAGTTGCGTACAATTATGACAGCTTTATGGAGAGTGAGTCTCCTGTGCTGTCAGGTGAGTTGAATTCTTTGTCAGCTTTTAACTGGAGTATCAGGTTTAAGGGCAGAAAGGAAGCAGGAGTCTATCTAGGTACACATATCACACACACACACACACACACACACATATATATATATATATATGAAAATATTTTATATTCTGGACTACCTTGCTTATGTATGCTGGGAATGTGATGTAAAACACGACACGGTCTAAAACAAGCCAATCATCATAGAGTTAATTCTGACTCATGGCGACCCCATGTTCACCGACTAGAACTGTGCTTGGTGGGGTTTTAATGGCTGATATATTTGAAACAGATCACCACCAGGCCTTTGTTCTGTGGCTTCTTGGGGTAGACTTAAGCCTCCAAGCTTTCTATTAGCAGTTTAGTGCATTAACTGTTTGCACCAGTCAATAACTGCAGGGCACATCACACTATGTAGAAAATACATTTGCAGCCTAGGGTGCTTCACTGACAGATGCTTGCCTTCTATGATGTTTTCAGCAAGATGACAGTTTGCTAAATCCCTCAGCAAGACCACAGAAGCGGCACTTAGTCCTATCTGTTATTTGGGACTTCAATAAATACTTGTTGATTGCTGCTTCAATCATGAATCTTTTACATAAATATATGTGATGCCCTGCAGTGTGTAATAATAAGTTAAGCCTAGTCTAATAAGGTAAGTTTTTGTGTTGTTTTTTTTTTTGTAAATGTTTTCTCCTGTTCTCTACATGGGAATGAAAAAAAGAGGAGAGGCTTTGTTATATGTTCCCAATGAGATTTTCCTTCCAATTTAAACTGGCATATCTCTACCTTATAAACGAATGAATATAAAACTGAATCTATTTTGCTTTTATAGTACTTTGTGCAACTATGTACAGCATATGAGGAGAGATGAGTTTCAATGTACCCCCAAACTCCTCAGTTAAATGATTCTTTCAATACCACAGAATGGTTCTATTTTTCTTTACAAAATTACAACTCAATGAAACAACCAATTGGCAGGAAGCAAATTCTGTGAGTGGCACTAACAGTTTGCAATGTACTACCCTCTGGTAGCGTAGTGGTTACGAATCGGGCTGCGAACCGCAAGGTCAGCAGTTCAAAACTACAGTCGCTCCGTGGAAGAAAGATGAGGCTTTCTGCTCCCGTAAAGATTTACTGCCTCGGAAACACACTGTACAGGGTCTCTATGAGTCGGAACCGACTTCACGGCACAACAAATAGAGTCCTGGTATGGTGCTGTAGACCAATGCCCTGGACTGCAAAGTTGATTTGAACTGCAAGGTCAGCAGTTCAAGATCACCAGTCCCTAGACAGGGTCACTATGGGTCAGAACCGACTCAACCGCACTTAACAACTAACCGAATGGTTGACAGTCCAACTCAATTCAGTGGCACCACAAAAGCAAGGCCCAGAGATCTGCTTCAGTAGCGATTGTTACTGTTGTTGTTAAGTGCCATCGAGACTCATAGCGACCCTGTGTACAACTTTTGAGAGGTGGCTGGTGAGCTTGAACTGCCGACCTTGCATTTCAAACCGACTGCAGTCCAGCACATTAACCCACAATGACATGCCAGGACTCCTCAGTAAAGATGACAACCCACACAATTCTATGGGTAAGTTCTATTCTGTTATGCATGGGGTCGCCATGAGTTAGAATAGACTTGACGGCAGTTGGGTTTTTTTGGGTTTGGGGCTGTAAACTGAAATCTTCCTCCCATTCTCCATTCTCCTCCTTCAATCATTCTTTCCTTTCCTCTCCCCTCTCCCCTCATTGCTTCTTTGCACATATATTTGCTGAATCCCTGCTATATACTCAAGCAGCGCTGGAGATACAAATATGAATCTGCAATAGTCCTAGTTAACAGAAAAATATGACCTCTGAGTGAGCCCAGGGGCATAGCCCCAGACAGAAAGACACAGAGAGAGAGAGACAGAGAGACTTAGAGAAAGCAAGCAAGCATGCAGATTGCTTTGTTGTTATGTGCCACTGAGTCAGTTCTGACTCATGGTGGTGGTTATGTGCCGTGGAGTCGGTTCCGACTCATAGTGACCCTGCATAAGGTTTCCAAGGCTGTAAATCTTTACGGGAGCAGAAGGCCTCATCTTTCTCCCACGGAACAGCTGGTAGTTTTGGGTTTGTAGCCCGATTCGTACCCACTACACTACCAGAGCTCCTTTTCCGACTCATAGCAACCCTATTTAGGGTTTCTGAGGAGCGGCTGGTTAGTTTGAGCCACTGGCCTTGCAGTTCAAACTGACCTTGTGGTTAGCAAACGGGTGACCTTGTAGTTAGCAGTCCAGTGCTTACCCTACACCAGAATAGGGCAGGCATTTCAAAGTTGTTGTGGTTGTTCAGTGCCGTGGGCCATTACTAAATATCCTACTGGAGTGCAGTGGTTTTGTAGGATAAGCATTGGACTGTGAACTACAAGGTCAGCAGTGCTAGCCCACCAGCTGCTCCGTGGGAGAATAACAAGGCTTTCTGTTCTCACAAAGATTTATAATCTCAGAAACCCTATACAGGGTACCTATGAGTTGGAACTGACTTGAAGGTGCTTAAAAACAACACCAAACACCCCCACACACACCAGATTTGCATTCTAACAAAATTTTTATCATCACATCTTGCCCCTGACTTTGTTTTTCCTTGTTAAAGAAACCTTTATTGAAACAGTAATACCCATTTAATCCATTCTATCTGGATGCTGCAGAGGAGAGTCTGGTGTGCATTTCTTACCACTGCCTGATACAGATACCCATCCATTCCTACTGGAATCAAAATCAAAGGACCAATCAGTGGCAGGTGGCTGTGCTCTACGTATTCCCTGCCTTATTGGCGGCATCTGTTCTGCTTGAAAGTCTACTTCACAAAACTCCCATGGTTAAAATTTAATGTGAGTCATATGCTGAGCACTGCATCAAACAATACCATTATCCCTGCAATCTTCTAAAACTAGATCCTGGAGGTCAGGCTGGTAAATTGTACAGAGACTTAATGCAGTTGCAGAAGCATCAGATATATGAGCAACAAGACTCATTAGTTACAGCAGCTTACACCTCTTGGAAAAATGTCAGGAGCAGCTCCTTCACATCAAAGATTCCACAGTTAGCCCTCCAAACCCTGCCATACAGGAAATGGTCTCTGGGTCTTACCTGTGTGTACCTGGAAACCCTCTGCTATGACACAATCCTCAACATTACTGTCCTCAAACATTTGCTGAGCTCCTAGAGGGACCACTTCTCTCTTTGAAGAGGCCAGCCAGTGGCTAGTTCCAGGCTTAATTGTCATTGCTCTGCCCTTGGAGAGCAAAATCAGAACTTAGACTGTTGGATTAGCAATACAAAAATACGTGAACATAGACTACTTGCTGAAAACGTTGTTATTGTGATTAAGAGCCATTAAGTCTGTTCTGATTCATACTGATCCTATATAGGGTTTCCAAGAAGTGGCTGGTGAGTTTGAACCACTGACCTTGTGGTTCAAACTGACTTTGAGGTCCAGTCCAGTGCTTTATCCCACAGTGCCACACCAGGACTTCTGAAAACATTGTACCTTTTTTTCATTAAGACAAGCACTAGGCATTATGTTAAATGCTTCAATGGATTACTGCCTCATAGAATCCTCATGGCAACTCTGAGATGGGTTTTTCTAATTACACTGCCCATTGTATACATGAAAAGTGAAGTACCTTGCCAAGACGACAGAACTGTGAGAATGACTACAGTTACAGGTTCAAACAGACTACATCGGAGTCAAGCTCCTAACCACACAGATACTGAGAATTACAGAAACTCATTGGAACTTTCCACCCTTGAACAGATGAAGAAACTACAGCCTATGAAGGTTATGAAATATGATAGAAGTCAGCCATGTTTCAAGGGTGGCACACAACTCCATCCTTCTAGGAGCCCAAGAGCCTACTACACCTTTTAACTACCCCATACTACTTTGGATAGGAGTTCATAGGATAAGCATGGTCTGAACCACAAAGTCAATGCTTCAAACTCAGCAGCCGCTTCTCAGACACCCTATACAGGGTCCCTATGAGTTGGATATGGCTTGAGGGCATTTAACAACACTACTGGATAACTCAATTAACAGCATCAACTGTTGATGAGATGCCTATTTCATACGTAGCTACACAAAACACAAAGGGATATGACCTTCAGAGTTTCATTTTCCTCTCTGGGAATATAAGAAAAAGGAATAATTACATATGCCCTATCTTCTTTATGAAAGTAAAATGAGAACACCAAAGTGAAAATTTTAACAAATAGAACAAGTTACAAAAATAGAAAGGATTATATAAAAGTGTCCCCACATTAAAATTTCTTACTGCAAAGCTATATATTTTCTCTAGCAATAATTAACTTGCAAAGCTATTTTCAGTTATCCCATTAGAGTCCATTATAATTTTAAATAAAATGAATCTTTTAGGCATTTCTGGGCAGAACACCTATAGGTAATTCACTCAAGTGATGTATGCATCCATTTTCCCCAGAACTAAGGATACAGTGGTAATTAGCAAAGCATACAAAATACCAGCAACAATACGCTAAGATCGTTCTATGTGTAAGTACTTTGAATAGTTCATTCCATATCATCTTTATAAAAACTCTCTAAAATAAACAGTAATCTCTTCTTCAGTTTAAAGAAAAGGCCTAGATACATTTTTATGGTTTCACAGTTAGGCAGCAGTAGAGCTGAGATTCAAAGCCAAACCCACCTGATTCCAACACTGAACAACGACACTGAGCTTGAGATTCCATCTGCATGCAGTCATGTCTGGGAATGCCAAGGTACCTCCCCCTCCCACTCCCTCCAGTTAAACAGGACAAGCTACTAGGACCCCGAAGGCTCTATTGCTATCGCTTGGGCTTTAAAGAATCAATCCTGGAATGACACAAAGCCGCAAATATTTCTTTTTTTTTTTTTTTTTAATGACTCTCCAATAAATACTTACTGCAAAAGGATAAGAGCTACTCTCCATAGAAAAAGACATTAGATAAGTTTATTTTTACCAGTGGTGTGGCTGTCCTGATTTTAAGCTTCACATCCTGGTTTCTTAATCTTTCCATCTTGCCCATTTCCTCTGTCAATTAAATTATAATCAAATGGTCCTGTTTGTCACAGTTCAGACAGCCAACTACCATCCCTCCAACAATATACTCTGAGTTTTGAAGAGCGAGAGAAACATGATTTAAGGCTTAAATCTCCTGATTTTATTTTTTAGCAGTTCTGGTAAAAGGATGAGGTCAGAAACAAAATTCAAACTACCAATTAAATGAAATTAGGTATTCTTCTGTGAACTGAAGTATTTATAATGTAATACAAAGACAATGAATTACCTGAATAACTTTTTCTTCCTAGGACACTATTTGCTATATATTGTCATATAAATCTCATTACTGAATTAGCAATGAAAAGCATGGAAGCTTTGCTTGCACATCTGTCATAAGAAGACCACAATTAAGCTAAACCAAGACAAGCATTCTTCCTTCTTATTGTAAAGACCACTGACCAATGAAGGAAATGCAACAATTCTGCAAAGGAAATGTTAAGCTTTTCAAAGTAAGTTATATAAGGAGCTCAATCTCTTTTTCACAAAAAGAAAAAAATAACCAATGTAAATTCTAATTTATGTTTGATGGAGACAAAATTACTGTTACAGACCCTTCTTTGTCTTCTAATGTTGTATTTCTAGGTTTTGGATGAGCCTTTGCACTGAAATCCAGTTATAGACTAAAACAACACTGACTTTTCTATTCAAGCACCAGACACTGAATTCTATGAGTACAATTTTGTATGATTTTGGGAATTCTATATGAAAAACATCTTCACAGCTTTGCACAGCACCAATACTACATAGAAAGAGAAATAACAGGCATCAGCCCATTATAATTACATTAGTTATTGAAGCCCAATGAAATGTGTATACATCATGGCATATAATACAATGTGGTCTGCGATGCCTTTATTGCTTAGTTTGTCCTTTGTCGGCTTCTCTCTTTTAACGGCTCTCCTTTTGTTCTTTACCCATTTCCTAATACACATTGGCTGTGGGTGAGAGGGGGTCTCTAAAGGAGTTCTGGTAGTGGTTACGAATGGGGCTGCAAACCTCAAGGTCAGCAGTTCGAAATGACCAGCTGTTCCGCGGGAGAAAGATGAGGCTTTCTGCTCCTGTAAAGATTTACAGCCTTGGAAACCCTATACGGGGTCGCTATGAGTTGGAAGCGACTCCACGGCACACCACCACCACCACCACCACCAGGGGTCTCTAAGAGTAAATGTTCATTCTTAGAAGGCCTTACTTGAGAATCCCATCTAGTGGAAACATTTACAGCATTGTCTATATAGAATATATTATGAGCACTGTTATTTTCATGTTCATTGTGACAAGCTGAGATTTAGTAAGATACAAACAAATAGACGACTGTTAATAAATCAGACATGTCTGTAGGTAGTTGTTTTTAAGAACATTTTCTTGGGGTAATTTCTTTCTAACAATCCATGATCCTCACTATTTTTGGGGTGATAAGACTGCCAAAAAGAGTTCTTTTCTCCCCAGAAAGAGAAAAGCATAAAAAAGTTCAACAGTGAGTGTTCCGATTGAGACCATGCTGAGTTTTTTCAGAGTATCATACTCTCCTCTAGACCCCAGCAATAAATAGTCTTACGGACAAAGTGGACAAGATACACTGAAGCAAGAGAAATGTTTTGGGAAAATGGATAGTGATAGAATCTTAGAACTGCCCAATCCATGCAGAAATAAATCACTATTTATAAGCTACACAAGCACACACACATGCCAAGAAAAAAACATTTTTTTCTGCCATAGTATCAATTCCAACACACAGCGGTTCTATAAGACAGAGGATAACTTTCCCATAGGGTTTCCAAGGCTGTAAATCTATACAGAAGCAATCTGCCCACTTTTTTCTCCAATACAGTGAGTGGCTGGGTTCAAACCACTGACCTTTCAGTTAGCAGCCAAGCACTTATCCACTGGATCACCAGGGTTCCTATTTGCAAACCACAATGAAAATCCATGGCCACCCTATGTCTTTATACAGCAACCTTTTTAAAGAATATAATCGAGTTAATAAAAAGCATGTGACTGTGGTATTTATCAAAAGACAGGTGTCTTCTAAAATCTCAGCAAGCTGGATCACAATTTTGTAATATCACAGGCATCTCTTTCAATAGAAACTACCACACCACTAGTTCTGGCTATCAAACCTTAGTTATAAGAATCCAATTCAACCTAATCAAGTTCTGATACCTTTGATTATTTCTGTTTGTGCCTAGAGGCCTGGAAATAGTGCAGACTTTACCAATATAAGCAGAGAGCTCATGATGCTATTGGAATGTTCTATCTCCTTATTTTCAAAGCAAGAGACTACATTGCTTTGAAAACAACTCCATCCAGGGAACAAAGGAAGTGTCTATCATTAAATAATTTTAAAACTCATATATACAGAGGTATTTGTGTATTTTTTAAATATTAATTTGTTCACTATTTAAAATCTGACAAGTGAAACAGACAGCAATAGACATGGACTTGTACTGTAAGTTCCACAGAGGTAGGTTATAGCTGGACTTCTTGAGTTCAGTTCAGCTCCTCAAACATTTATTGGGCATTGACTTTATCCTAGATGAGTTCACAGTCAAATAATGGAAGCAAAGCACTCGGTGAAATTTTACAACATAATGAAACTCCTACCAAGATAAAGGTTAGGCCACCATCCAAATTTGGTCTCCAAGAAGGGAAGATTAACTTTTTTGGGGAAAGCTTCATAGTCAAGAATCTTGAATGTAAAACTCAGAAGTTTGGACTTAATCCTATAAATAATGGAGAGTTAATAACACCAGTACATAAACGAGGATGAAGAACATGGCCATAGTGTGTAGGCCCAAGGAAAAAGACTACAGGAAGAGGGACACGGGCTTAACTATGATAGACACAGAAGAACTAAAATCAATAAGCATGAAGGACAGATGCTTTCAAAACACATAACACTTATGATAGAAAAGATGAAGATGAGTGAAAGGGAGTAACCAAATATGACACAAAGAAGTGGGTCTGGGCAGCATCTGGCATTTAGGAAAGCAATGTGAATTACACAGGGGTGGGAGGGACTCTGTTGAAATGGTTAGCTCATTCTAGAACATAATATTGCTCAAGTCCAAAAGAAAATTCAGACAAGTTCAGCACTTCGTATAGGGAAGAAAGAATGAGACTTGAGCCAAAAGCTGATCTTTTACAAATGCATGTGGGCCAGCCCAACCAGGCAGTCATTTCTGGTAGTGTTGATGTTGTTGTTAAGTCCCATCGAGTCAATTCCGATACTGTATAGGGTTTCCAAGGAGTAGGTGGTGAGCATGAACTACCAACTGACATTGCAGTTCAAATGGCTTTACAGTCTGGTGCATTATTAACCCAACGCACCACACCAGGACTCCTCTGGTAGTATTAACAAAGATAAATTCAATTTTCTTTCACATGGCCTAATCATTTCTTAGGACTACGGGTGTGATTCTGTAGGATCAACGCTGGACTGAGAATCAGTAGGTCAGCAGTTCCAACCCACCAGCTGCTCCTAAACAGGATCACCATGAGTCGGAACTAACTATTGTTGTTGTCAGGTGCCATCGAGTCGGAACCGACTCATAGCGACCCCATGCACAGCAGAACGAAGAAATGTCTGATCCTGGGCCAACCTCACTACCGCTGCCACACTTGAGTCCATCAATGATGCCACCATGAGTCGGAACTAACTAGATGGAGCAAAACAACAACAACAACAATCATTTCTTACCATCAATTGTAGGTAGCAAATGATCTGAACCAATTCAATTAGTTTCCTACTGTCAGAGATAGAAACAGCACAGAATTCACCGGAAGGCCAAACACAGCTACTATTTTCATGTGGTCTTGAAAGTGGCAGGTTGTTGAGCCATTCAAGAAACTGCTAGGACACCTAGGTGGGTCCTACTTTCATAAACCAAGACCTCATGCACCCATCCAGATGGATCTAAATCAGAAATACAGTCCTTATTCCTGCCTATCTGCAGACGCCTCATGACAGGTAATGGATATATGCTCACAAAACCAAAACACCAAGCCCTGTGCTATATATACTGTTTAATGTGGTGCCCCCACACGTGGAGAACAAAACTGTACTGCATAAGATTTTCACAGCTGTGACTTTCACAAGCAGATCACCAGACCTTTCTTCTAAGGTGCTTTTGTGTAGGTTTGAACCACATACCTGGGTAGCACAAATAGTTAAACGAATGATTACTAACCATAAGATTGGCAGTCGGAATGCTTCCAGAAGTGTCTTGGAAGGTCGACCTGGTGATCTGCTTCCAAAAGGTCACAGTCAGGATAACACTTCGGAACACAGTTCTACTCTGCAACACATGACATCATCATGAGTCAGAATCAGCTGGACCGCAATTGGGCAATACAGTTACAAAAAAGCACAGCAATGATGACCGTCAAAGTCTCACTGGCCAGGGGGAAAGAAAGAAATTAACACAAACGTCATGTGTCCTGGGTGTCCAGGTATAGTGCTACAGGATAAGCACTTCAATTTGAACAGAAAAGTCGATGGTTCCAACTCACCAGCTGCTCCTCGGAAACCATATATATGATCATTATGAGTTGAAACCGACTCGACGACATTAAGAACAACAACAAATAATACTGAAATGAAACTAACATGAACAAATAATGGAGGGCTCAAACAACAATCTCAGAATTAAACACAATTTTTATAAATGCAGAGCTAGTGCATCAGCAGAAAGCTTAAAAAAGGAAGGGATGGTCAACAATCCACTTCAACAGGGGACAAGCACATACGGTGCTCATTTTCAAATGATCAGTCTAGAACAAACCTTTTCCAGCCCATCTCTGAGTTACTATTTCACCCAATAAAAGTCTATTACTTGAGTAATTACATAGATTTAGCAAAATAGAGAATATGACCTATTTCTCACAGTCAATTCTCCATTATTCCCAGGCTCTCTGAGAGACAGACTTGCTTTATGCTATTGTATGCTCTTTGATCAATCCACTGTCCACTGTTATCTCCATAAGGAAAATTAGGAGAGTCCCAAATCAATCTATTTAATTATCAGTAGTACTGGTAAAGAGGTCAGGAAAAAGAACGGAGAACTCCTCTATAATGAATGTGGCCCTAAACCACTGGGCAGTTATTGAAGCACTTTCTTGAGTATTGAAAATGTGTTGAAAGTTATCAGGCATTTTTTTCAAATTCATGACTCTTCATTATTTTATTTTACATAATTACACTGAGAGGCCCAAGGACCATTTTCAACCAAAAAGTACCCAAGCAAATAATGACTTTTAAGATAATCTGAACAAGTCAACTATGGAAACCTGGACCATGGTTAACAGTCCACCATTTTTGTCCCCCAGACAGTGAGAAATCACTTCAGAGTTTGATTTTAAACCACGCATGAGCAAATGCATTTAGAGTTGACACTGGAAATTACCCAGTATGCCATCTATACTATAAAGACAATTAACAATAACCGTGAAATATCACAAATGAGGCAACGCTCTCTACTACAGTTTCCAGTTGTGTAAAATTGGGCTACTAGCAACATTAATCAATGGAATATGCTTTATAAGCTTTTAGAGAAGATGCAAATATACATGAATTTTATATACAGTGATCTAAATAAACCATGCTGTTTTATTGTTAAGTGATGTGGAATCGGTTCCAACTCATATCGATCCTGTATAAGGTTTCCTAAGAGTAGCTAGTGGATTTGAACCACTGATCTTTCCGTTAGCAGCCCAGTGTTTATCCTACAGCAGCACAGCAGGACCCCCAAAACAATACTATTATTACTGTTATCAATATTTTAATCCCCTGTATGAGAATGTGGCCTCATTGATGCTCTGTATGATTCTCAAATCAAGGGAACAAATACTCGTAAACTCTCCTATAAATGGGCAGTGTAAGATCTGAGATGGCATTGTTAGTCCCTCACAGAAAAGAATGCAACTTATCAAAAGTCTAAGGTGTTCTCTCTCCTGTGTTTTCCATTGGTATATATGTGCCACCTTTTCCTACTCTAGAGCCAACGGAAATTTTGCTGAAAAACAATGAGGTGGTGGGAGAAGACAGGAATGCGGGTACGCACGCACATATATCATCCTCTGCCCTCAATCCAAAAATCCATAATCATTGCTAGAATTATCTTTGAGCCAATGAGAACTTGAAGTCCAACATGATCCCATCAAACTAAATAAGCGTAGGATTTACTGTAACCTTCAGATGCTCTTTGCTGTGTTCAGTGTACAAATAAGAGGAATGCCTGCTTTGTGAAGGCAGAGAAATTAAGAAGTTGTTATTTCTGGCCTTGTTTTCTGCTCTCTGGAGGGCCCTGGCTCCTCAGATATCTCCATCAGGGAATACTCTAAAATAAAAATAAATAAGAGCAAATAATTCAAAGGAGTTTCAAATGCACAAATTTGTCACAAGTTCTGTGTTTTGCTCTTTTCAACTATGCCAAGAAAGATGCACAAAGTTAAGGCTCTGAGTTAAATCTTGCTCTCAGTGGAAAACCCCATCTGCAAGAACGTCTCCTTAACTGATGGTTTTACTCGGTGCCAAGAAAAATGTATCATCAAGCAAAATGATTTTTTCTTTAAGCAGATCTATGCAGTATGGCATTGAATCACCCCATGGTTTGAAGAATCTAATGATGATCAGGATTAGGTCATCCAGGAGGCATTTGCCTGGTAAACCTGCTCAAGGTAAAGCTAGAAAGGTCATGGTTTCATTTACTTATTTTTTTCTTCTGGGGCAATCAATGTATAGGAGTGAAAAGCACTTCTGAAAAAGCAGTCTGTGAAAAAATGTCACAGATCTTATCTTTCAGGATTGACCAACATAATCATGCATTTACTCATTCAATCACATGTATGCAGAGCCTGGTGTATTAGACACTATTGTTCAATTGTGAAATTAAGTTCACTGATTATTCACTAAGGAGACAGCATGAATGAGTCAAGGTTCTTAGAGTCTAAAGAGAGACAAATCACAACACATCAAAAACAGGGAACTAATAAAGCCACAAACAAAATGCTGACAAAATCCAGAGAGACATGATGCATTTCGACAGGGAGTAACGGCAGCCTTTGTGTGGGTGGGTCTTAAAGGCAAAGAGTTTATCAAAAGGATATTAGCAGATGATAGTCTGTATAAAGGATAAATAGTAAAATAAAGGCTGAATCTAAAAAGTGTAACCTTTACCACTTTGGGATATGGCACGGGGAAAGGGTGCTTGGGAAGGAGGCCTGAGCAACGGTTTGAGATCCAGATTTTCATGGGTCTTAAGTGTCATGATCACTAGTTTGGATGGATTTTATCCAGAGAGACAAGGGAACTCCAAGAGATAAGCAGCTAAGGGGACATGATATGATTTGGTTTATTAGGAAATGAACTCTGGCTACGTCAAGAATAATATAGTATAATGGTTTCGAGAAGACTGATGGTGGGCGGCTAGGCAGGAGACTGCCAACAAAAGCTGAGTTTACTCTTGCTACCTCGTCCTTCTGAAGGTTCTTTCTTGGAAGCGCTGTGTTAAACCGAGCAATACACAAGACGCACAAGACACTGAGAAATCACAAGCAACTATAAATAAAATGACTATAAAATTACTGACTCTCGGGGTCAAACATTTTTTTCTAAAACTTATCTAAGTCATTGATCTCTAATCTTGGAACTCTGTAAAAATCCACATTCTCAGGCTTCATCCCAGACTGACTGAATCAAAATCTCCAGGCAGAGCTCCCAGGAACTCATTATTTTTAACCAGTTTCCCCTAACCCTCCAGTTAATTCAGGTGAATGAGCCAAGTTGAGAGAAGGGTGACTCTAGGTCAGCCCACAAGATTTCTTTGTGAACAAGAGGTCTTGTTGGACAGGGTATTCCAAATGGCTAGCACAAACTTAGCATGGCGCCTGCCACACGGTAAGGGCTAATGTTCTTCAAATCCTTAGTTACAAGCTCATGTCTCAAATGGATGTTTGCCTTACATTCCTTTGGGACTCAAGAGATTATTAGAATTGAGTTTTAAATTTCATTGCTGTCAGCACTATTGAACTTGTTCCTTACCTATTTAGGTAAAAGTAAATAACAAAAAAGAGAAAAGCATTTCCCAAAGAATTTTAATCCCACTTATATGTTTTAAAGTAGCAAGCCAAGGCCTTACTGTGTCATGCTAGGTTCAGTGTTAACACAGAAGTTATTAAAATGTTAACAGTTTCAAAAATGCACTCTACGGCCTGCCTCTCTTTGCACCCCAATTTGATTAAATGTATATGATAAATACCTTTATATATTATGTGATCATAACTGAAAAGCCTCTATGTTTCATGAATTGGAGGCTTCAAGTAAATTTAAACCCACTGCCATCAAATGGATTCGGACTCATTAACAACCCTAGAGGGCACAGTAGAACTGCCCCAGAGAGTTTCCAAGACTGTAAATCTTTAAGAGCGCAGACAGCCTCATCTCTTTCATGGAGCAGCTGGTGGGGTTGAACTGCCAAGCCTGTGGTTTGCAAGCCAACATCTTGTTAAATTTACCTTTCCTTCACCATTAAATTACCAGATTCATGGTGTTCACTGAGAAAAAAAGAAGCAAATCTCAATTATTTCATAGACAGCAGAAATTACAGTATGCCCATATGCAACTATAAAGATAAATGAATGGTAACCTTAGTGTCAAGGAGTTCTGGTAGCATAGCGGTTACGAATCGGGCTGTGGGCCGCAAGGTTCGAAACTACCAGCTGTTCCACGAGAGAAAGATGAGGCTTTCTGCTCCTGTAAAGATTTACAGCCTCGGAAACTCTGTACAGGGTCATTATAAGTCGAAACCGACTCCACGGCACATAACAACAACAACAACCTTAGTGTTGTTTCTTCTTGACCTCTGAGCACCATATTTGTTCAGAAGTATCTGCTGCAGAATCAGTAACAGCTCCTTTACTTACATTCATTGAAAATCATCCAGCAAAACCTTCTAAAGGAAATTATTATCCTGAACTGATAACCCAACAGCATAATTCTGATTCTAACATCTATTATTAGACAAGCAAGGTATAATCATTCTATAAGTACAGACTGAGCATTATATATGCACAACAACTTACATGTTAATCTTCTGCACTCAACTATTCTACCAAGAGTTATATGTTGAGATGCATTGTGTGAAGAAAGCATTTTTAAAAATGCAATCTGATGAAAATCTCTCAACGTTAACAAAGACTTAACAACCAAGGTGCACTGTTTCCCACATCAGGGTCTGAACACAGAACTTGTTGCAAACTGCAGGCAATGAGTGAAAGACATGTATAGACACACACTTCACTTGGCAAAGGCTATGCTTTCACTGAACAACAACAACCAAACCATGATATTGAGCAGGCTCCCACTTACTGATTCCCCAAAGTCAGACAAGTTCTCATTTCTTTCCTCTTTCCTTCCCTCTGTTGCCTCCCACAGCATCATCCTAAACTCTACACCACTGGTTAGAGCTCACTTCCTTTCCTTTTCTTGTTCTGTTACAAGCATAATGACATTTGATTTTGCAAGAGAGGCTGCATCATGTTCGTGTTAATGAAATGCAGCCGACCCTCCGTATGCAAAGGTTCTGCAACCACTGGTTCAACCAATCGCAGATAGAGAATATTAGGGAGAAAAACAAACAAACAAACAAACAAAAAAAAATCTAATAAATGGTCAAAGCAATCTCTCAAGAGTTAAGAGAGAACTTACGGCACTATTTACATAGCATTTGCATTGCATTATATTTTATAAATAACCTAGAAAATATTTGAAGTATACAGGGAAGATGAGAGGATGAGCACAGATTATATAAAACTACTAATGTGCCATTCTATGCAAGGGACTTGAGCATCATCCATGGATTTTGGGATCCACAGAGCTCTGAAACCCATCCCTTGTGGATACTGAGGGAAGAATGGCTAAAGACCTTTCCTGGAGTTTTCACAGAAATGAGTAGGAACATTTATAGAAGGTGAGAATAACACAATAGAATCACATCAGTTTGGAGAGAAGAGGCTCAGCTGTTAGCATTTTTTAAACATCTATCTGTATCAGATCACACAGACATGTTTAACCATTTGTTGTTTTGGTTAAGTGTCATCAAGTCATCGACTTGATTCCAACTCATAGCAACCCTGTATAGGGTTTCGGAAGAGTGGCTGGTGGATTTGAACCACCAACCTTGCGGTCCAGTGCTTACTTTACAGTGCCACACCAGGACTCCAATTTTAATCATAATCTTACTTAATTTTCAGAACAGCTCTAGGAGTAGAAGTTACCTTCCCCATTTTATACTTAAACAAACAAAGACACAAACAAATCTAAAAATCTGGTGAGGCCTACAAATTAATAAATAGCAGAACCAGTACTAAGACACCGGAATATCCTTCTCCAGGAACAAAGCTCTTTAAACTGTTGTTGTTGTGTGCTGACAAATCGATTCCAATTCACAACAACCAATAGGACCAAACAGAACAGTCCCACAGGTCTCCAAGCAGGTGCAGATGCCTAACCCATTTATCCACACTGTCTTCAAGTGTGTATACAACAATGCCATTAGTATTTGTTTCCAAATGTTTCCATCTCGCTGGCAGGCTGTATTGCCTTTAACTAGAGAGACCCTCTATTGTTGATCTTTTTCTCTATAGCCTTACTCTATGCCTGGTCCATGATAGTGCTACAATCGCCAGCTGGATGAATGAATCTGCTTTCTTCATCATTTGATGTGTACCTTCTGCCTCTACAAGAATAAGATCTTCAGGGACTCCAAGCCATTCATGCAAAAAATATACTTCTTGATTGCATTTTGTGATTCCTTTATTTACCGTTTCTTCAGGACCTATTTGGAAAAGAAATCTCCAGCTACAATTCATTTGCGTTATCTCATGATTCTATTAATTAGGGATGTTGTTGTTGTTATGTGCCGTAGAGTCGGTTCCAACTCATAGTGACCCAGTACAGGGTTTCTGAGGCTGTAAATCTTTACGGGAGCAGAAAGTCTCATCTTTCTCCCGTGGAACAGCTGGTAGTTTCAAACTGCTGACCATGAGGATAGCAGCCCGATTTGTAACCACTATGCTACCAGAGCTAATTAGGGATATATGAGATAAATTAGGACCAGTTTTTGGATGGAGTCCTGGTGTGGCACTGTAGGGCTGTAGGATAAGCACTGGACCACAAAGTCGGTTTGAACTGCAAGGTCAGCAGTTCAAATCCACCAATCACTCTTCGAAAACCCTATACACGGTCGCTATGTGTCGGAACCAACTCAATGGCACTTAACAATAAGAAGTTTTAGGGTACAACACAGTACTGCCTACCCCACACTACCTACAACTTAAAATTACTTGTGCATTTCAAAGATGCACAAAAAGATACACTCCCTTCCATGAATATACCTACAGTTTTTCCTATTATTCCAAGTGAAACTCTTTAGAGTCTTACTAAATATTTTTCACTTTCAGATATGATTCAGTATTGCCAGAACACAAAGTACTCAGATCAATTTTGCCAAACTATGCAAGTAATTTTTCATGTTAAAATATAATTCTATGATTAGGTTCTTTACAATGTACTACTAAAATACTAATCAACTTTTTAAAAAATAAGTATAAGAACTCCAGCAAATAGCAAATCAGACACTGAAAATAATCTTGTTAGATACAGAGGATCATACATTTAAATCACTCATACAAATAGTTCATTCTGTGCAAGAATCACCATCTAACCATTCACACTTCATATATGTATGTGTTTTCTGCAGAGTTCAAGTTGTTGTTGTTGTTGTTGTTGAGTGCCGTCGAGTCGGTTCTGACCCATAGCGACCCTGTACAGGGTTTCCGAGGCTGTAAATCTTTACGGGAGGATAAAGACTCATCTTTCTCCCGTGGAGCGGCTGGTAGTTTCGAACTGCTGATCTTAAGGTTCGCAGCCCGATTCGTAACCACTACGCTACCAGAGCAATCAGACACTGAAAATAATCTTGTTAGATACAGAGGATCATACATTTAAATCGCTCATACAAATAATTCATTCGGTGCAAGAATCACCATCTAACCATTCACACTTCACATACATATGGGTTTTCTGCAGAGTTCAAGTTGTTGTTGTTGTTGTTAGGTGCCATCAAGTCGGTACAGACTCATTGTGATTCTATGCACAACAGAACGAAACACTGCCTGGTCCTGGGCCTACCTCACAATTGTTGCCAAGCAAGTATGTAACCCTGAAACAAGTCAGAATTAAGCCTTACAAAGGTCTATGTACTTGCATATATAAATTGTTGTTGTTAAGTGCCGTCGAGTCGGTTCCGACTATAAATTAGGAAAATTAAATAAACATGTTCATTCTTAGAACGTGTACAATGAAAAGTCTCCGGTCCAGTCATCCGAAAAACAGAACTGAACAAAATATGGAGAAATAAGTTGTAGAAAACGGCCCCTCAAGTCTTTATGATACTGTTGCTGTTGCTAAGCGTTGTCGCGTCAGTTCCAACTCGCTGGAACCCTGTATGAGGGTTCCAGAGAGTGGCTGGTGACTTTGAACTGCCAACCATGTGGTTCAAATTAACCCAGCAGTCCAGTGCTTTATCACACAGCGCCACACCAGGACTCCTTTGTGACACTAGCAATGTCAAAACAAGGCCTAAGCATTGGGGTATGTGTGAGAAGTAACAGAATTATTTCTGTTCACTAGTAATGGGTTCAACAGGTTTGCCAAACTCCTTAAAAGACAAACATTAGCACTGTTGTTGCTGTTAAGTGCCAGGGAGTCGGTTCCAACCCATAGGTACCCTGTATAGGGTTTCTTTCTTTTTGTTTTGTTTTGTTTTTTTTTTTTTAGTTTTTGTTTTGAAAAATAAGACTTTAGCATTAGCCTGTCTTATTTTGCAAAACAGAAATGTTTTCAAAAATCATTATATAATGTCAGTTAACAGCAACAATCACAAAAGCATGTTGATTAATGGCCATGTTTGTGCAAATCGTCATATGAGAACACTTAACAACACCAACAGTGTCACAAAAACATGTCTATTGATGACCACATTTGTGCAAAATACACCTTGGATGGCTAAAGCATTAACACAGCTAAAAAGGGGAAAGACCTTATTTCAGGGACTGGATGTTGTTTCAACTTCAAGCCAAGCTGTCACGGATGGAAAGCTCATCCCTTTCACCCAACAGGTCCTAGCTTGCCTTGACCACTGACCAGAGGACATGCATCAAAAGAGAGCAAACTCACCATTAAATGTAGAGAAGACCTTATGTATGGGGCCACTAGACACTGTATTGATTAACAGGTTAATAATCCAGGGAGAGCAAACTCACCATTAAATGTAGAGAAGACCTTATGTATGGGGCCACTAGACACTGTATTGATTAACACGTTAATAATCCAGGGATCATAACCACAAGAGCAAAAGCTCTTTCAAGGCAGTATACACACATGGAAAAGCTAGCACAGTTCTGGTATGGTACTGTAGGATAAGCACTGGACTACTAACTACAAGGCTGGTGGTTCAAATCCACCAGCTGCTATTCGGATACCCTATGTAGGGTGCTATGAGTCAGAACCAACTCAATGACATTTAACAACAAAAACAAGAAGCACTGTCTTAGCAAAAACCAGTCACTCAGTGATAAGTATTATCAATTTGAATAATACCTCTTTATGAGAATATAACACTGTATTGTTATCAAGGTATTTTTCATACATATTAATATTACTTGACACTATTGAACTCTGCAGAGAGGAAATTGAGCCTCCATGAGATTAAGCAATTCATACAAGACCAGAAATATAGTAAGCAGCATGCTAACATAACACAGGTTTTCTTGCTATCGGTGCGTTTTTTTTTCCCTCCAATATTCCTGGTGCCATGGTGGATTAAGTGTTGGGCTGCTAACCACAAGGTTGGTGGTTCAAACTCACCAGATAATCTTCAGGAGAAAGCTGAGGCTGCCTACCGCTATGAAGATTTACAGTCTGAAAAGTCATATGGCCTTTAAGGTCACTATATGTCAGAATCCACTTGATGGCAGTAAGTTTGATTTGGTTCTTTGGTTTCTTGCCTCCAAAATACCACATTACCCTCCCCCGAACCCCATTTCCAATGCTCACTTCCCACCAGAGTTAAGGTACCAAATGTCTGCATCATAAAATCAGACTTCTTCAGAATAGGGAAGTTTATGATCGTATATAGTATTAGTAAAAAGAAACTGCTCAAGAAAAAGATATGAGATATGGCAACCTCTCCTTCAATAAAGATGACAAACTTGAAAGCCCCTTAGGGCAGTTCTACTCAGCACTATATGTAGGGTCACTATGTACCAGAATGGATTCAATTGCAATGGGTTTTGAAATACTGGAAAAAGAGAAATGCTCTCATTTTAAATCTAACTAGCTATATGACTACAATGTTTTTATTGTTTTAATAACAGAAAACTATTTTGAGTGGTGTCTTGGTGTGGTGCCAAAGATAAGCACTGGACTGCTAACTGCAGGGTATATAATTCAAACCCACCAGCCCAGCTCCCTGGAAACACTATATAAGGTCATTATGAATCAGAACCAACTCCACACACTTTACAATAATATTCTGGGGTAGGTTCATAAAAAAATTAAAATTTCACACTGCATCTGGAGAATTAAACATCTATGTAATGGTGTGGTGCTGTGGCTAATGTATCAGACTGCAAGGTCGTTTGATCTGCAAAGTCTGTGGTTCAAGTTCACATACACAGGGTCGCTACAGGTCGGAATTGACTCGATGGCACTTAACAACAACAACAAATGTAACAAAAAGCAATGTTCATCTTTTTGTATAAAGTCAAATAGTTTTTAAAAAGAACGCTGTGTAACTTCAGATGGTTCAGAACTTCCTTCTGGCTCCACCCACCCATCTATCAGATGGCAAGTAGACGCGGATTTCTGGTACCTCGGAGGAGACCTGTATCAGAGAACTAAGCAAATGTCAAGGGATAAATACTAGGTATCAATATTTTTAAATCAATTTCATCTCTCACAGCTTGAAAAACTCACTGGAATCCAGGTCCACTGTTCAATCTAACCTACTACCTCCTTTATATTCAATGCATGTGGTAACTATTACTAATCCCTGCATTATTTCCTCTTGGTAAATATTTGAGTTCCAAGTGCAGAAGCTGAGTGTGAGAGAAAGCTATCGCTGAGGTTATTTTGACAGTGGATTTTCCTGACAGTGATGCCCACAGGCAGCTGCGGAAACAGTGACATGAACACGTGAACCTATTTCGGGACTGATTGGAGTTTAGTGTTTTCCATTCAGCCGCATGACCTCTGTTGACTTCAGTGGACAGTATATTTGTGAGTCGGTTTTAGTAGCCACAGTTCTTTTCCTCTTTGCTGAAGGTGATTTTAGTGTTTTGAGGTCTAATAGCATCTATGAACTCCAGGGTCTGATAGTTACGATGGGTTTAAATTCCCCAAAGCCTCAGGTTCTTAAAGGTTCACAAGGGAGATTCTTTTATCTATGTCTTGAAAGCAGTCATAAAAAGAACTGAAATTTAATACATGGTCTGCGAACTGAGGGGAACAGGCGACCATTTTCCAAGTTTCTTACACATTTTCTTAAAAGCAACCTGGTAAGAAAGTGCGAAAAACGGCTCAGTTCTAATGAGCACCTAATGGTTAGCACCAGAGGTTCATTTTATGAAGGCTTCAAAAGAGTGGCTGAGGTATTTAACCACTAAACTGCCAGGGGTAAAAAAAAAAAAAAAAAAAAAAACACGAAAGGAAAAAAGTATGCCCTTATTTAATAACAGTGGGATAACTGACCAGTGTTTGAGAATTATGAATGTGGCCTTTTGACTCTCCAATTATACAGGGATATTTTCTTTGACCTTTCCTTAGGATAGATTTCTAACAACGACATTGCTTTGTTGGGGCGGCTCAGGACACAAGGCGCTGCACACTTCTGCAGAAACACATCCCACATTAAATTAAGTTAGGGGTGGTATTTGAAAAATAAATAAATAACGGAGTTCCAATTCACTGCAAATGGTATAGGAGGCTAGTAAGTGGATGGCCTGCCAGAGAAGGACTTCTTTCAGAAAGATGTTTTACAGGACTTTTTCTGCATCATTAACTCTTCTGGAATCCTGAACATAACATGATGAATTTCCCTAAAAAATAAAATAAAAAAAGTAGCTACTGTTTAATTTTGAATCACTTCAAAGAGCACAGTAGAAGGAATCAAAGAAAGCCAAAAAAGACCAGTAGATGTGAAAATCGCCAAGGGGGGGACCCATGAAGGTTTAACAGATTTTGACCATCTACTGAAAATACCACGGATTATTTTGCTAATACAGTGTTTTACTGTTCCAGGCGACTGAAGTAAGTCTCTGTACGCATCTGAACACAGGATATTTTTATTACAGTATTTGTGTCATAGCTCTTTAAAAAGAAACATATTTCAAACCTTGAAAAGAATCTCTGTCTTAAAATGGTTCTTGGTGTGTATGTGTGTGGTTGTTGCCCTTTAAAAAGGCACTAATTGGAAAATACTTATTGCTGAGTGGAGGAAAAAGATACTCCATAGGTCTATTCCTAGCCCCAACATGTAGTTTTAGAAGGAAAATATAATTTCACAAAAGCAAAGCAATTCGGAGGGTAGGGAAAGGTAAGGAAGTTGGCTGAGGTATAATAATAGTTGTTTTACTTTAATAATAATAATAATTGGTCTGAAAAATGTCTTTCGCATAAAATGTGCCCAAGGGAAAAGGAAGAAAAAAAAAAACTCCTAAAAATTCCATATCCCCAAATACCACCAGATCAAAAACCATCTGGAAAATGTCAGATAATGGTATCCGCCCACCTAAAAAATTTAGTAAACTTTGTCTACAATTACCATTTAGAATAATAAAGTAAAATTGAAATTTTCTATTGGAAAACCCTCCAAAGACAAAGCTGGATTAGGAATCAGATTTTAAAAGTCTCCTTAAAAGGGACCATCTGTTTATAGACACTCTTCTCACACCCCACCTAGTCTGATCTATACCATAAGCTCACAGTAGACAGGCAGCTGAATTTAAAGGCATACACACGCTATTACTCTGAAGGCTAGTTACCACATACAAGTTCTGAGCTTGTCTCAAGTTTCTCTTGTTATGTAATACTTAGGGACAATAAAACTTCACTTACATTCAATAGCATGGAGAGACTCAAAGCACTTGTCTGTCTGACTATGCAATCCTTTTATTGGAAATGGTGTTTTATTTACATTGATCATATTATCAATGCTACATAGAACAACCATTTAGTAGCCCATAATATTTTTATTGCTGCTGTTAAATATCATTACGCATACAGTACTCTCTGTTAGAAAATGTAAATATTCAGAAAGAGCTATTCCTTCCTCAAAATCCCTAGGCCTGGATGAAAAGGGTATTCCCTCCACATAATCTGTAGGCTCAGATGAGAAAGAAGAAAAACAATGAGTATCCACTTCTTACAGATAGAGGTCACTAATGGACTGAATTTGAATCACTGTGGCAGAAACCACAAAGTTATTAAAGTAATCTAGTGAAAAATGAACTTGAATTGGAATTACAGTAATGATATATATTAAAAAAAAAAAAATGATTACATCTAAAAAGGTCTGACCTGAATGGAGGGGGGAAAAAAATCCATCACCTTGACCTTTCTTAAATCCTCCAAATGGAGGTTGACATTTTTGCTGGTTTTTAACTTCAGACACTGCTGATCACAGAAGTAGCAATTCTCTCTTGTAAAATACAAAGCTGAAAAGTCAAACTAGATGCCATGCTCACATGGGCTCCCCTGCAGAATAAGGCGTCCGGACTTGTACATACTTGAGCCTTTCTTGAGACCACAGCTTCAAAATGGGAAGACATAAGCTTGCATTTGGGAGGCATGTCTAAATCTTATATCAAACTCTCCAGCGGCCAGAATATAAATGTCACAGGCATCAGAAGAGGTTCAAATTAGATCCAGCCCGGCAAAGTTTAACTCGGATAAGATCACATCATCTGAAGCCCAGCATAGGAGGAAAATCCAGGACTACCTTGGAGACCAGAGGTCAGTCCAGCATGGTGTCACTTGGGAATCTACTTTCTTCCCTTAAAAGCATCCTCTGGAATTTCTAAAATGGTAAGGAAACTACAGAAATGTTAAAATATGGCTTTTTTAAAACCAGTATTCCTTCCAACATAGGTTTGTAATAGGTTCTGCTACTGTACAATCAGGTCAATTCTTCTTACAATTTCTTGTATATACTGGCAGAGATATGGAATAATGTTTGAAATTTCATCTCCCAACCTCTTCCAGACACAGATACTTGCCACTCGAAATGGCAGTATGATGCTGGCTGTCACCCACGATCATTAAAAAAAAAAAAAATCCTTAAATGGTTTAACACTTCCCTCTTTAGTGCTTTTGAGAGGAAGATGGGTGGGATACAAGTTGTATTTTCAAGAGCAATAATACTGTGAAGATATAAGCAACTTTCAGATTGGTGCTTTTCTAATATGGTGGCCTGTAATAGCATATGTATTCGGCGCATGTTGCTGAGTGATTAAAAAAAAAAAAAAAAAAAAAGTCCAGCTCTAACACTTCAGATACTGACCTAAAATTTGATGTTCATATCCGCAACCACCATATATCCCTGCAGAGATGTTAACCTGCATTTTATTTTCCACAACTGTTTTGGAACGCCTTTCACTGGCGATTTAAATAAGGACATACTGGTTAAGTCTACAGACAATATCGGCCCTGATGAGGAAGCTAGTCTTCATATAGCTTTTGGCTAGGAGATGTGAGATATAATAAATTTAGTAATAAGCCTGTGAGCTTGTGGGCATGCCCCAAAGCTACCTGAAACCCTGTGTGATTAAAGAGCCTCCCAGATGAGTGGGGAGCAATAGCTCCCATTTAGAAGACGCTTTGCATAGCAAATGCAGCTTGTAAAGAAATTTAATCAGCACCTTGCACTCCTGCCCGCGCATTTACACGGATTTGTACTTTGCACTTCATTAGCTTACTGTAAGCTTTACAAGAGATTCCCTCCACTAAAATTAATCAAAAGCTCTTGGAAACTGATTTTCATTCACAAGAGATGGCGCGAGAAGTTTCCAGGTGAATAAATAATGATCATAATAAATATGATAGCAGCTGCTTCTAAACTCAAAACGCACTGTGGGGGAAAACTGGTCGTAGGTGTTTGGGGCTGGAATCTTTTTGATCGCAGGGTGAGAAGCAGCAGCTATATTTCTAGTTATACCCTAAGTAAGGCTTCTACTGTTCAAGGAAACGTAACCATTTCTCTCTGTCTCTCTCTTGGCCTCCCTCCTCTCTCAGAGCTGCGCACAAGCGGCCACTCACCCCCTACCCCACCCTACCCCCACCCCCACCCCCACCCCCACCCCGCACCACGAGGCATCAGGCCACCGAATCAAAAAACAGCTACACACACACAGAAAGAGAGAGAGAGAGAGAGAAAATTCACTGTCACCTAAGGTTAACACGTTTTCATTCTACCCCTCAAGAAAAATACCACTTCTAAAGTTCTTATTTTATGACGCCAGAAGGTGAAAGGAGGGAGGCCAGGTTAGATTTTTCCATTTTGCCTGTAATTTCCATCGCTAGATTTGCTCTCCAGCACCAAATAAACGGGGTGGGCAAGTGGACCGGGGCTAGAGTCACTGTAAGACATCCTAAGTATGGGGGTGGGCAGAGATGGTGTGAGGGCGTGGGTGAGTAGAATCCATGCATCACTTTCCTGAACTGAACAATTCTAAAAACCTCAGAATCCACAGTCCAAATTTTCGAAGAGCTATTCCTAGGGGATCCACCTCTTAGCACAGCTGCCTACCAGGCGCAGAGAAGCGCCAAGGTCCCCTCTAACGCGACTGTAGATCATCAGTTGGCGCTCAAAGCCCGTCCCCAGAATCTTGAACTTCGTCTCCCTCTTACTTTCAGCTGCGAGCGAGCGCCAGTAAAGGCGTCAGGAGGGAACAGGAGCCAAGCGGCGGTGCAACGAGGGAGAGGGTTGGGGATGCGCGTTACCTGAGAAGGTTCCGTAGGTCTCCTTCCAGTCCTGGTGGTAATCCCGCTGAGCGCAGCGCTCTCCCCTAGATCCAAACTTTTGCTGGGTCCTCCGGGTGGTGGCGGTGGCGGCGGAGGCGGCTGCCGAAGCCGGGCCCTGTCACCCGCAGCGTCGGGGGGCGGGGGTGCGGAGGCCGGAGCTTCAGAGCGGCGCGCGCTTGCCCGCGGCCGGCCGGTGGCTGGGTGCCCCGCTCGCCTGGCTCGCTCTCGCCTTCCTCCCCTACGGAGTCGCGGCATCGTCTTCCCCCGTCCTCCGCCACCTCCGCCTCCAGGGTTCGGGCATGCCACTTTCTCTCGGTTCTGGCCGCTGCGGCCCCCACACCTCTTCTCCTCCTCTGCCTCCCCTCTCCGCCTCCGCCAAGCCAAGGAGCCGCGAAAGGGGGAGATCGAACGAGAAGGCGGTGGCAAGGGACTCTGGGGCGCCCCGGCTCCCCGGGAGCGGCTGCGAAGAACCCTCTAGGGCGCCTGGAAAGCAGAGCGGACGCGCCTCGGCCGCAAGTGTGCGGACCGCGCAGAGCCCGGAGTGCGGGGCTGCGCTTAGCTGCGCGAGGGCGGGCGCGGAGCTCGCTTCAAGTCCTGGCCGGCCAGGCGCGGGTCCCCAGACTGCTGCGATCACACTGCTGCCTCAATCCGACGCGGCCAGGCTAATGTAGGCGCCGCAGCCCCCACCCCCACCCCTCCTGACCCCCCGGGAGATGTTTACAGTAATGAATTCGCGGGATCGCCTCCGCTGCTCCCGCGCTCCTCCTCGCCCTCAGTCCCTCGCGCTCTGGCGCGCTCCCCTCCTCTAGCCCTCTTTCTCTCCCTCCTTCCCATCCTCCCTCCTGGAGTCCCTCCCACATTTCTGCTTTAAAGAATGCTTGGGAGGCGCGGCTGCAACTCAAAGCTTTCCAAGAGGCAAAGTCTGTCTTGGCTTTTAACCCTATCTTCCCTGAAGTGTGTTGCAGAGCGCCTGAGCGAACACCGTGGATGCCACCGTGACCCTGCGTCCTATTTCTCTCTCTACCCCGCACCCCCTTTTCATCTCTTAGGGATGATTCCACCATCTGAGCGCTGACGGTCGATTCCTCCCCTGCTGCCCAGTCTTGTGCTTTAAATTCGGAAAATCTATCTACTACTTAGACACTAAGAAATGATCAAAACATGAGATTGGGGTAAAGAAAAAATAATAATAACAAGCTTCTCAACCAAGATGGCGTTATTTCAAATGCAGGCAACGTTTCTGATAGAGTGCCTACCGCTGTATCACTAGTTTCTTCCTCCCCAGATCTTGCATTTACTTTAATTGGGGGAACAAAACAAAGTTAAATTTTTTTTTAACTTTTTTTTTAACCCTATTTTTCCCCTTTACATTGACTGCTGAAAAGATTGTTTAATCTCCCTATAGATTGCAGTGGTTACTCAGATTCAGTCTTCAAAGATTTAAGAAGCAAGCTCGACAGTTAAGCCTGATTTGTATACAGGCAACGTTTCCACTTGGCAATCTGTTTGCAAAGGTTAGAGAGTAATGTAAGAGAACCAGGTGCGTGAGTCCCTCTTACTGGAGGGGGGAGGAGGAAGGAGATTCAGGGTTTCTCCTCTCATTTCCCCGCCGCTCCTCCGGTCTCCAGTAAGTTGCTGTCATGCTTTACAAGTCCAGAGAGAGACTGAATCTGAACAGAAGAGGGAGAGCGAGCACGCACCAAGTACTGCGCTACACCGACACACATAGGTGGAGTCACGAGAAAAGCCCTCCGAGAACTTGAAAGTAGCCCGGGACCCACTCCGGAGGGACAGAAGGAGTGGGCAGGGGCGTTGGCCGTGCCCGGCTAGGGATGATTTC
This sequence comes from Chrysochloris asiatica, assembly GCF_000296735.1. Taxonomy (NCBI): domain Eukaryota; kingdom Metazoa; phylum Chordata; class Mammalia; order Afrosoricida; family Chrysochloridae; genus Chrysochloris; species Chrysochloris asiatica. Next base: position 539,944 of record NW_006408588.1, read on the forward strand.
AGGGAGCGTCCCTGGCGCTACCACGCTCCTGATCCTCAGTTCAAAGCCTTAGTCAATTGGCACCACTTCTCTGATTGGTTTTATTTCCTTCTCATCCCTGTTGTCTGCCGCCTTCACGTATTTTCGCCCCTAAATCCTGTTAAAACGCGGTTGAGAAACGCCGATTTGTCTCCCAAGTACAGTCCACGCATGGATCCACCCAGACGCACGCCCGCGCCAAGACGCACGCTGGCACACGCGCGCGCGCACACAGACACACACACATACATACACACACACACACACACACAACACGCTTCCCAGATTTGTGCGCGTGGGTGCCCGTTCCTGTTGCATTACACAAAGATGGCTAAGAAAATGTTTTGACTTATGTATACATAGGACGCTTTGTCAGCAAACTCAGTGTGAGAAAATATATGAGGAAGGAACTCAACAAGGGAATGGTGGGCGCTAATCAGAGTGGACAGTGAATGAGGGCCATCTTGCTGGGAGGTTCCAGAAGCAAAGCGCCAGCCACAACAGCTGCGGTGGTCTCAGTTCTCACCAGGAGCCGCCGCAGTCCTAGAGCTCCGTGTGCTTTTGGAGTTTCCCGGGCGCCAAGTGTTGAACCAGACGCCCCGGTTACCCTCTTCCTCGCTGGCTCTCTTCTGGAGAGCGTCCCAACCTCAACTCAGCAACCTTGATCTTGGACTTGATTACAAATGAGAAACGACCGCGCCGGCGCTGAAAGCTCGGGGGCTCGCCCTGGACTGGTCAGCACGGCGGAGGGATCTTTCCAGAAAGCTCAAGCTTGACTTTCCAGCTCCCGCGGGGACGCGGTGACAGCTGGCGAGGCTCTGCTCTCGCCACGCTCGCGGTAGCCTTTCCGGGGCACTCTGCGCTTGTGGGTGTTATCTGCCCACTTTCCCGCATCCCACGCATGCCACGAAGGGAAAACGATCCCTCTTCAACCTCTGGCACTCTGCGCGCCCCCGCAGCTCCCGCCAGCGCGCAAGGAAGGCGCGCGGACCTGAGTCAGTGCTAGCCATCCCAGGGAGGGTCTGCCAGACTGGAGAGGCGCATTAATTCAGAGAAACGCAAATCCCCCAAAGCCTAGGAAACGAACAAGCATCAGCTAATTGGTCCCGGATTGCAGAAGGGAGTGAGACTGTAAATGCAACCTCTTAAGGTTGGTGACATTAGGAGCACATGGGGCGGTAGGATAAGGGGTATTGGGTCCTCGTGGAAGTTACAGATTTAGTCTGGGCAAGTAAGAGGCTGGACTCCGGAAAGCACAAGAGTTCTGGAAACCCCGGTTTAGGATCGTCGCTCCTACTTGAGTAAACCAATTTCAAATTACTCAGAGCTCAGTTACAATACTCCTTGAAAGAGATTGAGGCGACCTAAGGATGAATGTCCCTAAAGTGGGGGGAATGCTGAACATTCTATTCTCCATTTTCTCTCTGGAAGCATCCCACCCCGATGGTTCACACATAAAAAATCCCTAAAGAAACCACTCCGTGCGCCCATAGAGGCGGCTCTGGCAGTTACTAAAAAACTTCACTTGGCTCCGCAGCCCCTTTACCTGGCGGCCGCGTCTCCTCGCAGTCGACTCATCCGAATCCCTCCGGGTCGGGGAGGTGGAAAGGGAAGAATCTGGCACGGCAGCAGCGGAGCTCCCGGGGCATGGTATTGTTTTAGGGGTCACCGCCGAGGTCCGTTCTACCCATCGTTGAGAACTGCCACCTTGGTCCCGGGCTCCGTGGGCTCAGCAGCGGGTGCTAAGCTGCCGCCTTGCCTCTGCTTCCCTCTGGGAACGTAAGGCTAAAACGCGCCCTCGGTAGGAGTCACGCCGAGTCTGAGCGCAAAGATAGTGGCCGCTGGTGAGATCTCTGAGAGATTGTTCCTCCGCAATGGAAATGGAAGATCCAAACTCGCAAGTGTGGCGACAGGTTTCGAACGTACAACTAACTACAGGGTATACAGAGTAGACTAATTTCCTCCAACCCCCTTCTTTCCCTCCTACCGGGGAGGGAACTAACTTAACCCTGTAAGCGCCCTACACTCCCCAGAGAAACTGGAACCGACAAGGAAACCGCAGGCGGCGGCTTCCTGGACCAGAACTTTGTTCACGTGCGCTTTCCAGTGGGTGTGTTGCTGTCTGGGGGCACTCTCGTGGCAAGACGCCAGTGGCAGGCTTCCAGCGCCAGATTCAGGGATGGGAACGAGCCCAGCATTTTATCCCGTCCAGAGAAGTTGGGTTTTATTTTATTTACTTCCCTCTTTCCCCATGTCTATTTATTTTCTTGGCCGAACTTTGATTTACTTCCCGTTTTCCCCATTCTATTTCTTTTCTTGGCGGAGCTTTGAAGATTTGGAACTCTGGGTTAATAATAACTCGATTTTAACTGTATTGCGTGTGCGAGAAAAATTGAGGAGGACATCCACCCACCCGCGCTAAATTTAAATGAAAGCGCAAGGAAATTTTCCTCCTACCCACGGACCCCTAACCCCCCAAGCCAAGTGACCACATATTCATGTAGATAAGGGGAGAACACTTGGAAATTGTTTGGGGTAAGGGTTGATCCTTTTGGGTGTGAATGGGTAAGTGGGAAGTAAGAGAGACACAAAATGCTCAGAGCTTTAGAGGGAATAAAGAGAGAACCTGCAAACAAGAATGACGATGCAGAAAAATATCCGAGTGCCAACACAGAAAGCAGCCGATTAGCTTTAAGCGGCTAGATTTTGGCATTCCCCAACCGCTTTGGAAGTGGTTAAAGAGACAATTCTGGAGCCTCCAACTCGGCTGTCCACTTTGTCCACTTTGCGTTTTGTAAGTAACTTCTACTAACTGCTCTGGACTCCCAAGAAGTTAGCTGGAGATGGAGGCGAGTCTTCCCACAGAGGCGGAGTGGAAGCTTAAGCCAGAGAAAACTGTTGTCACCGGCACACCCAAGGAAACTAGGGTGTCGCCCAGTGCACATCTACACAGGATATTTTCAACAGATTCCGTCTTTATAAGTGTCCATTCCGGAATAAAGAATGAAAGAAATGCTAAGTCTTTACAAATCATTCAGAGGATCTTGCTGACACTGCGTTTTTGTTTGCTTTGTTGTTGTTGTTGTTTTTAAGAAAAGGGTGTTTCTCCACCAAGTAGATGTCCTCATTTCTCTCAGAAATCTACCAGCCAGTGGCAATCCGAATCGGTAATAGTCATTTCAAACCCTCTCAGCACGATACCGCCCAAGGAAGCTGATTCCAGCCAGGACTGTACAGAATTTCATTGTAAATCCTTCTAGTTTGCCAAGGTGGCAGCAAAGCATAGGGATAGCTCCTAAAGCTGCAGAAACAAACTCGAAGACCACATTTTAGGACAAATACTCACCTATGTAAGGAGCTCTGGTAGCGTAGTGGTTACGAATCGGGCTGCTAACCTCAAGGTCGGCAGTTCGAAACTACCGCGGGAGAAAGATGAGGAGGTTTTCTTCTCCTGTAAAGTAAAGATTTACAGCCTCGGTCCAGGGTCACTATGCTTAGGAACCGACTCCATGGTACTTAACAACAACAACTCACCTAAGGAGGAGTCCTGGTGTAGTGCTGTGGGTTAATGTGCCAGATTGCAAAGCAGTTTGAACTGCAAAATTGGCGATTCAAGCTCACCAGCTGCTCCTTGAAAACCCTATACAGGGTCTCTATGGGTTGGAACTGACTCGACAGCGCTTAACAACAGCAAGTCACTTTACTGTGCTTTTAAAAATCCATCGTCTTGTGTACCTGCACCAAAGTATCCACACGAGGTTCTACCTTTGAAACCTTAATCTGAAATTAAAGAGAAACGAAACCCTCTAAATTGTATTTTCCGCTTTATGCTCCTAGAAAAATGAATCCGATAAAAGGGGAGCAGATTTAGCAATGCAGAATTATTGTTTCATATTATTGCTGTTTCTAACCTATGCTGTTGGTGCCATGGAGTCGGTACCAACTCATAGTGACCCTATGCACAACAGAAGGAGGTGTTGCCTGGTCCTGTACCTACCTCACAATCATTGCTACATTTGAGCTCATTGCTGCTGCCACTGTGCCCATCCATCTAGTTGGGGGGTCTTCCTCTTGTTCTCTAAATTATGAAAAGGTAATCTTATGTGCATGTGCTCCTATTAGTGGCATAGTTGTTGCTGTTAAGTGCCTTTGAGATGGTTCTGACTCAGAGTGACCCTGTATATGGTTTCCAAGGAGCGGCTGGTGAGTTTGAACCACCAACCTTCTGGTTCAAACCAACCTTAGTTGCAATTTTTTAAATCATGACAAGGAAAATTATAGGATGGATGAATACCATACCAAATATATGTGCAGAATTGTAACAGAAATTTCTTATCTACTAGGCTTCTGAGTCAGCTTGAGAAATGTGTGATGGTGGGACCAGAGGAAGCAAAAGAATACTGAACGTGGTTTCAGGGCTCCAAAGAATAATAATTTTGGAAACTTGTAAACCTACGACAATAAATTTACTTGTACTGAAAAACAATCACTAATTCATAAGGCTAGACAGGCAGGTGGAAGAAACAGAAGACGAATCTATAAACTTCAGAGAACAGAAAGTCAGTTAATTGGTCTTGAAGTTATCTCCTCTTTTGTATTCATTTCCATTTCAATTAAAATTTGCGATCTTAAATTCTTCAACCCCACCCTCACCATATTTCTTATGTCATTTCCCTATTGCTAATACAAATCTATGAGTACATTGGCCTGTATTTCTAACACTTGGAAAAAGTAAAAATTACATCAGGTCTGGAGTCAAAAAACTGTGGTATAAACTAAAGGTACTGAGAATTTCCATCCTGGGTAAATTCAGCTTGGAGCTACTGTTTCTTCACTTATAAAGTGGCTATAGAAGTATTTGCTTTATCAGCCTTATAATATTGTCGCATCATGAATCAGCAAAGGAGACCTGACAGGACAGTGGTTAGCAGCTTGTCTGCTTAAAAGGTCAGAGGTTGGAGCCCATCAGTTCCTCTGTGGGAGAAAGATGTGAGACTCTGCTTCCATAAAGAAACTCGAAGGCGCACTTCTAGTCTATGTTGTTATTAAGTGCCATTGAGTAGGTTCTGACTAGTAGCTACCCTGTGTAGGGTTTCCAAAGAGCAGCTGGTAGGTTTGAACTACTGACCTGGTGGTTCACAGTCCAGTGCTGATCCTACAGCACCACAGGATTGTCATAAGTCGAAATAGGCCTGACTGCATTGAGTTTGAGTTTATAAATCAACATATTTGAATAGCTTTAGAAATGTGATGTGCTGTTATTGTCAATGACATTAGCATTCCATCACACAGTTCTAGCTTTCAAAACATACGAAAAGCTCATCAATCTAAACACACTCAATGTCCTCGACTGTTATCATCTTATCTTTGTCTATTGATTAAAACTAAGAAACCAGCATTGTTACCTTGCTATCAGCTAAACTCCAGATGTTAGAATTTCATCAATTTCCCACTAATGTCCTTTTTTCTTTTTTGTTCCAGAATTTCATCTAGCATGTTTGGTGTCTCCTGCTCAGTGATAGTTTCCCAATCTTTCCTGTTTTCTTTTGATATTGTAATCCTGTTTTGCTGTTGTTGTAAAGACAGGGAGAGGTTTGAGGGCTACTGGTCAGATGATTTGAAGAAACTCCCTCAGTTTGCATTTCTTTGATGGTTTTGCATGATTAGACTGTGTTTGTGGGTTCAAGGATAGATTACCACAGGTAAGAAACATCCTTCTCATGACATCATACTAGCAGGTACATGTTAGCAACATGACATTATTTGATCATCTGTCTGAGGTAGTGTATCAGGATTCTCCGCTGTAAAACTGTGTGTCCTTTCCCGTACCTTGTTCTTTGGAAGTGAGTCACTCAGTTCAATCTACCTTTATTAATTTGAAAATGAGAAACACACACACACTAATTGAGTGTTGCTTCCATTATTGTTGTTGTTAGGT
>NW_006408588.1:547271-549188 GCF_000296735.1 Chrysochloris asiatica
AAGGTGGGGGAAGATGGTGGATTATATGATTCCCATGTGGGTAATGGTTAGCAGAGTTAATTGTAAAAACTTGGAAATCTACCATAGGTAAAAAATGTGCCTTCTCAAGAATGAGATGGAAGGTCTCACTACCATTAAAGAAGAGTCAAGAGTCCTTTGGACCTCAAGATCCCTGTGCATTGAACTTCTTGATCCAGAGACAGGAAGCTGTGACACTGGAGGAGTCACAGAGAAACAACAGCAGCAACAGGGCCCAGGACAGAACAGCAGGCTTCCCAGCCCATGATGCAAGGAGAGTGACCTTTGGCAGGAGGCTTGCTTGCAGACTGGGTACCTCCTAGAATTTAATTGGAGGAACTAGATTTCCTAAATTCAGGGAACCAGAGTTGAGTACCTTCAAGCCGAGGCTTATAGCAGAGTGGTGATTCCTGTAGGCATTTATCTGCTGCCCTCAAAGAGCTTTCTAATATTGCTAGAGCAGGGCAGAGGTCAGGTCAAGGGGCCAAGGGTCAGAGAGCAACCTACCTGTGGGCTAAGAAAAGACTGTCCTGAATACAGAACTGTACCTTGAATATCTCTGACCCTGAATTTTAACCTGTTAACTTTCCTAACGAACCCCATCACTGTAAGTATGGTGTCTGAGTTCTCTGTGATCACTGAGATGAATTATTGTACCTAGTTGAGGAGCAAGGCATGCCGTGGGAGGAATGGTTGGTGTCCTTTATTTGCACTTCCTGACATTTTGCCAATTCTAACACTAACTGTCCTCACAAGGAACTCTTTACACTTTTCTGTTAGGTTCTATCATTCATTGCAGTTAGAGAATTCACACAAAACCCAAAGACCATCTTGTAATTATGGAATTTATTTGGGAAGGGGTCTTGTTTTTAAATGTCATACAGTTGGTTCCACCTGTATAGGGTTTCTGAGGAATAGCTGGGTTTGAACCACCAACCTTGTGGTGAACAGTCTACTGCTAATCTGACAGCACCACACCTAAACTCCATCAGCAAAGTTGTAGGTTCCAATTCAGAATCGGAATCAACTTGGAAACAACAGGAAGAGCAGCCTGGGTCCTTACCTTGCTCTCAGCCTGGACCCCAGGTCTCAGCCTGGGCTACTGCTCAGACAAGTTTTATGAAGCTCTTTTTCCCCATCTGTAAGTGCCTCAAAGCACACAAATCCACCAAGAAGTCTCATGCCCAAAGGTGCTAAGGTTGTCTCAAGCCAGTCCCCTAGTTCTGCTGCCTCTGGACTCTGTTTACTTGCCACCACTGCTCACTGTCTCCACAGCTACAACTCACCTTGCCTCTTGTGTCTAGGAGGTTCTTAGCACAGGAAGTCTGAGTCTGAAAGATGTGTTCTGATCCTCGTTCTTCTTGATGGTAGTGAGATGCCCTTTGAGCTTCTGGGATTGAAAAATTGTAAGCCTAGGAGATCAACCTCCTCATTGGGGTTCCATACACATACACATTACTTCCACCACTCATTTGTCAGTTTGTCATACTGTGGTGGCTTGTGTGTTGCTGTGACGCTAGGAGTTATACCACCGACATTTTAAATACTTGCAGGGCCACCCATGGTGGACAGGTTTCATTGGAATTTCCAGACTAAACCCAGAAAGGAGGAGAGGCAGACCACTTCTGAATGATTAACCACAGAAAACCTCATGGACAGCAGCAAAACATTGTCAGATATAGTGCCAGGCGATGAGCCCCCAGGGTAGAAGTTTCTCAAAATACAACTGGAGAAGAGCAGCCTACTCCAAGTAGAGTTGACCTTAATAATGTGAATGGGGCACAGATTTTGAGACCTTCATTTGCTGATTTGGCACTATTTAAAATGGGCAGAAACAGCTGCAAATATCCATTAATAATAAGAACATGGAATGTAAAAAGTATGAGTCTAGGAAAATTG
>NW_006408588.1:549288-554519 GCF_000296735.1 Chrysochloris asiatica
TATCTGTCATAGGCTGAATTTTCTAGAGAAGAAAAACCAGTGAATCATGTATATGTATATATATATATATATATGTTATTCGGGAGGAAGATGAGGCTTTCTACTCCCGTAAAGATTTACACTCTCGGAAACCCTGTACAGGGTCGCTATGGGTCGGAACCGACTCAACGGCACTTAACAACAACAACAACATATAAGTTATTATCAAGGAAAGAGCTTACAATTGCAGAGTGCCAGGTCCCCAGGGGAAGAGAGAGTCCCTCCTGCACATCAATTATATTGAGATCAGACCACACCCCCAAGGAAGCATCCTTTTAATTGATTGGCTGTTCATCAGAGTTAACTATGTGTGTATGAGGTATTGCACTGTAAAATAAGTACTGGATTGCTAATCACAACGCTGGTGGTTGAAACCCCACAGCTACTTCTCAAAAATCCTATTCAGGGTCACTATGATTCAGAATCAACTCAACAGCACACGACAAAATGAAACCTTTCAATACTGTACTGATTGTACTGGGGACTTTGTGATATTGCTTATATCCACCCTCCTACATACAGCAGCTCTTGCTTTCTGAGTCCCCAGACTCAGGGAAAGCCCTTTGGAGTAAGAATTAGAAAATCAGTGTGGAAGTAATTGCTTGGATATCCATTTCCTGAAGCCTTGGTTTCTTTGCCTTTCCAAGCGGGTTACAAGATGATTATGCGTGAACAAAAACAGAAGGTACATACTGACAGGAAACAAAAGCACGTTAAACCATGGAGATTTCCTCTTACATAAATGTGCCATTTGTTAAGCAGTTGCTTTCTGCTCCAAAGGGAAGCTGGCAAAAACTTGAAACAAACGTACTCCAACTGTGTTGGGGAGAAATAAATGAAGGAAATACCTTTTTTGAAAAGTGTGTGTGTGTGTGGGGGGGGGGAGATATAAATACGTAAGCTGTTTTAAGAAGAGATGAAAGATTTACCCAGGGACTTATTCAAATGTAGGTGCTGCTATTGTACAATATGTAACTATAGTTCTAATGCAGACAGAGGTGGTAGTTTAACCTGAGAAACCATACTTACATGACAGCCAGGAAAAGCAAACAAATGTCTTGGAAGAAATATAGACAGAATACTCCTGAGGAGCAAGGATGGTGATCGTCTGTATCACGTGCTTCAGACATGTTCTCAGGAGGACCCAGTCCCTGGAGAACATTATTCTTGGAATCATAGATGTTCCTCAAAACAGAGGAAGACCTTCAACCAGATGGTTTGACACAGTGCTTGCAACTATGGGTTCAAACCTAACAATGACTGGGAGGATGGTTCTGTTTGGTTGTACACAGGCTGTCTAGGATTTGGGACTGACTCAATGACACCTAACAACAACAACAACAGCATACAATTTTGAATTAGAATGAAGATATATTTTTCCTTTCCTGTCTATGGGATATTTCAAAATGAAAACTGCAGATTTTAAGAAAAGAGAATTGGTTTTTCAAATTGTTATGAGACCAAATATCTTATCAGTCAAGCATGGTGTAAATGCAAGAACCCTGAACTTAAACTCAGAAGATCTTACTTCAAATCTCTATCAGTTTATTAGGTAAATCATCTAACTGCTTTGAGCCTCAGTTTCCCTTCTAGCATATGTTGTTGTTAAGTACCAGCAAGTTGATACTGACCCATAGCGACCCAAAGAGTGGCTGGTAAGTGTGAACCGCCAACCTTGAAGTTCAAACGGACCTTTTGGTTGAGTGCTTATCCTACAGTGCCACAATCAAAATGATCTCCCAGGATAGAGATTAAAAGATCAAGTGAGCTGTATTAGTTCAAAATTCAAATTATATATTGTTATTATTTATATGATTGTTGTCCTTTATAAAACAATTTAATTAATGTATGTTCTATTCCATATAATGTTTAGCCATAGAATTTTACTTGAGCTACATTCTTGCTTTTCTGGTAACCTTATTTCACATAATCTCCGAATTTCAAAAATACAGAGCTTCTTGATTCCTGCAAAGTTACTCTTTACAATACATACGTTCAAGTTCTACTCTTTGCTACTAAATTTTGACCCTCTCAAAAAATAAACCATCTCAACCTAGGGAATTCCTGTTTCATCATTAAAAATTTCATGTAAATTCTGTCCACTAAATTTCTTCCACACTTTCATTTCTAAATAAAATGATTATTTTATTTAGCTTTTTTTTTTCTTTAAATTTTGTGATGATTTTATTATTCATGTTTTCTGGACTTAATTATCTCATATATGTAGTCAGCTGGAACAACTTGGATTTCACATCTCCACTTTCTCCATTTAACATATTCTTAAATAATAAAATTAACACCAAAACTTGATAATAAAAAAATGTTAAGAAAAAGTTCCTCACAAGTACTGCCAAATAGAACAGTTTTCATATAATGCTCTTCCTTTGGCTCTGCATCTGTCTCTGTATCTCTAGCCTGAATATCTAACCCTTTGAGGGCTTTCATTGGGACAATCCCTTGTAAACAGGTGGAGAGTTACTCACCATGAATATGAGTAAGTCCTGGTGTGGCGCTGTGGGTTGATGCATTGGACTGCTAAGCTTGTTTAAACTGCAAAGGTGGTGGTTTAAGCTCAGAAACCACTCCTTAGAAGCCCTATACAGGGTCATTATGAGTCGGAAAGTGACTTGATGGCACTTAACAACAACAACAACATACCCATTATTAATAGTATTAGACCTGGAGTGAAATTTGGCATTTTTTTAGAGGTTGGCCTAAAAAATTAGAGGTTGGCCAAGAATTAGGGAGATGCCTTTCTGTGATGTCATATTGTTATTTTGAAAGGCCTTCTCAGTTTTCTAGGCATTTTAAAGAGTATAGTTATTTCTAATTACAATAGCGGACAAAGAAAGATTCTAATTTTTCTCTTTCTGAATTATTTATTTTTATTTATAAGGATTCTAGTCTAGTTTTTGTTTATGTAATTGATGTTTTTCATAACTAATGTTTCCATGTTGTTGTAGTTGTTGATAGGTGTCTTTGAGTCAGATCTGACTCATAGTTATCCTAAGCACAACAGAAGAGACACTGACCATCCTGTGCCATTCTCACAGTTGTTATGTTTGAACTCATACATATATATATATAGTGTTGTTGTTAAGTGCCGTCGAGTCGGTTCCGACCTATAGCGACCCTGTACACGGTTTCCGAGGGTGTAAATCTTTACGGGAGTAGAAAGCCTCATCTTTCTCCCGCGGAGCGGCTGGTAGTTTCGAACTGCTGACCTTAAGGTTCGCAGCCCGATTCGTAGCGTAGTGATTACGAATCGGGCTGCGAACGTTAAGGTTCACAACTGCGAACCTCAGCAGTTCGTAACTGTACAAAATGTGAGAGATGAAGTCTCACTGTACTGGCTTCTGGCTGCACTTCTTCCAAGATGAATTTGTTTGTGTTTCTGGCAGTCCGTGGTATTTTTAATACTCTTCTCAAACACCATAATTCAAATGTGTCAATTCTTCTATGATCTTCCATACTTCTCATGTAATCCATCTGGTGAGGTTCATGTGCATAGTTGCCTTTTATATTATTTGATAAAGGTACTTGCAATTAATAGGATAATGAGATCTTCAGCATCATATCCATCACAAAGATACATTTTCCAACTATAGATCCTTTCTTTATTCCAACTTTAATACTCCAATCACCAGATATCAATGTATCTTGATTATATGGTTGATCAATTTCAGACTGAAGAAGTTGACAGAATTCTCAGTTTCATAATCTCTAGCTTTAATGGAGTAAATCTGAGTAATAGTGGTATTATCTGGTGTTCCTTGAAGGCACATGGATATTACCCTATTACAGAAAGCATTGTACCTCAAGATGTTATTGTTAGGTGCCAACTTGTTGCTTCCAACTCATATGTCCAACAGAACTAAACAGTGCCTAGTAATGTGTCAACCTCAAATTGCTGTTACACTTGAACCCATTGATACTGCCACTGTGCCAACCAGTCTCATTGGAGAGCCTTCACTTTTTTGCTGATTCTCTACTTTACCAAGCATGATGTCCTTTTCCAGGTATTGGTCCCCCCTGATAATATGTCCCAAGTATAAGAGACTATCTGACTATCACTATCTGGCTTCTAAATAACATTTTGGCTGTAATTCTTCCCACACAGACTTGTTTATTTTTCTGGCAGTCAATGGTACCTTTAATATTCTACAAACACCATAACTCAAGTGCATCAACTTTACTATGATCTTTATTCATTGTCCAACTTGCACATGTATAGGTAGCTATTGAATAGACCAGTGCTTGGATCAGTTGTACCTTACTCCTCAAACTGGCATCTTTTCTCTTCACACTTTAAAGAGGTCTTGCGCAGTCGATTTGATTTATTGACTCCTGTGTCCATTACTGTTGATGGTGGATTCAAACAAAATGAAGTCTTTGACAACTTAAATCTTTTCTCCATTTATCATGAATTTATTTATTGGCCTAGTGGTGAAGATTTTTGTTTTCTTTACATTGAGGTGAAATCCATAGTAAATGATGTAGTTGATCTTCATTAGTAAGTATTTTAACTCCACAGCACTTTTAGCAAGCAAGGTTGTATCATCTGCATATTGCAGGTTGTTAATGAGTCTTCTTCCAATTCTGATGCCACATTCCTCTTTATATAATCCAGCTTCTCAGATTATTTGCTCAGCACATAGATTGAATAAATATGGTGAAAGACTACAACACTGGCGCACACCTGTCCTAATTTTAAACCATTCAGTGTCCCGTTTTTCTGTTTGAACAACTACTTCTTGTCCTATGTACAGGTTCCTCATGAGAAGAAAAACAAGTGTTTGGCAATACTCCTTTTCTGCAATGTTGTCCAAAGCTTGTCATGATCCACACACTCGATAGCCTTTGCATACTCAAGAAGGCACAAGTAAATATTTTTCTGGTATTCTTTGTTTTTAGCCAAGTTCCATATGATGTCCCTTGTTTCCTCTCTGAATGTAGCTTGATCCTCTGTCAATTCCTTGGCAATGTACTATTGCAGCTGTTTTTGAATTATCTTTAGCAAAAACTTACTTGCATATGATATCAATGATATTGTCTGATAATTTCTGCATTCTGTTGGGTCACCTCATTTGGGAATGACACAAACATGGATCTCTTCCCATCAGTTGGTCAGGTAGCTGTCTTCCTAGTATCTTGGCATAGATGAGCAAGTGCCTCTAGTGATGCATCAGTTT
>NW_006408588.1:554869-556980 GCF_000296735.1 Chrysochloris asiatica
CTAGAGTTGTCCTTTGAAATTTTCTGTTTAGCTCTTTTACCTCCTTATTTATTCCATTTCTTTAGCATTTCTACACTGGAGAGAAAGTTTCAGAGTCTCTTATGATATACATTTGGTCTTCTCCTTCTTTCTTTTTCCTTCAATAACTTTTGCATTATTCCTGTATGAAGTTCTGGATGTCATCCCCAAATTCTCGTTTTCTATCATTAGATTCTGATACATCAAATCTTTTCTTGTAATAATCTCTAAATTCAGGTGGCATATGTTCAAGCTTATATTTTGGCTCTTTTGGCATTGTTTTACTTTCCTTCAGCTTCAGCCTGAGATTGCATATGAGCAATTGATGGTCTGTTCCACAATCTGCCACTGACTTTTTGGCTGGTGATGTGGAGCTTTCCACCATCTCTTTCCACAGGTGTTGTCAATTTTATTTCTATTCCATCTGGTGAGGTCAATGTGTATAGTAATCTTTTATGTTGCTTAAAAAGGTATTTGCAATGAAGAAGACTTTGATCTTGCAAAATTCTATCATACAATCTCTAATGTTGTTTCTATCACCAAGGCTGTATCTTCCAAATATTGGTCCTTCCTCTTTATTTCCAATCTTTACACCTCAATCACTAGTAATTATCAATATATCTTGATTGCATGTTTGATTAATTTCAGACTGAGGTAGTTGGTAGAATACTTAAACTTTGTCATCACTGACCTTATTGGTTGATGTGTAAATTTGAACAATAATGGTATTACCTGGCCTTCCTTGTAGGTATATGGATATTATCCTATCACAGATAGCATTGTATTTCAATGTTGTTGTTGTCGTCAAGTGCCATCAAGTTGGGTCTGACTCATAGTGGCCCTACATAGGATTTCAGAGGAATGGCTGGTGAATTTGAACTGCTGACCTTGCAGTTCAACTACCTTGTTTGTAGTTGAGTGCTTATCCTAGAGTGCCACACCAGGACTCCAATATAGATCTTGGAAAGCTCCTTTTTATGATGAATGTGACTCTGTTCCTCTTCAATTTTCATTCCTTCATAGTAAACCATGTGATTGTCAAATTCAAAATGGTACAGTTCAGTTCATTAATGCTCAGGTGTCGATCTTTATGTGTTCCATTTCATTTTTAACAACTTCCAATTTTTGTAGATTCACATTTTGTACATGCCATGTTCTGATTATTATGGATGTTTTCAGCTATTTCTCCTCATTTTGAGTTGTGCCTTATCAGCAAACAAAGGTTCCCAAAAGTATACTCCATTTACATCATCATGGCCTCTACTTTGAGGAGGCAGCTCTTCCCCAGTTGTATTGAGTGCCTTCTAACCAGAGGGGCTCCTCTTCTGACACTCTATCTGACAATATTCTTGTGCTCTTCATCTTGTTTCACTATCTAATATTCTGGTGCTGTCTGACAGTGTTCACTGCTATTCATAAAGTTTTCAGTGGTTAAACATTCATAAATTGTCAGCATCTCCTTCTTCCTCATCTGCATTAATCTGGAATCTCAGCTGAGACCTGCCCACCATGGGTTATTCTGCTGGTATTTAAAATACCAACTGCATAACTTCCAGCAGCACAACACACAATCCACCACAGTACAACAAATTGACAGACAAGTGATGGTACTTCAAGATAAATCTTGAAATGTTTTTTCTGATGATAAATGTGTCATCATTTAGCTTTAATTTGTTTTTCCCTGCATAGTAAATTATATGATTATCTGATTCAAAATGGCCAATCCTATTCTGTTTCAGCTCATTAATGCGTGGGATATCTGTCTTTATGCATTCCATTTCATTTTTTACAACTTCCAATTTTCCTAGATTCATACTTCATACATTCTGTGTTCTGCTTATTAATGGAATTTTTAACTGTTTCTTCTCATTTTGAGTGCTTCCATAGCAAAATCAAAATGAAACAACAGGATAACAACATAAAAAACAAAACACAGAGAATCCAGAAATTAACCCATCCACCTACAGTCAACTGATTTTTTGACAAAGTGCCTAGGTATGTTACATGGGGAGTAGATCGTCACTTTAACTGATGGTGCTGGCAGAACTGGAAAACGATATGCAAAAAGTTAAAACAAGACCTTTACCTCACTC
>NW_006408588.1:557971-559340 GCF_000296735.1 Chrysochloris asiatica
GTGGATGAACCTTGAGGACATTATGCTGAGTAAAATCAGTCAGTCACAAAAGGAGAAATACTGCATAGGACCATTATTGTAAAAGATTAAGAAAAAGAACCCACCCTAAATATGGGGGGGGGTTTGGAATTTATATATATATTTGCTGATTTCTGTTTGTATGGGATGAGGTGAGGGAAGGGAGGGAGAGGAAGATGGAACACAGGGTAGGAAATAGACACAGGATAGCTTGGGTGCTAGGGGGGCAGGGGGCAATACACAAGAAGAGGAGGGGAATGGAAAAACAAGGTGGATGAGAAATCAATTAGGCAGGTTTGCATGGGCAAATGTAAATGATGATGTATGCACAACCTTGGAACAACAGGGCTCTAGGATACAGAGATTGAGGCATAGTTTGAATGGGTGAAAGGAGGGAAATAATGTTAAGATGCTTGGCTGTCATTTGAATCTTGGTTTCCCTTGCCTACCATTGTAAAATAGACACTTGAGGTGGAGAGGAAGGAATAGCCAGAAACATCACTACAGAAAGCTTGTAACGCTGTTTTCAGCCTATAATTGATTGGAATACATTAAAGGGGGCTAGAAGTTGCCCAAAGAAAGAGGCTTCCTGTGGAGCCTTTGCAATGCAAAAGACCATAGGTGGAATCCTGAACTCCATCTAGAATCCTCTTAGGTGGGATATTTCCACTTGAAAGGATAAGTAGACCAGCCTGGAGTGGCTAGAAGAACAGAAGATACTTCGTGAAAGAAAGACCGCAGGAAAAATCAAAAACAATAACAGCAGTCTGACTGACTACCACAAGAACAAGCGCTGTTTGCCTGGTAGCCATTAGGAAAAGTGATCAGGTCCCCTCAACGCAAACCCCCTTCCAAGACTAAGACTCAAAGGGAATATACGAGCAGGCATGTGGTCTGGCTGGTACCACATTGGTCACCAATAAGGGGAAGTATGGGAAAAACAGCAATGAAGTTGTGAGCTAAGTCCGATCACATTCAATAGACTACTGTGGACCTGGGTGGAAACCTGGTTGGCCAGCAGTATGGCAAGACCTGGGGACTCCTGGGCCCAGAGACAGCGACATGGCCACAGAGGACTAGAGTGAAGGGTGAAGCATCCAGCTGATTTGAAGTGAGGGGAAATGCACAAGAACACCTACTTGACCTGGCTTCAATGGCTGGATGATCAGAACTCAACCAGAAGAAGAAAGAAGAGGAAAAAAAGAATATTCCACTACAATTTGATGAACTTTACCTATACTTATGGATGTAGTAGCTCAACAAAGGGAACAAATCTTTACATTGAGGATCATTCCCACCCTCTCGGTACACAGGGTTGACAGGGATGGGCAACTTAGACATTGGCTAACCA
>NW_006408588.1:559440-560824 GCF_000296735.1 Chrysochloris asiatica
TTTATATATATATTTGCTGATTTCTGTTTGTATGGGATGAGGTGAGGGAAGGGAGGGAGAGGAAGATGGAACACAGGGTAGGAAATAGACACAGGATAGCTTGGGTGCTAGGGGGGCAGGGGGCAATACACAAGAAGAGGAGGGGAATGGAAAAACAAGGTGGATGAGAAATCAATTAGGCAGGTTTGCATGGGCAAATGTAAATGATGATGTATGCACAACCTTGGAACAACAGGGCTCTAGGATACAGAGATTGAGGCATAGTTTGAATGGGTGAAAGGAGGGAAATAATGTTAAGATGCTTGGCTGTCATTTGATGATGATGTGGACAGATGGAGCCGCTGGGGACACTGGACTCAGGGAGAGAGAGGGGCTGTGTGTTGAATGCCAGGGGACAGGCCTCTGGGGTGTATCCTTTGGTTGTTTGATGATGAATGGAGGGAACTGTAATCATTGCAATGAAAAGAAATACCATAGGATGAATGTAAAGCTGATGTTCTCCCATGTAAACTCCCATAATTCACAATAAAAACTAAAAAAAACACAAAAACTACAAGTGAGTAGCTTTATAAACCGAACATCATTTTCTCACAGTTTAGGAGGCTAGTAGCTCCAGTTCTCAGTATTGGATTTAGCAGAGGCTCATTCCTTGTCAATCTTGATTGACAAGATTGACTATCTTGACTATCTTGTCATTTAGGAGGCTAGTAGCTCCAATTCTCAGTATGGGATTTAGCGGAGGCTCGTTCCTTGTCAGTAGCTCCAAGAGCTCCTTGAATTTCCTTGGCATTCTTTGACTTCTGTGTTTCCTGATATTCATCTATATCTGGTCTGCCCCTTTAGTAACTAATAAATTATTAGTTTTAGGACTTAATGCCCCATATGATTAACATAACAAAAGAGAAAACTTCTAAATAAGGTCATATTTACAAATACAGGAGGGATTAGTACTACAACAGCTGTTTTTGTGGAATACAATTCAGTCCATAATTGTGGGTTTTACCTTCCTTCACCTTGAATGCCTCATAACTAGAATAGTGTTAGTTCATAATTAAGTGCCGCCGAAACAAGACAGCATTATTTCTTGGAAAGAAAGATCAAACTTGATAGAAAGTCAAAATTGAGTTTAAAACTCCCTGATTTGAGGAAACTAGGCCTTAAAACATTTTAAATGAATCCTTTTATCTGGGAACTTGTCAACCTCCACCTACCAAGACAGGACCATAAAAATTAAAGTAGAAGCTATATATCCAAGGACACAGAATGAACCAGTAAAGCAGCATGATCTTTAGATACCTACTCCAGTTCAGGACACTGAGTTACTACATGCTTTATCCTTTCTTGCCGATGGGCAAATTCAAAGACATTTTCAAAATTTTCCATG
>NW_006408588.1:561631-567982 GCF_000296735.1 Chrysochloris asiatica
ACAGTGTCAGTGGGGATGTAAAATAGCGCATCTACTCTTGGGAAAGGCAGTTTCTTAGTAATTTAAACATAAATTTACCACATGGCCCAGCAATTTCTCCCTTAGATATATGTGGTGGTGGTGGTTATGTGCCGTGGAGTTGGTTCCGACTCACAGCGACCCTGTACAGGGTTTCCGAGGCTGGAAATCTTTACGGGAGCAGAAAGTCTCCTCTTTATCCCACGGAACAACTGGTAGTTTCGAACTGCTGACCTTGCAGTTTGCAACCACTACACTACCAGAGCTCCTTGGCTGCTGTTAAATGTTAAGTTGGTTCCTACTCATAGCGACCCTGTATAGGGTTTCCAAGGAGCTAGACCTAGTGAGTTTGAACCACTGACGTTGTAGTTCAAACTGACTTAGCAGTCCAGTGCATTAACCCTCAGTGGAGGAATGAAAACATGTACGCACAACACATTCTCATAAGAACGTTCCTAGAATCATTGCAATCATTAAAGCTTAGAAACAATAGAAGTCTCCATCAACTAATGAATCGGTAGACAAAGTGTAGTATATGCACACAATGGAACGCTATATGATAATAAAGGTAAGCTATGGCCACATGCTACATGAGCTCTGGTGTGGTGTTGCAGGAGAAGCGCTGGACTGGTAACCACAACTCTGCAGTTAAAACTCACCAGCCACTCTTATAAACCCTGTACAGGGTCGCTAGGAGTCAGAACTGATTCAAAGGCACACAACAACAACATGCTACACGAATCAACCTCAAAACCACTATACTCAGTGAAAAAAGATCCAATATTTTAGGATTTAATGTGTATGAAATAAGCAGAGAAAGCAAAGCTGGAATAATGATAAAAAGGCCTAGGTAAGGCAAATGGTTAATGTGCTCAGCCACTGACCAAAAGGTTGGAAGTTTGAGTTCATCCAGAAGCACCTCAAACGAAAGGCTTAGTTATCTGTCTCTTAAAAATCAGTCATTAATATCCTGTGGAGTACAGTTCTACTGTGATACATAAGGGGTCGCCATGAGCGAATCAAAAGCAGATTAGTGGTTGCTTGGGCCATGGACTAAAGAAGGGAAGGAGAATGTGGATTAACAGTAAATGTACATGAGACATTATTCTGGGGTGATGAAAACCTTCTAAAACTGATTCATTGTGATAGAAATATGACTGTAAGTTTACTAGAAAAAGGTCAATCAATTGTACATTTGAAAAGGATGAATTGTGTAACATGCGAGCTATGTCCCATTATAAATTATACTTTAAAAAGCTAAGAGAAAAGATGTCACTCTCTATGAATAATCTTGGTATATTTCTTGTTAGGTCCTCTTACATCATCAAGAGTATTTGAAATTTCTTAGGGGTAGTAAATAAAAGATATGGGGAATATTAGAAATAGTAAACTATTGTGCAAGGCTGAACAATTTCTCCCATGGTTCCCTCCTTCTTCAGAATGGATGGTGATTTCCAATCTGATTAAATCTACCCATGTAGCCCATAAAATCCAGAAGTAAATAATAAAATTCAGAGTAGCATGTCCTTTTCACTCCATGCTCTAAAAGGAAAAGTAACATTTTCCAAAGGTCTATGAATACACTAAGCAAAATTATTTTCCAGCTTGTATATTGAATTCTCTACTTGCCAGCCTCCCTTGTCAGAAGTTTCTTGTATATTTACCACCCATGATACATTTGTTCACTATGACATAAGGTAATATGATGCTTTATTTTTTTTTAAATTCTGTTTATGGTAACAGAAATATGAACAGCTTTTTTATATCCAAGGAAGAGTTTAATTTCTTCAGATATCTATCATTCAGGAACTTTCTTTTATGATGCTGTCCACTTGTTGTTGTTGTTGTTAGGTGCCATTGAGTCGATACCGACTCATAGTGACCTTATGCACAGCAGAATGAAACACTGCCCAATCTTGGGCCAACCTCACTACTGTTGTCACACGAGAAGATGTCAAAGTTTTATTTTTTTTCTGGCAAAACAAGAAAGCATAAGACAGATGGGTTAAGAAGACAGTCAGATGGTATCAGTTGCCAAAGTGGGGAGTGGTGGAGAAACACAGCATCTTGTCCGTCAAGGAGCTCAGATCAAGGGTCTTTCATTTCTCAAATGATGATAGTTCCAGAGCTGTGAGTTACCAGAAAATAAATAAACAGAAGCCACCAAAGGAATTTCTCTGATTCCTACTGTAATGTCTGGAATAGAAAAATAGGTTATTTGACTAGGAGGATTGCCTGAAAAGATGAACTACAACAGAAAAAAAAAAAAGGACTAAACTGAATAGGGGCATGTCATGTCTATTGTTTTGGAGTCCTGGTGTGGCACCATAAAATAAGCACTGAACTGCTCATCCAAAGGTGTATGGTTCAAACCCACCGATGCTCCTTGGAAATTCTCTATAGTGTCTCTATGAGGGAGAACTGAGTTGACGGCACTTAACATCAGCATGTCATGTTTATTACATTTGGGTTCACTGTCATGATGCTTTTCTGGGTACAGCGGATGAATAATCTTCATCAACTCGATGGCATTTCACAACAACAACAACCTTTAATGTAAAAGGATCCAAACTATATACCTATAATCCTCACACAAGGAAACTGTGGGAAATGGACATCATTGCTCTCCCTTGAAAACAGGCCCTTGTTGGTATTTGTCTTTGTTTTTCTCAAGCAGAAGTGTGCCAACCATATCTGGTAAAATCAAGTTTGTATGCTTTTTCATGGCTCCTTTTACTAGCAGGAAGAACTTGTTTTTCAGCCCTCAGGAAACTGACTAGAATGAAGAAGGTTATAACTGTCACTAGATCTACTGAACCTGGGAGTCATCATCACCCATTCAAAAGAGTCTCCTGGCTAGAAGAGAGATGAGGGCTGTTGTATTGAATTAGATGTGAACCCTGAATTGACAGAAAAACACAACGCTGAAGGTTTTCAGATGAACCTCATGAACTAACTGAATGAAAACTATTTTATCATTAACATAAAATCATCTTTTTGTTGTTTTCATTTCTCACATTAGTCTCAGGCTTTAGGAAAATGTTTGAAAATCTTGGAAAAAGTTTGCTAATTGACCAGGTTACATACTAATGCCATACTGTTGTGTTGTTAAGTGCTATTGCAATTGACCAGGTTATATGCTAATGTTATATTGCTGTGTTGTTAAATGCCACTGAGTCAGTTCTGACTCACAGGATACCTTTAAGTAAAAAGACATGTTACAGTCTCTTTGAAAGAGAATCTGGCCAAGTTCTCATATCATATATGTTCCTAAGTGTTGCTGTTAAGTGCCGTTGAGTCAGATCTGACTCATAGTGACCTTGTATAGTGTTTCCAAGGAGCAGCTGGTGGGATGAAACCATCAACCTGTGGCTCCCAGTCCAATGCTGATCCTATGGTGTCACACCAGGAGTCCTAACTAGTGGGGTACTTAGGTAAGTCTCTTCATTTTTATATGACCCAGATATCTCTGTCACAAAATGATAGTAATTCCTGGTCTACTTGTTTTACATCATTTTGTAAGCATAGTTTGAAATAATAAATGCAAAAAGTTTTTAAAGATAAAGTGTTTCCCAAAGTAAAGATGCCATTCTTAGTAAAAATGAGATTGACTTTTTTCAACTCCTTAGTTTACTTGAGGATAAAAGCCAGGATAACTCCTCTAGGAAATAATCAGCTTCTGGTTTACATTTCTTGCCTTATGGGAGAGGTAAAAGGTTGATCTTTAAACATGACAAGTACAAAGTCTGAAGCTTGGACTATAGTATGAAGAGTCTCATTAATCACTGGCCATTGTGTTATAGGTTCTGTAAACACTGCAAAAGCATAAAGCACAGCCCTTCTCTTAGTGACATCTTCCCAGCCACACTCCAGGAAGCCTTTGAGATTTACTTAAATGACTGGATTTCATTTCAGTCATTAGTTAACCCTGCCTAGTAGGTGACCATGAATCCCACCAGGCAGTAGTAAGAGGATATGTATTCAAACAGAACAAGCATGGTTGGCTCCAGTCACATAACCCTTAAGAACAGTTGGGGGCTTTTCCTTTGCAAGATAAGTCAAGTAGTGTATGTGAATCACGTAATCCCGCATTCATTTGCCTTTGCAACCAAATACTATAAAGTCATAGTTAGAGAAAAGGAGAACTGACATCCTTCCTATGCATAATTTGGTTGAGAGGAAAAGCTAAAGGTTAATTTGAATGGAGTTCTGGTGTGGCTCTGTGGGTTAATGTGCCAGACTGCAAAGCCGTTTGAACTGCAAGGTCAGTGATTCAAGCCCACCAGCTGCTCCTTGGAAACCCTATACTAGGTCGCTATGGGTCGGAACTGACTCAATGGCACTTAACAACAACAACAATAGACTCTATTGGAAAAGTTTTATGTAGGAATGGTTATTTTGAGACAATCAAAAAGATAGACCATATTAGGGACTACAGAGAAGAGTACATTTGATAATCATGAAGATTCATCTGCATACAGTTCCCTCCTACAAATTCTTCCATTTGTAAATATTTTATAATTTGTTTATTAATATATTATTTTATTTTATTCCTGGAAATGTTTAAAGCATATCTTTCCCTCAGAATTAATTTCTTTTGAGCAATAATAGCAAAGTCTCCAAAAGAACTAGTGGAAATTATACCATTTAAGTAAATATATGGATGCATAAATATATATCTTAAAATTAATAATTTTACAATTTACCTGAAGAAGAATATATCATTTCCCAGTTTCCAAGGCCTGGTGTGGCACTATAGGATAAGCATGGGACCACAAGGTCAGTTTGAACTGCAAGGTTAGAGGTTCAAATTCACCCAGTCCCTCCTTGAAAAACCTATACAGGGTGTGTATAGGGACAACACTTAAAAGGAACAAGTTGCATTCGGAGATCCAAATATACTGAATTCAATGAAAATATACATTTCTTTCTTTCTTTCTTTCTTTCTTTCTTTCTTTCTTTCTTTCTTTCTTTCTTTCTTTCTTTCTTTCTAATACTTTGTTGTGAGTTAAGTGAAGGTTTACAGAAAAGATCATCAGTTTTACACTCAATAAATCATACATACACTTGTTTTATCTTAATGATGGCAGTTCCTTCCACGCAACAACACTTATCCCACTTCCTCCTGTGGTTCCTGTTTCCAATTCACCCGCCTTCCTCTCCCTTCTCAACTTTGTCCTTAGGGAAATGGCGCCCCATAGTGAACATCCCTTACTACAGCTGTTGTCTCCACTATATACTTACCTACTGCTTAGCTGACAATTGGGTACCAAGGGTGAATTCCTTTCCAGACCTGAAGGCTAACTAACGGCCATAGTCTTGGGTTCCTCCAGTCTCAAAAGCATACATTTCTTGACTGCATTTTTTTTCGATATTGGACCCCTCCATTTATTTTGACCCCCTGGTGGTGCAATGGTAAAGAGCTCAGCTGCTAATCAAAAGGTTGGTGGTTCTAACGCACCAGCTGTTTCCAAGGAGAAAATTGTGTCAATCTGCTTCTTAAAGATTTCAGCTTTGGAAACCCTATGGGACAATTTTACTCTGTTCTACAGCGTAGTGGTTACAAATTGGGCTGCTAACCTCAAGGTCGGCTGTTCGAAACTACTGGCTGTTCTGCGGGAGAAAGACGAGGCGTTCTGCTCCTGTAAAGATTTGCAGCCTCAGAAACCCTTGTGCAAGGTCACTGTGAGTCAGAACCAACTCCACGGTACTTAACAACAACATAGTGATGTAGTGGATGCTAACCATAAGGTCAGCCATTTGACTCTACCAGTTTTTCTTTGGGACAATGGTGAGGCTTTCTGTTCCCACAAAGAATTACAGTCTTGGAAACCCTATATGGTGTGGCTATGAGTCAGAATGGACTCAACACCACACAACAATAATAGATTTGCTCTGAGTTGGAATTGACTTGATGGCATCAGGATTTAAATATAGTAATGATGTTTACACATCAGTCTAATCAGACAAATGTGGAGTTTGTGTAGTAAGTAATTTGCCTTTCTTCATTACAGATAACACGGAAAACATCATCTGTGTCACAATATGATGCCATTTATACATATGGCAAGACACTCCATATCAACCTAAAGAGGTCAAGATACAAGGCATGTTGAAAATGGGCCGCAGTCAATATAGTGTGCTTATGGAAAATAAAGCTAGGGAAAATATGCACTTCCTAAGGTTCTATGCTTTATTGACTACGTGAAGGCTTTCAATTGTGTGGATCATGACAAACTATGGACAACATTGAGAAGTATGAGTATTCCAGAACACTTAATTGTACTTCTGAGAAATCTGTACCTGGACCAAGAGGCAGTTGTTTGAACAGAG
>NW_006408588.1:568787-574613 GCF_000296735.1 Chrysochloris asiatica
AGTGAGGTTGGCCCAGGATCGGACATTGTTTCGTTCTGCTGTGCATGGGGTCGCTATGAGTCGGTTCCAACTCGATGGCACCTGACAACAACAACAACATCAAGGTTCTGTGGAAGGCACTCTGGTAGTGTAGTGGTTATGAATCGGGCTGTGAACCGCAAGGTCTGCAGTTAGAAACTACCAGCTGTTCTGAGGGAGAAAGATGAGGATTTCTGCTCCTGTAAAGATTTACAGCCTCGGAAACCCTGTACAGGTTCACTATGAGTCGGAACCGACTCCACGGCACATAACAACAACAACAACAAGGTTCTATGGAGGAACATTAAAAGGCATTTAAGTTAGCTTTTTTGGAGCCATAAGTCATTTCATGAACCACTGACAAAACTTAAAGTTGTTCACTTTGCCTAGAATATCTATGGCTGGGGCAAAAAAAGAGAAGAGGCTAAAGTGATTATAGAGGCTAGATCATAAAGAGTCGGCAAAATATTTTTGAAAAGTTAAGCTTATCCTGAGGGAAGTGGAGAGTCAATGAAGGTTTTTTAATAACCTAAGTGATAAGATTAGATTGGTGCTTTTGCTTCTCAACTCTGCCATAGATGAACAAATAGGAATATGTTGTAGTAAACCTTTACAAAAAAAGTCGGCAGATGGGAATTGACCCACAGGCCAAAGTTGTCAAATTTAGAGCGCTATCTGTTGATGATATAAAATTACAAAGAAGTAAGTGAGAGATATAAAAGCTAACTGCAAGTAAAAGACCCCAGAATTAAGGCAGGAGTGCTGTTATATCACATAGAGTATTACAGAAGAAGGCAATAACACAATAAGAGAAGTAATTATAATTTGAAAAGTATCTTAAAATGCCCAGTAATCACTCTATGCTAGATTAAGCACTGTGTAGTTTGACATTCTACCCTTTAAAAAAAAAAAAAAAATTATAATTTTACACCTGGGAAAGTACTGTTTTAAGCAAAAAACAAAACACACACACAACAAATCAGTTAGGAAGACAATATTTGCTTGAGGACTAGATACAAGCAAAATTATATGATACAATAGCATGTAATATTTTAAAAGAGTTAACAAAGAGTCACACATAAGAGGGGGGGGAATATGGAAACATTTAAATCAAGGATATGACTCACAGGAAGAGAGCCAAATTGAAATTTCAGAGAAACGTAGGGAGGGTACCATGGAAAGATCCCGAGCAAAATGAAATAACTGGGGAGCAGATGGTGCAATATCTCCTTTTTAAGAGATAGGAAGAATGAAGAATCTGCCTTTTCTCCTTAAAGAGTTACTTAACTATATTTTCAATGTTATTTCTTTGTGAGTGGTTTCCACTATAATTCACCTTTTTCCAAGATTGACATTTTACCAGTTTCCCAAAGAATGTCACTGCTGTCTCCTTAAATCCAATTATGTTCGTGTTATTTTTTTTCTCATTCCCTCCATCTTCAATTTTCCAACTATCTTTCATGGTCTGCAGATGAACATGGAGTCAGTGAGACTGAGTCATAAAGCAATGTTAAAATAGTTTGGCAAGCCCTAATTACAGGTTTCTGCAAGGCATTTGGGAGATATTATATACTATGAGTAAAGGAAATCCCTTCGTCCTCCTTTTTGGCAGGCTTTCTCTTGGACCATCACAGTTAGACCATCAGTGGGAGAAGATGAAGCTGTTAAATTCTTGGCAAATATAACTTGGAGTTTCAAGCTTTCATTGGTTTTAGCATGCAAAGTACCGATCCTGCACCTTCCTAACTGCCTTGTCACTTCACTAATCCCCGTTGTCTGAAAACTTGGTGTCAATGTCTTTAGAATCTGGACACGTTGGGTATGAAAACCACTCCCAAACAATGAAACATTTCCTTTTCATGTATATGGAGTCATGCCAGTGTTCCTTAGATCTCAAGAACCCCTCCAGGAACTGTCTAAGTGCCCTGTTTTTAAAAGGAGAATACTGATACAAACGTCAAAAATCAATGACAGCAGGGCTGATGCCATCTTAAGTTCTTAACACTAATGTGACAAGCCCTGAGCATGTCCAGATGCCTGAGGATAAGGTTTCACTTAGCTTGTGCAGAAAAGAACATGGAGGCATACAGTTGAAGGCTGTTTATTTAGAACTTGAAAACTATGTATATTGGAGTTTACATTTGCAGAGGAAAATAGGCATTGCCCAGAAAGTAAAATGTAAAGTAAGTTCTCATAGTTTCAAAAGGCAGATCTAAAGGCACACACACACACACACACACACACACACACACACATATATATATACACATATGTATTATATACAGTTTTTGTTGCTATTAAGTGCCATCAACTTGATTCTGACTCACAGGGACCCTGTATATGATTGCCAAGGAGCAACTGGCGGGTTTGAACTATCAACCTTGTGGTTAGCAGTCCAGTTCTTATCCTACAGTAGCACCATACCAGGTTTCTCTCTTATGTCTATATTGCGGTAGTGGTGGTTGTGCCACCGAGTTGGTTCCAACTTACAGTGACTCCGTATAGGGTTTGTGAGGCTGTGAGCCTTGACAGGAGCAAAAAGCCTCATCTTTCGCCTAAAAAATGACTGGCAGGTGGGAACTGTTGACCTTGTGGTTAGCAGCCCAGTGCATAATCAACACTGCTGTTGAGTTGGTTCTGATTCATAGAGACCCTATATAGGGTTACTGAGGAGGGGCTGGTGGGTTTGAACTGCTGACCTTGCAGTTAGCCGTCCAGTGTTTATCCTAAAACACCACACTGTACATATCCCATCATATCTTATCTATCTGTTGTTGTTGTTGTTAAGTACTGTGAAGACATTTCCAACTTAAAGCCTCAGCTTTCTCCCAGAATGCCATCATTGGCTCAAATCACTGACCTTATAGATTGCACTCCAGTGCGTATCCAACAGAGTCATTCTGCTCCCAATATGTACCTTTGAGTCTGTTCCACCTCATAGTGACACTGTATAGGGTTTTGAAGGAGCAGCTGGTGGGTTTGAATTCCATTCTTGTTGTTATCAATCAAGTGATTACCCATTAGTGCTAAACCAGGACTCCATAAAGACTGATGAAGGCCTTTATTTTGATCTGGACTCCTGTATCTGAAGTGCTGTTTCACTTAGCATAGGAAATACACATATATGTGTAAAAATGAAATGTCGTTTCACTAACTCCAATTTTATGAGCCACCACTCATCTGACAGTTGGTTGCATTGTGGTGGCTTGTGTGTTGCTATGATGCTGGAAGCTATGCCACCAGTATTTTAAATGCCAGCAAGGTCACCCATGGTGAAGAGATTTTAGCTGAACTCCGAGACTAACAGAATAGGAAGTAGGAGAGTTGGACTACTTCCGAATGCTTAGTCAATGAAGACTTAATAATTAGCAATGAAACACTGTCAGACAGCACCAATATATTGAATACTGAAACATGATGAAGAACACCAGAATATTGTCAGATATAGTGCCAGAAGACGCGTCTGAAAAGAAGACCAGTTCTTTCATTAAAATTTAATCATTAATCACTAAAGCCAGTGATGATGACATTGAAGAATTCTACAAATTTCTTCAGTCTGGAATTGATCAAACATGAAATCAAACATGAAATTGATCATTACTGGTGATTGGAGTGCAAAGGTGGGAACAAAGAGGAAAGATCAGTAGTTGGAAAATATGGCCTTGGTGTTGTAGATCAGCAATGATGCTGGAGATTGCATGATAGAATTTTGAAATCCCAATGATTACTTCATTGCAAATAACTGCTTTAAACAATATAAGAGATGATTATATACATGGACTTCACTGTAGGGAATACAGGGAAATCAAATTGACAACATCTGTAGGAAGAGACAGAAGAAATCCCCACATCATCAGCCAAAATCAGAGCAGCCGCCGACTGTGGAACAGACCATCAATTCCTCATATAAAAGGTCACACTGAAGCTGATGAAAATGAAAACAATTACATGAGAGCCCAGATATGACCTTGAATATATCCCACTTGAATGTAGATATCATCTGAAGAACAGATTTGATGCATCAGAAGCAAAAAAATCAGAAGAGTTGTGGATGACATCAAGAATATCACACAGGAAGAAACCAAAAAGCTCATTAAGAAAACAAGCAAGAAAGAAAAGACGAAAATGGATGTCAGAAGAAGCTCTGAAATTTGCTCTCCAGCATAGAGATGTTAAAAAAATGGAAGAAATTAAGAGGTAAAAGAGTTGCACAGAAAATTTCAAAGGGCAGTTCCAGAAGACACCATCAAATATTACAAAGAAATGTGTAGAGATCTGGAGTTAGAAAACCAAAGGGGAAGAACAAGTTCACCATTTATCAAATTTAAAGAACTGAGGAAAAAATTCAAACCTCGTCTTGCAATACTGAAGGATTCTTTGGCAAAAATATTGAATGATGCAGAAAGCATCAAAAGACGTCAGAAGGAATACACAGCATCACCGTACCACAAAGAAGTGGTCAAAGTTCAATCATTTCAAGAGGTAACATGTGATTAAGAACCAATGGTAACAAAGGAAGAAATTCAATGTACACTGAAGGCACTGACAAAGAACAAAGTCTCTCATATTGATGGAATATAATTAAAACATTTCAGCAAACTGATGCAGTACTGGAAGCACTCACTCAACTACTCCAAGAAATGTGGAAAACAGCTACCTGGCCAACCGATTGGAAGAGATTCATATTTGTGCCCATTCCAAAGAGAGGGGATCAAATGGAATGCAGAAATCATGGAACAATATAATGAATTTCACATGCAAACACAATTTTGCTAATAGTAATGCAAAAACAGCTGAAATAGCACATTGACAGGAATTGCTAGAGCTTCAAATTGGCTTCAGTCAAGGACATGGAACAAGGATATCACTGATGACATCAGATGGATCTTGACTGAAAGGAGAAAATACCAGAAAGATGTTTACTGATTAGGCAAAAGCTTTTGATTGTATGGATCTTGACAAGCTATGGACAACATTGTGGAAAATGAGTATTTCAGAACACTTAATTGTGATCATGAGCAAACTGTATAGAGACTAAGAGGCAGTCATTCAAACAGAACAAGGAGACACTGAATGGTTTAAAATCAGGAAAGGTGTGTGCCAGGGTTGCACACTTTCATCATACTTTTTCAATTTGTATGCAGAATAAATAATCCAAAATCTCGATTATATGAAGAAGAATGTGGTATCAGGATTTGAGGAAGGCTTACTTACAACCTGTGATATGCAGAGGATACAACCTTGCTTGCTGAAAGTGAAGAGGACTTAAAATATTTACAGATGAAGACCAAAGACCACAGCCTTTGGTAAGGGTTGCATCTCGATATAAAGAATGCAAAAATCCTCACAATTGGACCAGGAAGTAACATCATGATAAATGGAGAAAAGATAGAAGTTTTCAAAGACTTCATTTTGCTCGTATCCACCATCAACACTCAAGCATAAGCAGCAGTCAAAAAATCAAATGACCTAACGCATTAGGCAAAGCTGCTGCACAAAACCTCTCAAAGTAACCAAGAGCAAAGATGTCAGTTTGAGGACTAAAGTGTGCCTGACCCAAACCATGGTGAATAAGGAAGACCACAGAAGAATAGATGCACATGAGTTGCAGTGTTGGAGAAGAATATTAAAAGTACCATGGAAGTCCAAGGTGCACTGAAGGAATTGGCAAAGAACAAGGCACCAGGGATTGAGGAATCAAAACTGAAATCTTTCAAGAAAGTGAGACGGCACAAGAGGTACTCACTCATCTATGCCAAGAAATTTGGAAGACAGCTATCTGGCTGACTGATTGGAAGAGATCTGTAT
>NW_006408588.1:575974-589842 GCF_000296735.1 Chrysochloris asiatica
AACAACAACAATGGACCGCTAGAAGAACAAACAAATCTGTGTTGGGAGAAGTACAACCAGAATGTTCCTTGGAAGCCAGGGTGGCAAGAATTTGTCTCTTAGACTTCATACAAGTTGTCAGGAGGGTCCATTCCCAGATGAAGGACATAATGCTACGTAAAGTGGAGAGTCAATGAAAAAGAAACCTTTTTCATTGGTTTCATGGGTTTGCATATAATTGTGGCTATCCTCTTTAGGCAGCAGCAATGGTCTCTAGCTTTACAATAATCATGAACATGGTGCAGGATTGGGAAGTGTTTTGTTCTGTTGTACATAAGGTCACTATGGGTAGGAAGCAACCCAACAACACCTAACAGCAACAACATAAATATGGAGTCCTGGTGTGGTGCTACAGGATAATGTACTGGATCCCAGAGTCCATTTGTACTGCAAGGTTGGAGGTTCAAATACATCAGTCACTCATCAGAAACCCTAGAATGGGTCTTTATGAGTCAGAACCAACCATAGAATCCTATGACCTTGTCTAGGATTTCTGAGGCGAGACAGGTGGATTTGAACCACCAACCCTGTGGTTTAAAACAACTTTGTGGTCAAATATTTATCGTACAGCACCACCACACCAGGGCTCCATATGGGTGACCTGTGGTGGAGAGTTTTCAGGTGGGCTTCCACATTAAGACAGACTAGGAAGAAAGAGAGGGGGACTACTTCTGAATGTTAAACCACTGAAAACCTTAAGAATTGTAACAGAATACTGTCAGATATAGTGCCAGAAAATGAAAACTTTATGAATAGTACCAGAATATTGTTAGACATAGTGCAAGAAGATGAGCCTCTCAAATTGGAAGACAGTCCAAATATTATTGGTGAAGAACTGCCCACTGAAAGTATTCACATCTGGGATGATGTGAATGGAGTAAAGCTCTGCTGATGTGGCACAAGTGACAGTAAGGAGAAACAGCCTCAAACATCCTTTAATAATCGGAACATGTAATGTACAAAGTATGAATCTAGAGAAATTGGAAGCTGCCAAGAGTGAAATGGAATGCATTAATATTGATATTCTAGGAATTAGTGTGCTGAAATGGCCCAGTATTGGCTAATTTGATTCAGGCAATCATATGATTTACTATGCCGGAATTAACAAATTCAAGAAATGGGTGTCACATTTATCATCAAAAAGAGTGTTGCAAGATGTATCTTGAATGCTGTCTGTGATAGTATAATATCCATACACCTACAAGGGAAATCTGTGATAGTATAATATCCATACATCTACAAGGGAATCCAGTTAATACTAATATTATTCAAGTTTACTCACAAATCACTAAAGTCAGTTTGAACCCTAAGGTAGACAATTTAAGCTCATCAGCTGCTGCTCGGAAACCCTACATAGGGTCGCTATGGGTCAGAACCAACTCGACGGCACTTAACATTAACAACAACAACAACAACCATCTTATTTAATTTTCTAATAGCTAAATATCTGCTTAACCAAAAACAATAACAGCAGCAAAGTAAACAAAGCCAATTATCATCAAGTGCATTGTGACTCATAGTCATTCTACAGGACAGAGTAAAACTTCTCCACAGGGTTTCCAAAGCTGTTCGTCGTTAGGGAAGCTAACTCCTACAATTTTTCTCTTTAGAGCAGCTGGTTGTTTATCTCCTGACTAAACCACTGAACCACCAGAGCAAATTTGTTAGTAAGAAGGGTGATGATTACAATTAGCTGTAAGAACCTGTGCTTTGGCTGAAACAAATCCAGAATAGGACGCAGACTTTAACTCTTCAAAATTTCATAGCCACAGCACATAGAATATATCTTAGATAATTCAAAACACAAAAATCAGTATACAAAATAATCTTTAAAAAGTCATATCTGTGAAAGTAATGACTCATATCATTTGGAAAATGTATAGCGATTCACTGTATAAAATATGCTTGTTAATCTGTTTTATGTTGTTGTTGTTAGGTGGCATCGAGTCACTGCCTACTCATACTGACCCTATGCACAACAGAATGAAACACTACCTGGTGCTGGGTTAACCTCATTAACTGTTGCCACACTTGAGCCCATTGATGCTGCCACCTTGCCAATCCATCTCGCTGGGGGTCTTCCTCTTTCTCTCTGACCCTTCACCTTACCAAACATGATATCCCTCTCCAGCTACTGGTCCCTCTGACAATATGTCCGAAGTATGAGAGATGAAGTCTGGCCATCCTAGCCTCTTACGAGCACTCTGGCTGCACTTCTTCCAACACAGATCTGTTTGTTCTTTTGGCAGCCCATGACACGTTTCGGATTCTCCTCTAACACCATAACTCAAATGCATCAATTCTTCTCTGGTCTTCCTTATTCACTGTCCAGCTTTCGTATGCATATAAGGTTTTGAAAATATCACGGCTTGGGTCAGGTGTACCTTAGTCCTCAAGCTGACATCTTTTCTCTTCAACACTTTAAAAAGGTCTTGTGCAGCAGATTTGCTTAATGCAATGCATTGTTTGATTTCTTGACTGCTGCTTCTATGAGTGTTGATGGTTGATCCAAGAAAAAGGAAATCTTTGAAAACTTCAATTTTTCCTCCACTGATAACAATGTTGTTTATTGGTCCAGTTGTGAGGATTTTTGTTTTCTTTACATTGAGATCAATCCATACTGAAGTCTATGGTCTTTGATCTTCATCAATAAGTATTTTAAGTCATCTTCATTTTCAGTAAGCAGGGTTGTATTATCTGCATATCACAGATTGTTAATGAGTCTTCCTATAACCCAACTTCTCAGATTATTTGATCAGCATATAGGTTGAATAAGTATGGTGAAAGAACACAATCCTGTCGCATACCTTTCCCGAAATTTGTAACATAACAAAAAATTCTCCCATCCATTGCTAGTTTTACCAGTTTATACACTAAAACACATCTTTACAACTTCTAACTGCATTGCTCAGTAATTGTTAAAAAGCAAGGAGCTCTGATAGCGTAGTGGTAACGAGTCGGGCTGCTAACCTTAAGGTCAGCAATTCAAAACTGTTCTGTGGGAGAAGGATGAGGCTTTCTGCTCCTGTGAAGATTTACAGCCTCAGAAACCCTGTACAGGGTCACTATGAGTAGGAACTGATGCCACAGCACATAACAATAACAACAAAGATTTACAGCCATAGAAACCCTACTCAGGGTCATTATGGGTTGGAAACGACTCCGTGGCACTTAACCACTAAGTATCACTATAGTCAACTTACATCCTGGACTTCCATCTAGCTAAGCATAGACATTATACCCTTAGAGATATGTACAATGCCTCCAAAAAGAAGACAGATTTGTTTCCTTGTTGCTCACGTCTCTCAAAAGAATGGTATGTTTTACTGTACACATTTTCTAGATACTTAGAAACCAATAGCTTCAGCTCAGTGAACAATTACTGAGAACCTACTACTAAGTGCCTGACAACTGTGCTAGGTCTGAGCTAGAGCTCAACAGGAAGCACTCATCCTTCCCAGGGTGTTTACTTGGAACTAGAAAAGAAAACCTGTTACTTTAGTTAACAAGAACTGTATGTATGTGTGTATCAGTTCAGCCAATAACAGCCCAACTCCAATTTACTGGTTTGCTTTGTTCTAGATCTAATCATTCTTAACAAATATACCTGCCAGTTTCATTAGCTATCTAAAGTTTGTCAAAGTGACAAATTATTCTTGTCATTCTTGTCTTCAGATTCCAAGACAAAAGATGATTTTCAAATACATTGCTCCTGTGCTTTGCAGCCCGACTGAGAGTTACAGAACACACTATCACGTTAACACCAGGAGCATTCAAAAAATCCTTGTCTAAGACTCAGCAAGGGAAAGCGTCAGGGAAAGTGGAGCATTGCTGACTTGGCTTGCCACAGATACACCCTTCTTTCAAAGTTTTCAAACTTTTAGATATAGCTGCCAACCCATTCCCCAAGAGTCAATCTGGACATTTCATGCTGTTGTTAAGTGCCATTAAGTCAGTTCTGTTCATAATAACCCTGTATAGGGTTTCTGAGGAGCAGCTGGTGAAATCGAACTGCCGACCTTGTGGTTCAAACCAACCTTGCTGTCCAGTGCATTATCCCTCTAGTGTAAGCTGCAACTTTGTTGCTTAACATCTAAATGTGAACCCCAAATCCCTCCCTTTGTTTTGCTATTGGCAAAGTTAAATTTCTGTGGCTGTGCCCCCAAATGTTTTCTGATTATTAAGAGATATCAGATAGGAACTAAATGTGAAAAGAAAAGAAAAAGAAATGATTTGCCTTGATATGGTAGAGGTGTTGTATCTATACTATCTAGTTTCCCTTACCATCTGTTGACCTTATCTTATTCAACTAGTTAATGAACTCCAGAAGCTATTATGGGTTGTGATGTCAGTGGACAGGAAGATAGAGAGGGAGAATAGGATGGGTGGGGTTTCTAGGAAATGGCTCAGCTTTTATCTATTCTGCTTGTTTAAATACTTAGGTAAGGTCTCCTATGCTGAAACCTTTCATGAGCTAAATATTTTTAAAGCCACCAAATCAGCTATCTCAAACTAGTTACCTCTGGTCCATATGTGACAAACATTGTTGTTGTTGTTAAGTGCCTTTGAGTCGGTTCCGACCCATAGCGACCCTGTACAGGGTTTCCGAGGGTGTAAATCCTTACGGGAGTAGAAAGCCTCATCTTTCTCCCGCGGAGCGACTGGTAGTTTCGAACCACTGACCTTATGGTTCGCAGCCAAATTCGTAACCACTACGCTACCAGAGCTCCTGTGACAAACATATGGCATGAGTATTTCTCATTATTTTCCTGCAATTATCTAGAATTGTGGCATTGTAACCTATAATAAGGAGCACTGGTAGCGTAGTGGTTATGAATCGGGCTGCGAACCTTAAGGCCAGCAGTTCGAAACTACCAGCTGTTCTGCGGGAGAAAGATGAGGCGTTCTGCTCCTGTAAAGATTTGCAGCCTCAGAAACCCTGTACAGGGTCACTATGGGTCGGAACTGACTCGAAGGCACTTAACAACAACAACAACAACCTATAATAGTTTCTGGAGTTCATTAACTAGTTGAATAAGATGGGGTCAGTAGATGCTAAGGGAAAACGTTGTTGTCGTTGTTAAGTGCTGTCGAGTCAGTTTTGATTAAAGACAACCCTGTATAGGGTTTCCAAAAAGCGATTGGTGAGTTTGAGCCACCGATGTTGCAATTTAAACAGACCTTGCAGTCCAGTGCTTATCCTACAGAGTCACACCAGGACTATTTATATCTGGTATATTATATATAATAGATATAATAAATACAGCAACAACACCCTATGCAGTCCTGGTGTGGCACTGTGGGTTAATGTGCTGGACTGCATAGTTAGTTTGGACCACAATGTCGGCAGTTCAAGCTCACCAGCTACTCCTTGGAAATCCACACATGGTAGCTATGGGTAGGAATCGACTCCATGGCACTTAACAACAACTACCTTATCAAGGGAAATACTTTCCTTTTTCATGTCTTTTCACATTTAGTTAATATTTTGTTCTCAACCCAGCACCAGGCAGCTCCAATAATTGATCACTACTGGTAGCGTAGTGGTTACGAATCGGGCTGCAAACCACAAGGTCAGCAGTTCGAAACTACCAGCTGTTCTGTGGGAGAAAGATGAGGCTTTCTGCTCCCGTAAAGATGTATAGCCTTGGAAACCCTGTACAGGGTCGCTCTGGGTCGGAACCGACTCGACGGCACTTAACAACAACAACTATCATACAAGGTTAAAGCTTCTCTCTTCCAGACCTTCCTTAGAGTTTTGTTGTTGTTGTTGTTTTAATTTTAGCACTAGATCTGTCTTGACACCTGGAGATTTTCCTAAGGGTTTCATTCTCTCCTCAGTCTCTCATACTGGAAACCTAAGCATTAAATCTGTCATTACAATAGCTTTTAGATGAAATCCATTGACCATTTCCACATTCTCCTTTCAGTTTTGCTGCTTTTGAACAGTTCATTTTGCCAGCGAGGCATACCCTTCTCTTTATCTCTGTCAACCAACTTTTTAATTTAAAGTCAGCTCAAAGATCATTCCTGCTGTTAGATGTCATTGAGTTGGTTTCAGTTCATGGCGACTCCATATGTGCAGAGTAGAAATACTGCATAGAGTTTCCGAGTTTTCTTCTGAATATTACTTACGAAGTGTTCTTTGAAACTTAATTTGTATTGTGTAATGAAGAATATCCCTTAGGCAAATGTGATGCCAAAATATGTAACAACCAAAAGCAGATTCTGAAAAGTGCTATAGATATTGAAGAACTGTGTGTATTTCAGTTTAACCAATTGTTTCTCAAACAATTTGACCACACAAAGCTTTGGGAAATGATCTAATAATTTGATTGACTTCTTTATTCAAGCCTCTAGATGACTTCACATTGCTTTTAATATAATCCAAAGTTGAGGTTTTCTCCATAGCTCACCTTTCTTGTATCCCCAACACTAACAACAGTGCTTTGCACATGGAATGCATTTTATGAAGACTTCTATGCCAAGTCTCTCATCTGCCCATGTCTTCCTGTTATTTATTTAGCAGTCATACACACTTACTTCTTTTTGTTGTTGTAGTATTTAAAAAAAATTTTTTTTATGTGTTTTCCCAATCAACAGTTCATACACAAATTGTCCCATGGTATCAGTTGCTGTCTTCCCATTTCTACAATATCCTTTTAGTCTTACTGCATTTGATCAGTTCATTTCATATTCATCTCTTTATCTCTGCTAACCAACTTTTTTTATTTAAAGTCAGCTACATGATCAGTGTTGTCAGTTGCCACAGACTCCATCTCATGGCAATCCCGTATGTATGGAGTAGAAATTCTTCTTAGAATTTCTGACTCTGGAAGGGGATCATCAAGGTCTGTCTTCTGAATTGCCACTGGGTGAGTTCAAAGGGCCAAATTTAAAGCCAGTAGTGGAGTGTTTCACTGGTTGTGCCACCCAGGGCCTCTTCAATGATTATAACTAGTGTGAAATATGAGGAAGCTTCAAAAAGTACATGGAAAAATTCCATTATCTTTTCAACTTGTCCACAAACTTTTTGAAACCCCCTTGTACTGCTCTGACCTTCTCCCCATCTCAACAGAAATGAATTACTGCCTCAGCTGTGTTCCCAGTATGCTCTGAGTATCCATCTCTAACTGTTTCATTCCATTCACATACTGAAACCTCTTTAAAGGTTTACTCCAGTGTTTCACATCCTTGGCTTTGCTGACACTCTCGTCTAGTTACTGTTTGTAATTAGGGATTGTCAGGAACATTGTAGAATTGTTAGCAGCATCCGAGGCCTCTGTCTACTACATGCTAAAAGCACTTCCCCCATTATGACAACCAAAAACATCTCCAGCTGTTGCCAAATGATTTCTGGGGGACAAAACAGCTTGTGGTTGAGATCTGGGGATGCAAAATCACCCACAATTGAGAGCTTCTGCTCTAGATCCTACCTCTGCACTTCCCTGGGCACCAGATGTGAACTGAATGAACTTAATGTAATTGAACTGTTCTTATTTGTTCCTTGAAAATTTGATTGTAGTTGACAAGAAGGGAAAAAAAACAAAACAAAAAAAAAACAAAGGAGGAAATAACAGATTCTAAACTGTCATTTGAGGAATCTTATGAGTGCCATTAGTGTCTTACTTTAGATTTATCAAAGCCATATCTGATCGGATGTGGCAAGATCTTCCTTTTTCAAAGATTACCCAGACCTTGGAAGTCTATTTCTCATTTCTAGGATTTTGTTATTCAAAACTTGTCTTTTGTTTTGTGCTCTCTCTCAACTGTTCAGATTTGGTGAAGTGAATACACAATTGAGACATTAAGACTCGTTAACTGCATTGATTTGTCTTTTTCTTTTTGTTTCTCTTTCATTAATGTTACATAGAGATTTGTCTCCAGAGTCCTTTTTTTTATCCTTTGAGGGGGTTGGGAAGGCTCATGTTTTATTTCTTACAAAGAGTTGTCTTGTGGCATGAAAGCTCATCAGAGTCATAATTACATTTCATTTGTCTGCATTGAACTGTCTGTCATCTGTAAGCAGTTGAGCTTGGCATGCATCTTTATGCATTTGTATTTCATTCTTCCTGGTTACTTACCAATCTTCGATGATCCCTTAGTGAGTATAAATTACTTTTGACACTCCCTGCCTTTATTTTTCTTGGCTCTATATCAAGGCTCTTTATAATCTTCTAGCTTCCCTAAAGCCAAAATAATGGTGATGCTATTTGTATTTTTATTTATGAAACTTATGAAAAGATATGGTTTGCCATTGACCTTGATCTTCACATACTTCAGATATAGTGGCAATCTCTATACTTTATTCACAAACATTCACCTCTTAGTTTAGATGAAGGACATGGATTTAAAAGAGTCCAAAGAATCCAGAGCACATCATGCTTGCCAAAGTGGGGATTAGCGAAAATGAGGAAGACCCCTGAAAATGAGGAAGACCCCCGTATGAGATGGATTGACACAGTGGCTGTAACGGTGTGCTCTGGCATAGCAGTAATTGTGAGGATGACACAGGACTGGACAGTGTGTCCTTCTCATGTGCACCGCATCACTATCAGTCAGAACTGACTCGATGGCACGTAACAATCAAGCATTCAAATGTTGGGATTTGTATTTTAGTCTAATCTGAGCTTCCTGAGTCTCAATTCTCAAATAGTGTACTGGCAATTAAAAAGCAATGTCCCTAAATAGGCTTCCTTCTTTATGGCGAGCTAGCTAATTCAGGGAGACTTGACGTGTGGGTTGGTAATTTCTACATTCTCTATTCCAGATCCCAATGAACCAATAGAGAAATCAGTGGGACCCTCTGATATGTAATTATCTTACAACATACACCTTGTCACTTGACTTTGTTTTATTGTTATTGATAAGTGCTATCAGGTCGGTTCTGCCCCATAGCAATCCTGTATAGGGTTTCCAAGGAGTGGCTGGTGAGTTTGAACCTCTGACCTTGCAGTTCAAACTGTTCCTGTGATCCAGCACATAATTTTAAACCCAGAGGGATCTTCATTTGCTATCAATTTGAGATCCCTTAATTAAGAACTGGAGTCCTGGTGTGGCACTGTGGGTTAATGCGCTGGACTACAAATTCGGTTTGAACCACAAGGTTGGTGTTTCAAGCTCAGCAGCTCTTGGAAACCCTATGCAGGGTCACTATGGGTCAGAACCGAGTCAACAGCACTTAACAACAACAACAACAACAACAATTAGCAAATAGGGAAACTTTGATCACAAGACATCAAGTAGTTTGCACTGTTAAAGCAAGATAAAAATAAAGTTAATAAAAAAATGATATTCTTTCCTCCTTCAAATTGATGCTCTAAGTCTCATTTGTTTTGATTTTGTCCAAGCAGATGGAGTTTTAATCTAAATATAAAATAATGGCAAAAAAATTGTTTTCTCTCTCATTTCTGCTTTTTTCTTGGGGGGGGGGTCATTTAAAAAATGATTAAATGTAATTCGTGGGTGTCCCTGGTAGTCTTAGCTTGTATATTCCATCAAAAAGAAATCATCATCGTAGTTACTTAACACTTCCATCCACACTTGTTTCATTTAGAAATATTTTACTATTGCCTAATTAAAATGCATTTGATAACCTCATAATTTTTAATGACTTTTTTGTAATTTAATTTCTTTCAAGAATGCTTAAAATCAGAAAATGTTCAGCCCTTTAGGCTAGCAATTCTTGAAGGGTGGCTGTGTGGACACTTTTTACCAGAACCACCTAGGCTATCTGCTAAACAATATATATAGATTCTTGGCTCATTGCAAGTGTACTGGATAAAAATCTCTGAGCATAGGGATCCGGAGTCTGTATTTTAAGAGTATCTCTCCAGGCAGTTCTGGTATACAATACTATTTGAATCCTCGTGTGGCACTGTAGGATAAATTTTTGTTATTGTTGCTATTAAGTGTCATCGAGTTGGTTCCGATCCATATGACCCTGTATAGGGTTTCCAAGGAGTGACTGATGAGCTTGAACTGCTGACCTTGCAGTTGAAATGGCTTTGCAGTCTGGCGGATTACCCACAGTGCCACACCAGGGTAAATATTGGACTTCTAATCACATAAATTCTCTTATAAAGTAAGTTAAGATCTTCTTATGCTCGGATTCCTACAGAGGCTTTCTGTCTTGTTCCAGATAGAAGCCAAAGTCATTACAATGGCTTAAATGTGCACAAGAAGGAACTCAGGTAGCATAATGGTTACAAGTTGGGCAGATAACCTCAAGGTTAGCAGTTAGAAACTACCAGTGGTTCTACAGAAGAAAGATGAGGCTTTCTGCTCCCATAAAGATTTACAGCCTCGGAAACCCTATGGAGTTGCTGTGAGTCAGAACTGACTCCAAGGTACTTAACCACCAGCACCACCCCCAATGTACATAAGACCCTCCTTTGCCTGGACACATTGAGCTTTTTCTTCCTCATCTCCTGTTTTCCTTTTGCTCACTGCTCTCCAGTTATATATCAGACTAGCTTCCACCTCCTGGCCATCAATATTGATTGCCCCTCTCTCAACAATGCATTGCCTGGTTTCTTGTCATTGTTAGGTGCTGTGGAGTCAGCTCCAACTCATAGACCCTGTGTGAAACAGAAGGACACATTGTCCAGTCCAAGGACATTCTCACAAACTTTGCTGTGTTGAAGCCCATTGTTGCAGTTACCGAGTCAGTTCATTTTGTTGAGTCTTTGTCTCTTTTGATGACCTTCTGGTATGATACTGTAGGATAAGCACTGGACCATAAGGTCAGTTTGAACCTCAAGGTCAGTGGTTCAAACTCACCAGCCACTCCTAGGAGACCTCCTCTGGTCACTATGAGTCAGAACTTTCCAACAATTACTTTACCAAATGATGTGGTTTCCCAAGAACTGATCCTTCCTGATAACATGTCCAAACTATGTGAGATGAAGTCTTATCATCCTTCCTTCTATGGAGCTGGCTGTATTTCTTCCAAGACAGATTTGTTCATTCTTCTGGAAGTTCATGGTATGGTCACTATTCTTCAGCATACTCAGTATTCTTCACCCATACCAACATTCAAATGCATAGCATTACTTCTTAATTTTTTTCTATAATTTTATGGGACATATTTTTGCATTTTGTGTGACATGGAGAACTGGTTTATTTTTCTTTGTAGATTGAGTCTGTTTCCTTAAATTCACATATCAAACAATTTGTTCTTTAATGCCTCTGCAAATTTCTTCTTTCTTTTTTGCTAAATTAATTGCTAAGTAGATAAATATGTAAAGTTTGGAGTCCTGGTATGGCACCATAGGATAAACATTCGACCTCAAGGTCGGTTTGAGCTGCAAGATCAGAGGTTCAAACTCACTAGCTGCTTCTCAGAAACCCTATACAGGGTCACAATGAGTGGGAACCAACTCGAGGGCACTTCACAACAACAACAACAACAACAATTAAAGTTTGCGTATTGTCCTAAAGAATATCTTATTTTGAATAGGTTATTACTGTTGTTGTTAGGTGTCATCCTGTTGGTTCCAACTCAGTGTCTCTACGCACAACAGAATCAAACACTGCTATCCTCACAACTGTTGTTATGTTTGAGTCCATTGTTGCTGCCACTGTGTCAATCCATCTTGCAGAGAGTCTTTCTCTTTTGCACTGACCTAAGCATGAGGTGATTATTAGCAATAATTGATTTTTGAAGAATGGATATGAGTTGGAAAGGTAGAGAGATAGCAGGACAAACCGAAGTGAAAATCCATTGGAATGTAAATGAAAAATAAATTGTGAATGGTAAAGAATTTACTTTGGAGCAAAAGATATCTGAGAAGAGCCATTTGAAAACAAGATGAAAGCACGTGGTAAAAGTTATGAGTGGCATCATGTTAGTGAGCATGGGTGTTAAAGGTAGGGTAGTGTACTGGGAGGTCCTGGGTGGGCAAATGGGAAAGGCACTTGTCCATGAGTCCACCCAGAGACACCTTGGAAGAAAAGTCTGGCAATCTATTGCTGAGAAATCAGTCATTGAAAACGCTGCAGAGAATAGGTCTGCTCTGACACACATAGGTGGCCATGAGTTCAATTCAACCAGGCGGCAACCGGTGGTGGTTGTGGATATTGTGCTGCTTGAAAGCACCAAATCTGGAGTTATTTTGGCTCAACCACTTATAAACTGTATGACCTTTAACCTGTCTGCACTTCAGTTTCTGCAATGGTAAATGAAGATTATTAGCGCCAATCTCATTAGTGTATGTTCTTGTGGTTATTGTGTGCTATGGAGTGATTCAGACTCATAACTATTCTCTATATGACAGAGTAAAACCATCCCTAAGGATTCCAAGGCTATAATCTCTACAGAGACTGATGGCCAGGTCTTTTCTCCCATGGAATTCTTGGGTTGATAGCATCATCATCATCGGTAAGTGTTGTCAAGTCAGTTCCTACTCAGACTGACCCTGTATAGTGATTCTGGGGGTCAGCTGTTGAGTTTGAGCTGCTAACCTTGCAGTTCAAATCGACCTTTCTGTCCTGTGCTTATCCTGCAGCCCACACCAGGACACCGCTGGGTGATACCATGAGGATTAAACGAGTTAAGATATGTGGCACCAGGGATGTAATAAGGTTTTAATAAATGTTAACATTTATTGCTATTATTGTTAGAAAACATGAAATCATTAAAGGCTTTGATGTGATTTGCTCCAGGTCAGAAATATAGCCCTGAGTAAGATTTAAATCTGATTCCTACATCTCCTGACTTTACACATTTTATGGAAATAAATAAATGCATACAGAAATCTTTGAAAAAGTGTCCTTTGTACAACCTTTTAAAGACCCACTAAATATCAAAAGTATGAATGCTGTGGTGGTTGGTGGTCATGTGCCGTGGAGTTGGTTCTGACTCAGCG
The DNA here is from genome assembly GCF_000296735.1 of Chrysochloris asiatica. Lineage (NCBI taxonomy): Eukaryota > Metazoa > Chordata > Mammalia > Afrosoricida > Chrysochloridae > Chrysochloris > Chrysochloris asiatica. The sequence continues at coordinate 588,883 of NW_006408588.1, forward strand.
ACCCTGCACAGGGTTTCTGAGGCTGTAAATCTTTATGGGAGCAGAAAGCCTCATCTTTCTTCTGCAAAACAGCTGGTGTAGTTCCAAACTGCTGACCTTGCGGATCGCAGCCCGAATTGTAGCCACTATGCTACCAGAGCTGTAGGAGTCTCAATAAAGGGACTGGAGATGTCTGCAGATATTTTCAAACACAAATGATTTGTGTGTGCCTCTGAGTACAAAATTTACATAAACACCAATGGAAATAATTTTGATAAGTGAAGATGATACAGATGTACTTTAAAATATATATTCAAAGATACCACCATCTAGTATCCTTTGAAGAAGACTACAGTCTTAATCTAATATTTCCATGAAATCATAGAAAAGATTTTGTTGGCATCTCCCAGCGCTTGGTGACCTCTTAAAAACTTAGAATAGCGCAATGGAGAAGAGTGCAAAGGTGGCATTCAAATTAAACTACTAATGAAGACCTTTAGAGGAGGAGTCATGGTGGTAGAGTGAGTTAAGTATCGGGCTGCTCACCACAAGGTCAGCAGGTCAGCATCACCAGCCACTTTACTGAATACAGATGAGGCAGTCTACCCCCAGGGGAGCAGGCCCACTCTGTTCTACAGAGTCGCTGTGAGTTAGAAGCTACTTGATGGCCGTGGGTTTGGTTTTGATTTTTAGAGAAAGTGGCATATCAGGAAAACAACGATGACAATATCTACACTGACGACTTGGGGACTAGTTTTGTTCGTTTTCAAAAACATGAATTCTTCTAATTTTTCTAATATCTACCATACATCTGGATAGGGTTAACTTATCTTTCACTACAATAATACTCAACCTTCACTTATGTATTATTTTTGGAATCGCTGTTGTTGTTAGGTGCCATCAGGTCAGTGTTGACTCATAGTGACATTATGCACAGCAGAACGAAACACTGCCTGATCCTGAGCCAATCTCACTATTGTT
>NW_006408588.1:590912-597383 GCF_000296735.1 Chrysochloris asiatica
CAGCAATGATATTCCTTGTTCCACGGCCTCTTCTGAATTAAGCTTGAACCTCTGGAAGTTCTCTGCAATGTATGCTTGCAGATGTTTCTGTATTTTTGGAATTAAGGCACCATTAATAAGCAGATTTCCTATGCTTTTTAAGTGAGCCTCATAGCTTGGCCCATTTTTCTCCTCTGTGTTTTCTTGTGTGTTAGACCTGGTTTCTGTTGCAAGCCTGCAATCACCTTGAGGGCAGGAAACATGTGTTACATACTTTAGATTCACTAGAAGACCCAGCACAGTTTAGTCACATAGTTGTGCCAGAGACAATTGAACTGATTTGGGTTCAGGGAAAAATGGCTAAAATGTCCCATCAAAGATGCTGTCATTTAATCTAAGGTCCAGAGAGTCTTTTGACTCACGAAGTACTACTTCTTTCTTGGAATCATAGAAAATGTGTGCATAAGGCTAATGGAATGGCAGCTGATTTACAGATAAAGCTTTGAATTGTACCAACTAGATACAGCATCCTATTTGGTCTGTTACCCCAAAACAGGTGAATATAAAGTCATCAATTCATCTTTCAGTTTTGCCTTTAGGTCATTCAAATAAATCTCAATTATCCTACCTTCCCACATGCACACACAATATTAATAATCCTTTTTGTTGATGTTCCCTCTAAAACATCGATAAAAATAAAGTTGCTGAAAGTTTGAATGACTTGCTTTGAGCAGAAACAGTATAAAGTCATACACAAAATCTGTTGCCCTTGAATTCTCTCTGGAGCAGTTCTAGAATTTCTATTTTCTAGGTAATACCTTTAATTTGGTTGATAACCAGGATTCAAATAAAAAACAAAAAACAATTCTGATCAAGCAACCACCTTCTTAACACCTATCTTTTAATGGATTTGAAATCTGAAGGCCATTGACTATTTTTCATCCCATTATTCTCACTATGATGATTATTTTTGACTTCTTTGTTACTCCCAACCAGAAATGTAAACCACATGCACAGAAAAACGCATTATCAATCTGGTCTTTACAGAAAACTGGTTTCTCTTGGCCTCATAGTTATTTAAATTCTAGTTCAATAAACTGGTGACAATATAATTCAGAATTTTTTTCAGCAGCACAGTATGACGTTTCAAAGATATACAGAATTAATACTGCTGCTCATATTTAAACATTCTCCAGTTAGCAAACTTATACCCAAGACTTCAGGAATTTTAATTATTCACGATTTGATAATGATTTATTTCAAATCTCAAGCTGAAACATTTTTCTTGAAGAAATGAATATAGTCCATTGATAAATGTCTTTGTTGCTAAGGGGAAAAAATAGACCCTTTGTCTGCCTTGGCTCCAGTATCTTGCAGTTGGCACCTAATTAATTAGTTATCAGGAGGAGAATCACACAGCAAAGCAATTCCCTTTTCTCTTGATTATGGATTGCATTTTGATGGTAAAATTGTTGGTTGTGTCCCTCCTTAGTGACAGATTTTGTGTGATTAATGTCTCTGGGGTCTATTTTTCTCCATCACCTTAACACAAAAGATGCCACAAAATCTGCCTCGCCAATCAAATTGTAGCTTCCTTCTCCTTCAATACATTCACTTTCCATCTTCTCCTGCTCTCATTGATCTTTAGCTTAGTGTGTTTAAAAACTAAGAATACGAATAAAAACCATATATTGCTTGAATTGTACAGCTAATTTTATTTAAATTATAGCTGCCTAGTTCTGAGCTTCACTAGATAGTATTAAAAGACTACAACATTTGGAAGGAGTAGGTTAAGTTTACTTATTTTAGTGAAATGCCATTCAACCAAAAACAATGGTTTCCAACAACTGACCTAAGCACTTAGTCATTTAACTGTGGCTCTGTGCAAGGCTGTTTGTTAACACTTCGAGGCAAACACACCTGTTTTAATAAATATTTTCTCAAACACATAAGTAAAATATATTTTTGTAAAGTTAATATAAATGTAACCTCATTTTACATTTAGCTGATGAATTTGTTAGACTAAGCTGATTACAAGAAAAGGTGATCCATTTGTGTTATCCTAAAAACAGTGATTTATGGACAGAGTGGTATGTTAGGAAGTAAGGCTTCTCTAGAGATCTAGTTTTTTTTTTTTATTATTATCACAGTTTCCTTTTCCTATAAACAAACTTCCTCTGATTCTCTCCTCCCTCTTACCTTTGCCCTCCACATGGGTCTTCATTGCCAGGCCCAGGGCCATTCCTCTGCTTTAATACTATCATGGTTTCATTTCTTAGTTTCCCCAAACCAAATGTTTGAAAAACGACTCTTACTCACTTATCTCGCTTTCTTAAAGGAGGCTACAGTGATGAAAGGCTTAGTAAGAGGGCTCTGTATTTTGCTGCCGCTCTGCTATGCCTCATTTCTACCCAAATTGGTTTGTTATTGTTGTTGAGTGCCATCGAGTCAGTTCTGTTAGTGACCTGATATAGGGTTTCTGAAAATCTGGTGGGTTTGAACCTCCAACCTCCCAGTTAGCAATCCAGTACTTATGCTACAGTGCCACACCAGGACCTCATTCTAATTAGTTTGTTGTTGTTGTTAAATGCCATCGAGTCAGTTCTGACTCATAATAACCCTGTATAGGGTTTCTAAGGACCAGCTGGTAGGTTTGAACCATTGACCTTTCTGTTAGCAGTCCAGGGCTTATCCTATAGCACCACACCAGAACTCTATACTTCATTCTAATTGGTTAGGCCCAGGAAAGAGAATAATCTTATGGAACAAAATGTGGCTTCCTTAGTTAGTTCTATAGAGTACTGTGGGTAGAAGATGGTCCCTTAAAAGAGAAGTTTTATATGGATGGGTAGCCTTAACTATGTCTTTTATAATTGATATGTTGTTTGGTATGATTCAGTTAAATTTACTTTTATTTTATAGAAATATTTAATGATATATTTTGAAGGTGGAATTCTCAGATTTTCAGGATCTGGGTTGTTCATAAAGTACAATGATTTGGCTTGAACAAAACTGAGGTTTCAAAACTGGAGGAAGCATAGGTTGTTTGTGGGTGTGGCAGTGGATTTTAAGAAGCTCGGTTTGGGTGTGTTAAGATTGAGTCACCGGGTAGATATCAAAGTGCAAATGGTTATAGGAAATTAGATATTTAGGTCTGGAGATCAGGATAGAATTCCAGGTTGGATATAAAATTTGCAGTCCTGGTGTGGCTCTGTTGGCTAAGCATTGGACTGTTAACTGCAATATTGGCAGTTCAAACCCACTAGCCAACCCTCAGAAACCCTATATATGGTTGCTATGAGTTGGAACTGACCTGACAGCACTTAACAACAACAACAATCGCATATAGATAATAACTAGAACCATGAAGTCTTTTGAGATCACCAGGAACTGAGAATAGTTAGTAAAGAGCATGAATTCACTGAACATGACCCACAGACATATAAAGGAATGAGAGTGAGAAAAGGAAATTCAGAACAAAAAGTGAGAAACAGAAGAGAAATACTGTCAGTGTGGTGTTCCAAAAGACATTTTCAGAGAATTTTCAACTCTCTCAAATATTGTCAGTAGGTTAAGTAAGATGTGGGCAACAAGAACAGAAAGAGTGTGGGATTTAGCAATATAGTATTCATTCAGGAGCTTGATAGCACTTGTTTTGCTATATGGGATTTGCATGAAAGAGATCTTGACTTGAGTGTCTCATAGAAAGTATGGAAAGAGAGAATTGGAGACAGTAGATACAGACAAGTGATTTTGTTTCTAAGAAAAGGCAAGAAAAAGGGATGGACCTGGAGGAAAGACGGAAGGTAAAATAATAATAATAATAATCCATAGTTTTTACTAGATGGGGAAAATAAAGCTAGTTGATTGGTTTACCATGGATATAAAATGATCTCCAAAATGAGTTGTAGCTGATGTAAAGGATTGTCCAGCACATCACCTGGAGGTCCAGAGTTGGAGTAGGTTGTTGTTAGTTGCCTTAGTGTGAGGGGTTCTTAGATAGTGCAAACAGCTAAGAGCTTGGACTCTAGCCAAAACGTTTTTGTTTGCTCCTGCCAAGAGACAGCTCAAAGGACTGGTGTGCTGCTCTGCATCTGAAAGGCTGCTCTACATGGAAAACTCTGGAATAGTTTTACTCTGTGCACAGGGGACCCCTGTGGACTTGAAGTAGGAAAGGGGAGAACGCGATAGGGTTTGTAATTCTATTGAGTATTTTAAAGTCTAGTTATTTATGTTGCTGTTGCTGTTGTAAGGTGCTGCCAAGTCAGTACTGACTCATAGGGACCCTTTGCACAACAGAACAAAATACTGCCTGGTCCTCCGCTATCCTCCCAGTTGTTATATTTGAGCCCTTTGTTGCTGCCACTGTGTCCGTCCATCTCGTTGGAGACATCTTGTAGTTATTTACAGGACATTTAAAGATATTATTATAGAATACAACTCTGTTAAGTGATTCTATTAATATAAGGTATCATTTATCAGTATAAGCATGATTGTTAGGTTTTTGGGTTTTTTTTTAAACCTTTGGAGATCCTAAAAGATGAATATTGTTTAAATTGCTTGTAGACTTCGTTTCCTATATTCATTCACTTAAGCTGAAGTATAAATAGTTGCCAGGTGTTTAGGTGTTCAAATTACATTCATTTCATAATTGTTAGTGAATAAATCAGTACTTGAGTCCTGGTGTGGTGCTGTGGGATAAGCACTAGACCCAAGGTCAGTTTGAACTGCAATGTCGCCTCTTCAAACTCACCAGCTGTCCCCAGAAACTATGAGTCACTGTGAATCAAAACTGACTTCCTGGCGCTTAACAACTACAAAACAAGTCATCAATATTTGACTAACAATATAGCCTGGGAGAGATCCAAACTATAACTACTGTGCCTTACAGTTTATACTCAGAAATAAAGGAAAGATAACAGCTGCTTGTCTTGTGTCCAATACTGACTTTCCTAAGATTGTCCCATCAGTGAGTGTTCACTCGGGATTTAAAGTGCATTTGCTGCATGGGGCTTAACCCTGCTAAGAGGGTTCCTGAATGTGGAGTCGGTCAAAACTGATCTGAGTTTTATTAGTTTTGTAACCCTAGGCAACTCACTATATCTCTATTCATTTTTCATTTAAATGAAAAGGTTTGACTTCTATAATAGAGATAATATTAACATGCTATGATTAATATTATTTGAACCTGTACACCATCTGTGGTCCTTATGTACACCAACTTTATTATGAAGTAAGAGCAGTTATGAGATATATATATATATATATGCCATAAGTTGGTTCCAACTCATATTGTCCCTGTATCGGGTTTCTGAGACTTTAAATCTTTGAAAAAGTGGAAAGCCTCATGTTTCTCCCATGGAACGGCTTGTGGATTTGAACTGATGACCTTACAGGTATGGTTAGCAGCCTGACTCATAATCCACTATGCTACCAGGGTTATATTGTTGTTAAGTGCTGTTGAGTTGATTCTGATGTAGCAATCCTGTGTAGGGTTACCAAGGAGTGACTGGTGGGGCGAACCAACAACCTTGTGGACATTCCAGTGCATCACACCAGTCCTGGTGTGGCACTTTAGGATGTATTCTTATATATATCTGGTGGTGGCTGTGTGTCATGGAGTTGGTTCCGACCCATAGCGACCCTGTACAGGGTTTCCAAGGCTGTACATCTTTACGGGAGCAGAACACCTCATCTTTCTCCCACAGAACAGCTGGTAGTTTCGAACTGCTGACCTTGCTGTTCGCAGCCCGATTCGTAACCACTACACAACCAGAGCTTATATATATATATATAGTGTTGTTATTGTGAAGTGCCATGGAGTCGGTTCCGACCCATAGCGACCCTGTATAGGGTTTCCAAGGAGCAGCTGGTGAACTTGAACCACTGACCTTGAAGTTCAAACAACTTTGCAGTCTGGAGTATTAACCCACAGCGCCACACCAGGACTTTATAGAATATATATGTATGTATGTATGTATATGCTCTGTACAGGGTCGCTATGGGTCGGAACCGACTCGACGGCGCTTAACAACAACAACAATAGAATATACATATATATATGGAGTTAGGGTGTGATGCTGTGTGTTAATGCGCCAGAGTGCAAAGCCATTTGAACTTCAAGGTCGGCGGTTCAAGCTCACCAGTTGATCCTTGGAAACCCTATACAGGGTCGTTATGGATCGGAACTGACGCGACAGCACGTCACAACAACAACATATATGTATATATGGAGAGAGAGAGTGAGACCTGGTGTGGCACTGCACGATAATGCACTGCAGGTCCGTTTACACCTCAAGGTATATATACAGATGTTGTTAAGTCCCGTCGAGTTGATTCTAACTCATAGCGACCCTGTATAATACGGTTTCCAAGGAGCATCTGGTGAGTTTGAACTGCTGACCTTGTGATTCAAACAGACTTTGCAGTCTAGCACATTAACCTATAGTTCCACACCAGAACTCCGATATGTGTGTGTGTATATATATATAT
>NW_006408588.1:598304-608381 GCF_000296735.1 Chrysochloris asiatica
AGTTTCGAACTGCTGACCTTCCGGTTCGCAGCCCGATTCGTAACCACTACGCTACCAGAGTTCCTAGTCCAGAAATTTATGGTCAACCTATAAATGTAAAATGAACTGGAAAGTTCAACAGTTAACTTGCTAATTCTACTGCTATAAGCAGCAGTTCCAGATGTTTTGCCCTTGTTTTTTTTCCTCTTATAAAACCGTAGTAGCAGATTTAGAAGAAACTGAGGAAAATCAATTTTCCTCTTCATCTTTATAGACAAAGCAATGCTTAGCATGGGAAAAAAAATGCTTCACAACAATGAGAAATCCTGTAATGTGCTTATCTGTCCTTTGCTGCCTTTAGTTTTAGGGTGTAGAAAGATGAAACTCTGGGAGATAAAAACAGAACATTAATTAGAGTTCATTTAGAAAAGGTAATAATTCAGAATTTAAAAAAATATTTCATTATAATTCTTAGCTATTTGCAATATACCAAATTCCTTAATATTTTTGTTATGCTTTATTCTCATATACAGAATAAACATTCTTCTACAAATAATAGGCAAAGCTAATTAGCAACTTAATTTTTTTTTTTTTTTTTCTTTTTTTTTACCAGAAGCTATCCTTCCTGAGTTCTCTATCTTGTGAATGTTCCCTAGGTCTGGGAGTGCTAATTAATCTGTTTTTACAATCCCTGTACAGTTTTAAAAGGTAAGGTTTCTGTACTGTCACAGGGCTCAAGGTGTCATGTTCAACTTTTCTCACAAGAGTTGGATGCATTGTATTGAATTTCTTTATAGAATTGTGTTAGATAAAAATTGTGTCTTTGAAATACGAGAAATCTGGGATGTTTAAAGAACCGTGACGAACATTAAAGTTTCTGGATGAGGAAGTAAAGTTCCACATTTTCAGGAAAGTTAGAATCTTATGATGTAAGTCGATCAGTGATTCAGTTAAATTGTACGAGGGTAAGCCAAATCATAGAAACATTTATTAAACAAAAATATCAAAATATGAAGCTAGTGTTTCTCAAAGTATTCTTCCATCTAGGTCTATACACTTCCAAAGGCAACATTTCCATCTCTTGAAACCTGGTATGGAATCCTGGTGTGGTACTGTAGGATAAGCAATCGGCCAGTTAAGGTCAGTTTGAACCACAAGGTCGTTGGTTCAAACTCACCAGCTTCTCCTCAGAAACCCTATACAGGGTCGCTGTGACTTGGAACCGAATCAACGGCACTTAACAACAACAACAACAAATCTTCTCCAAAGTACAAAGTTAAGTTAGAAAGTATTGCTACTAAGATTCCAGTTCATACATGCACAAGTTTATTCCAAACAAAATGTGTTTAAACATGTCTCTGTGACCACTGAAATGGTTATAGACAAGTTCTCTCTGAAATCCACTTATTTTAGTCTTATTTAGACTGTCTTAAAAACAAAACAAAACAAAACAAAAACAACAAACCGGTGACTTCTGAGGGGATTTGTTGGACCAGTTAAATTCAAGGTAGAGAGGGTAGCTCAAAAGGTTAGGATGTGTATTTTCGGAGCTTTCCAAGACATAATCTTAAAAATTGTTCTTGAAGGACACAGGACAATCGTGTGGGCTTAATCAGAAGTTTTAAGAAAATTGAAAGCTTCATTGGTGAGAAAAAGACCAGAAAAGTTGTGCCGAGGATTCTTTACAATGTAGCTCTTCTTATTTCAAGGATAGCAAGGAGAATTTTGTTGGAAAACTTTATCTAATCTACACTGTAGCCCTGTTCTTGTGCCCTTAGAGTTCTTTTTGTCCCAAACTCATAGAACATTTGAAGGAACACAATTTGAGTTCCTCTAGATGCCTAAGTAGTCCTGGTGTGGTGCTGTGGGTTAATGCGCTGAAATGTAAAGTCAGTGTGATCTGCAAGCTTGGCAGTTCAAGCTCACCAGCTGCTTCTTGGAAACCCTATACAGGGTCACTATGGGTTGGAACCGACTAGACAGCACTTAACAACAACAACAACAACAACAGATTGCCCAAACTGCATTTTTGATATGGTATAAATCAAAGAGTGCAGAAATATTCTGGGAAGCGTTACAGAAATGGAAATACCACCTTCAGATGGGTGTAGATCTAAATGGAGGATATGCTGAGAAAAAAACAGCCTCATATTTTAGTATTTTGTTTAATAAAGTTTACTATGATTTTGTATCAATACTGTTTGGTGTTGTTTTTTTAAAAATTTTTATTGTGAATTGAGCAATAATTTACATGGGAGAACATTGGTTTTACGCTCATCATTTCATTGCAATGATTACAATCTCCGCTGTACATTATCATTCCACAGTATTAGCTTCTATTCCTTCTGTATTTGTCGTTGGTGTTCTTGTTTTGGGGTGTGTGTGTACACAAACCCACTCAGGAATATATAATAATTTAGACAACCAAAGGGCACATTCTGCAAGACTGCCTCCTGGCCACCAGCAGTCAGTCTTTCTCTTCCCATGAGTCTGGTGTCTTCAACTGTAGCAATATTTTTTGACTTACTTTGTTATTTTGTGCTCTTCCATCTACACCACATCAAAAAAGGCACTTTGGGCATCTTCACACTAGACTACACATATTTGGAGACAAGCAGAGACTCTCAGATTGGGTAAATGAGCAGAAGATTCTCCAGCCATCAGCGCCTAAGCTGTCAACACAATCTGAACTCCTCCCTAAAATGAAACTTCCTGAAATGGAGCTTTCTCCTTTTCCCCTTCTTCTATGCTCAAAAAAACAGGTCGTTTCTAGAGTTCTCCCTGAAGGTATATGAATCTCTCTGGTGCCAAACAGTGGTGATAAGAAAATGAATAACTCTAAGAACTATGCAGAAAATTCCTTTGTAAGTCTGTTGCTTTCCAATTATTTGCATCTTCTAACTCAAGTCTTGATCTCAGACCACCATGGAACCTTAGGAATCCAACTCTCTGTGCCTCCCCAAAACTTGAATTGCATACAAACCAGGACTCACATGACAAATATGTTTTTATATTCTTAAAGGGTTGAGTTTCATCTGATTTTTGGCCTTCTCTGTTAGAATCCAGAGAAGCTTGGTGGCTCCATCGGATAAGCACTGGACTGTAAACCACAAGGTTGTCAGTTCAAGACCACCAGCCATCCATGGGAAAGGGATGAGGCTTTCTGCTCATGTAAAGATGTGTAGCCTCAGAAACGCTATAAAGAATCATTATGAGTTGGGACTGACTTGATGGCACTTAACAACAACAAATATAGGAGTCCTGGTGTGGTGCTGTAGGATAAGCACTGGATTGTTAACTATAAGGTCAATGATTAAAACCTACCCATTGCTCCTTGGAAACCTTATATAGGGTCTCTATGAGTCAGGACTGACTGGACGGCAATTAACAACTACAACATAGAGTAAAGGCTTAGAAAAACTGTAGCCTTTCTATATTTTAGCAAAAATCCAACAAGAGAATTATTCTCCTTAGCCATTTGCATTTTAATCAATGAATATTTATTCATTTATAAATGATTATTTTCATTTTATATAATTAGCATCTATTATATTGTCATTTGAGAGTTAAAAAGAGACTGGTCTCTTGTGATACAATAGTGAATTATTGTTATCAGGACTGATTATGAGGGTTGGAAATGTAAAGGTAGATGTTTTATAGCAAGAGGAGAATAATTAACTTTTCAGTCTAGGAGAGGAGGACCCTGGGACCATCAAGGGAGCAGAGCAGAGAGCGGGACACTATCCAGAGAAACAGTGATGCCTGAGATGGAAGCAGAGACGATGACGTGGAGAGATGGAGCTGTTGGGGACTTTAGACACAGAGAGGGAGGGGGGCTGTGTGCTGATGACGGGGGAGGGGGCAGCTAGTGTATACCCTTTGGTTGGTTGATGATGCATGGAGGGGATTGTAACCATGGCAATGAAGCAATATATGATAGGACGAATGTAAAATTAAGGTTCTCCCATGTAAACTATGACATAATTCACACACACACACACAAAAAAAAACAACATTAAAAAAAAGAGAGAGAGACACTGGTGGTGGTGGTGGTGGTGGTGGTGGTGGTGGTGTCCCGACTCATAGTGACCCTGCATAGGGTTTCTGAGGCTGTAAATCCTTAGGGAGCAGAAAGCCTCGTCTTTTTTCCCATAGTTTTGAACTGCTGGCCTTGAGGTTAGCAGCCTGACTCATCACCACTATGCTACCAGAGCGCTTTAAAAAGAGACACTAGAGCAATACAATATAGTAGAAGAACCTTGGACTTCACAGATATGATCTGATTTTCATTTTTTTCTGTACAACTTAATCCTTTGACAAGTTACTTCACTTCATTAGGCCTCAACTTCCCTTGCATGTACTAATCTTTATTGTTGATAGGTGCCATACAGTCGGTTCTGACTCATAGTGACCCAGTGCATAACAGAATGAAGTATAACTGCCAGTCCTGTACCATCATCACAGATGTGGAATACTAGATTTAACAGTCACAGGCTTTCTTAGCTGGGTTATTATGAGAAGAGAGCATGTGATACATAATAAATACACACTGTATTTCAGGTTTTACTGTCAACAATACAATGTTGACTGATTAAAATTAGAAAAGGTGTACACCAGGGTTGTATCCTTTTCCCATGCTTATCCAATTTGTATGTTGAACAAATAATCCAAGAAGCTAGATTATATGAAAAACATGGCATCAGGATTGGAGTATATGCAAATCATCCTGCAATATGCCAATGATACAATCTTGCTTGCTGAAAGCAAAGAGGACTTAAAATATTTACTTATGAAGATCAAAGATCAAAGCCTTCCATATGGGTTGCACCTCAGTGTAAAGAAGACAAAAATTCTCACAACTGGACAAATAAATAACATTAAGATAAATGGAGAAAAAATTAAAGTTGTCACAGATTTGACTTTGCTTCGATCCACCAACACTCTTGGAAGCAACAGTCCAGTAATCAAATGATGTATTGTATTAGGCAAGTCTACTGCAGAAGAACTCTTTAAAGTGGTCAAGAGGAAAAATATCAGTTTGAGAAGCAAAGTGCACTTGACCCAAGTCATAGTATTTTCAATAACTTCATATGCATGTGAAAGTTTGACAGTGAATAAGGAAGACTGTAGAAGAATTGATACATTTGAGGTATGGTGTTAGAGAAGAATATTAAAGGAAGGTACCATGGACTGCTAGAGAAATAAACAAATCTGTGTTTGAAAAAGTACAACCAGAGTGTTCCTAAGATGTTAAGATGGCCAGACTTCATCTCTCATACTTTGGATATATTATCAAGAGGAACCAGTCCCTGGAGAAGAACACCATGCTTGGTAATGTAGAGGGACAAAGAAAAAGAGGGAGGCCCTGGAGAAGATAAATTGACACAGTGGCAGCAACAATGGACTGAAGGTTAGCAGCAATTTTAAGGATTGCAGGACCAGCCAGTCTATCGTTCTGTTGTACATAGAGTTGCTATGAGTCAGAACCAACTTGATGGCATTTAACAACAACAACAACATAATTGATATTACTTCTTGCTTTTAATCAATAAAGTAGTCTCGTTAGTTATATAAAGTGCTTTGCTTTTTAGTTATCTCTGATTTATTATTTTTGACCCATAATTTCGAAGGCAAAATAATCCAGCTTCTTGAAACCTACTGGTGATTTCATTTTTGATCACTGTTGTCTGGGAAGAAGAAAGTGGTTCTCATGGATACTAAGTCTTGCTCTTCTACTAACAGCATTCAATGGCCAAAGAATTCCCGAACACATCTCTAGTTCTGCCTCTCATTCTTCTCAACTGTTGTTTCTTCATCCTGCTCTTTTAAACCAGTCCCAGGATCAGTTTAATTCTGAAGTTGACTAAGCTTAAAGCAGTTTCCCATCCACTTCCGGATTCTTGTTGTTGTTATGTGCCGTGGAGTCGGTTCCGACCCTATACAGGGTTTCTGAGGCTGTAAATCTTTACCGGAGCAGAAAGCCTCATCTTTCTATCGCAGAACAGCTGGTAGTTTCGAACTGCTGACCTTGCGGTTCGCAGCCTGATTCATAATCACTACGCTACCAGAGCTCCGGATTCCTGGCCTATCCTAAATTATATTATCTGTCACTATCCCCGAAGAGTCCTGGTGTGGCGCTGTGGGTTAATGTGCTGGACTGCAAAGTCTCTTTGAACCACAAGATTGGTGGTTCAAACTCACCAGCTGTTCCTCAGAAACCCTATACAAGGTCATTATGAGTCAGAACCGACTCAATGGCACTTAACAACAATAATCCCTGAAGACTTTCCCAGAGGACCCTGTTCTATTATTCCATATTAACGTATGGAAATCTGCTTTGGTCTTGTTCCTTAATATCTTTCTAGAACTTTCCTAAAGAAACTGGAGGTCTGTGTTTATTTTTAAAAGCGTTCTTTTCAGAAATGTGTATTTTGTCAATAAATTCTAATCTTGTGACTAGAATCCTGATACCAGAAATTTAGTTTCTGTCCAGACAATTGAACCTATACTTTTAGGTACTGTTTTTCCCAATTATTTTCATGTCTGTTCTCCAATCATATGTTCCGTCACATAGTCTGGATTCATGTTGTGGAATTTTTGCTAGAACTGAAACTTGATCTCATATCACCTTGGCTGGGTTTCCTTATCTGTAAAACAAGGTCAACCGCAGTGTTTATCTCTTGGGATGGGCGTGAAATTGAAACTAATTAGTGCACATAAATGTTTAGCAGAGTAACTGTAAAGTCAGTTCTCACTAGTGCTCAATAAATACTAGTTGCGGTTATTTCCTCTGGTGTTGCTGTTGTTATAACTCTTGGGACGATGTTCCCAAACTTGTCCCTAAAAGTCACTAAAGTTAGTACAGTAATTAGCTCCATTGGCATACTACATGCCCTCTTATATTCTTTATATATTTTTCTTGGAACTGTTTTATTTTGTTGTTTTTTACTTAATTAAATATGTTGTTCTAAACAAATTTTAGATTCATGACATATATCTTTGTTATGCTATTTTATTTAATTCAATCTAAGTTGTCCTTGATTCTAAGATACCAATATTATTAGTATATTTGGAACACTAGGGAAAAAAAACCTGTTAAATAAGTTATGATCTGCCTTTAATTTTAAAAGGTATTCTGAATTCAAATGCAAAAATCAAGTGATAAAATATATAGAGATATTTGAAATTATTAAGCTGACAAATTTTTCCTTATAGTTTTTTTTTTTTTTTTGGCAGTATACACATTCTCTTTTGGAGTACCTAATCATTCCTAGAAATTCAATAACCACTTGATAAATTCCAGTTTTGTATGTTCAGTACAACCTCTGTCTTGAATTTCAGAGAGCTCTGTTTATCAATCTGGCTGGCATCTCCACATGGATACTACAAAGGTACACCAGACTCAACATGTTAAAAATTAATTCCTTATCTTTTGCCTCATTTTTGCTCTTTAGTATCTATTCCTTATCTTGATGAATAGGATCTCCAACCAGTAATTGCCCAAGTTAGAAAACCGTGACTCATCTATGACTCCATGCTGTCATTTATCCCTCCATCTTATCAGTCCCCAGGTAACTGCTGATTCTATCTCCTTGATTTATTTTAGCATCACTGGTCCCTTCATTTCCCTCTCCGATTCCCACCCCTCACTCCCCCTTATCCTCAAACTCCAACTCCTTTCTCTTTCCTCTCTTGTATTTCTGGGTCTACCTCCTTCAGTTTGACTACATCCTCCTATTATTCCACACTGCTGCCAGTTAGATTCATATGAATTTGTGAAGATGGTCAGTTAACTCTTCTTTTTATGAAGCTTCAGTTGTTTCCATTACTTGCAGCATCAAGTCTCAAACCCTCAGCATGCCCTGAATGATCCTATGTAGGTGGATCCTGGTCCTACTTTCCAGTTCATTGATCACTCCATCATGAGTACCCACTATACTCTTCCCTTTCAGTGGGTAATAGCTCATGTCCCTGAATGAGTTGTTTTTCTCTCTTGGCAGTTGCCTTTTTGTTTTTTAAAAAAATGTGTGTTGTGAATTGAGTGAAGGTTTACAGAACAGATCACCAGTTTTACATTCTGTAAATCACATATTTCATTTCATTTCAATGAATGTCATCCCTTCAATGTAACACCAATTATCCCATTTCCTCCCTGTGATTCTTTCTTCCAGTCCTCCTTCCTTCCCAACCTTTCTGAACTTTGTCCTTAGATAAATGGGGTCCTTTTGGTGTCTAATGTGTGACCACTCTATGGTGTGTATATCTCACTTAGGTTGTTCCCCGTATATAGTTATTTACTTCTTGGCTGAAAATTGAGCCAAGAGAGTGAGTTCAGACAGTTTTGTCTCTCCTCTTCCTCTTTCCCGCTTGGTTGTCTTGACCTCTACTCTCCCCTTCTTTTTATTTCTCATTTCCCCTCTCTCTTGTCCCTCTATCAATCTCAGCTGTTGCTAATGCTAAAGAATCATTTTCATCCTCAGCTCTGAGGCAGGTGTCACAGTTTTGTGCTTCCAGAATTTAAAATTTTTATTTTAACTAGAATTCACACTGTATTGCTAGGTTATACTAGGATGTCTCTCAATGGACTATGATTTTAAGGGTAAATGTTTTAGATATATGGAGTCCTGGGGTGGTGCTTTTTAGTTATATAGTATATGGCCATATAACATAATTTCATGGCTTGAAGCAACTATTTCATATTATTTCTCATAGATCTGTGGGTTTTCTGGGCTCAGCTAGGTGATTTTCATGTCTAGGCTCATTCAGTTGTAGTAACATGGCCGCTGGTGCTGGAGTTATCTGAAGTCTGGGCTAGTAGGTCAGATGTCAGAGAGGCTCCTTGCTATTGCTGGCAGCTGATGCTGGCTGGCAGCAGGAAGCCAGCTGAGCACAAGGCATCTATCCTGCCCATACAGTCTGGGTTTCTCTCAGCATGGTGGCAGGGTTCTTAAAGGGCATATTCCAAGAATGGTAATTTCTAGAAGCCCAGGCAGTAGCTGCCAGTGTCCTAAGATCCAGACTCAGAAGTCCCAGAAAATCACTTCTGCCACATTCTATGGCAAAAGGAGTCACAGAGTTATCTTAGGTTCCAGGGGAGGAGAAGAGACTCCACTTATTGATGAGAAAGTATCAAGGCCACGTAGATACACAGCACATGAGATTTGAGGTGTTGATGATCTTTGAAATTACTACGTATCATAGTGAGACATTAACTCTGAGCTCTCTTTTCCCTGAGTTAGTAGCATACCTGCCACCTAATACGTCTTATTACTCCTCTGTCTGTTGGACTCCTCGTAGGGTGCTGTAGGGTCAGCAATGGTCTGTGAACCACAAGGTCAGCAGTTCACACCCACCAGCTGCTCCTCAGAAACCCTATGCAGGTTAGTATGGAACCAACTCAATTGCACTTAATACAACAACAACCACCTCTTTCTTTTAGCATAAAAATAGAGGCAGGGTTTCCAAATCCATTTATGGCATTACTCTATCTTAGTGGTCTGAACTCTGGATTAACAGGAATCTATGATAGCATTGATGGACTCAAGCGTGGCAACAATTGTGAGGTTGGCCCAGGATCGGGCAGTGTCTTGTTATGTTGTGCATTAGGTCGCTATGAGTTGGTGCCAACTCGATGACACCTAACAACAACAATTGCAATGTAATATTGGTCTAAAATTGACCACAGAAATATATGGATGGAGTGTATGTCTCTGAAATTTGTATTTAGTTTTAAAAGAACTTTGGGACTTAAAAATCAAGAAGGACAACTTTAGTATGAATCAATATGGATGAAATAAATATTCTCTCATTATTTTTCTCTTACATGTGTGCACGTGCATATCTACATACTCTCAAAATACCACAAAAGTTTTCATTATGTTTTAAAGTGTTCTTAATATGTCTGATTTATATAGGAAGACAGATTTATTTATACTCTCTGGTTTAAGAACCACATATAATTGCAAGGCAAGTCCTGACTGTCTCCCTTTAATTAAAATCCAATACATACATTAATAACAATATTTATAATGTTGTTGTTCTTAGGTGTCATCAAGTTGATTTTGACTCATACTGATTCCACACCAAGACTCCTAATAA
>NW_006408588.1:609251-623048 GCF_000296735.1 Chrysochloris asiatica
TTATTATAGTAGCTATTTATTGAGCACCAGCTGAGTACCAGGATTGATTCTCTGTATTTCAAGTACATTTTGTATATTATTTTCAGTCCTATAGCACATATATAGGATTGAAGATAATATGCAAAATGTGTTTGAAATACTTAGTATCATATTCAGTTCTATATACGTGCCATGGACTCCTGGTGTGGTGCTGTAGGATCAGCATTGGATTGCAAACCCCAAGGTCAGCAGTTCAAATCCACCAGTTGCTCCTTGGAAACCCTATACAGAGTCACTATGGATCAGAGTTCAAGCGGACGACACTTAAGTACAACAACATATATGTGCCATACTTACTATCTTAGAATTGCTTTCTTGGATTTATATAAGATAGAACAATATTTTACGTCCTGGATTTCAACAAAAGTTGTTTGCTCGTGTAATAAAAAGACAAACTTTATGTAGTATCTCCTGTGGTTTTCTACAGAGCCTCTATTTATAAAAATGTGTCCAGTATCAGCAGTTTTCTAAGCATGAAGCTGGTCTCTAGACTATGGTCGTGAATAAGATCATTGTTATCCCTGCCCTCATACAGCTTATACTCTAATGAGAGTGGCAAGCACAATGTAGTGTTGGCATGAATTGGTGGAGATTAGACATATCTTGCTATGAAGCTTGGTCAGGGATATTGCACCCTGCCCTTCAATGGCCAATAGCAAATGGCATTGTATTTTTCTGAACTCCACCACTTATAGAGGATACTTTGGTGTTATTTCTTTTCTTAAGTATGGCAGACACACATTCCTATAAGCACATTCAAAGCTTTCATGATTAAGTCAACTTCTGTAAAGTAAGTAGAGAGTACTGTTAAGATAACTAGATCCTGAAGTCTATTGTGAAGAGAAAAGAGTCTACCATTTTGAGTTCCTCTTGCATGGTAGTATGGTTATAGTTCTGCTGGTGTTAGACCAACCACATTTTTCTAGAGTAAGAGGCTGTCTTGGTGAATTCATGACTGCTCCTTGTCAATTTCTAAACATTCTTGCTCACTACATATGTTGGAGTTAGACTTATGAGAAATGGGGGGAGACTAATACAGAAAGTAGGAGTTAGCAAGAGCAGAGCTGTGTCTCTCACATTGTGGTTCTGAAGTTGCTTATATATATCACTTTAAGTAGTTCTTAAAGACCCCTGGTGTGGAGCTATAGGATAAGCACTGGATTAGTAACTGCAAAGTCAACAGTTCAAACACACCAGCTGCTCTCAGGAACCCTATATCATGTCACTGTGAGTTGGAAGTGACTCGACAACCCACAGCAACAACTTGTAAAATGGAGACCTGGTGGTGCCATGATTAAGCACTCCGTTGTTACCTGAAACTTTAGTGATTTGAACTCACACAGCAGCTTCACAAGAGAAAGACCTAGCGGATCTGCTCCCATAAAGCTCATTGCCTAGAAAACCCTACGGGGCTGTTCTACTCCACCACATGGGGTAGTTATCCATTGAAACTGACATCACACCACACCACAACAAAACACAACACAACAAGAAGATCTTGTTTAAAATGCAAATACCTGTGCACTCCCAAAAATCTACTAATCTGAATGTCTAGGCTTCACACTCTAATTTCCAAATTTTAGTTATAAGGATGATTTCTGAGACTGGGTGAACTGTCCAAGTATCACTGAAAGATTCAGTGGTGATATGGAAACTCCACCAGCCTAAATGTCAGGAGAACTAAATGTTTGATCCCACATCCTCTGCTAACTAGCAGGAATGTCTTTGAGTCAAATAATTTTCATTATCTGGCTTCAATGTCTTCATCTTCTCCTTCCACCTCTTCCTCTTTCTCTTATTTCCCATTGAGTTGTATCATAACATGATATTCTGATAAAGAACTTTGAGTAAATAAGTAGTATTAATCACAAACACAGGATCAGCTGAGGACAAATTCTTTAACTTAGCTATTAGCATTCAATGAACAAATAATGTGGGAGATTTAAGAGATGTTAAGACAAGGTCAGTGTTTTCAATAGCTTACCATCTGCATTTTGAAAAGAAATTTCATGACTTAAGCTAGGACAAATATTGTGTACTAAAATGGTTTATACAGACAAGTGTTATGTAATATTGTAGTCAGTTATCAGTAAAAGTTGTCAGATGTGATATAATGAAAGCAGACTTCTAATGGCCCTTCTAGAAAAACTGAAATTTAGATTGCTGAAGAGGATGAGTTGGGAATCTCAAGCAAAAGTCCACAGAGTCATGATTTGGTTTTCAAAGAAAAATAAATACGTATGTGTGTGGTGTGGAAAGAGCACTCTTAAGTCTTTTGACCATTGTGTTTAGGGAATGCTAGCTGTAGAACTATAGAAAGACTTTTACCCTAACTTGCCTGGTTATTAAGTCTGTTAATGGTAAACCATACCAATGACATTTTAGCTGGAAGAATCTGTCCTTGGGTGCTGGCTGTGACAAAGTCAATATTTACTGCTGGGCCACTAGCAGTACAGAATAATACAAAGTTGTATCTGCAGACCCTAATGGGAGGATGAGGGAGACAAGACCATCTACCCTGGCCTATGCTAAAGGATTTGTTGTTGTTGTGAAGTGCCATCGAGTTGGCTCTGATCCATAATGAACCTGTACAGGGTTTCCCAGGAGCAGCTGGTAAGCTTGAATCACTGACATTGCAGTTCAAACTGCTTTGCAATTTGGTGCATTAGCCCACAGGACCACACCAGGAGTGTCAAAATTTCACCACTTAACACCTACCTACCCACTCCATTCTCTGGATTATGCTGAGGAATTTGGATTGCAAAGAGCTAGCATTATCTTGAAAATGGGTTCCTGTGAGGCTATTGTTTAAACAACTCTCTGGAGAAATATATTCATGTGGTGGGGGAGGTAAACTATAACAGGGTGTAAACCATTCATTGTCCAAATAGTAAGGGACCAGTTTTATAGTCCATACTAGGAGAAGGTGGAGCTTTCATAAATTCCTATAGAAGCTATGAATACTTGAGCAGAGTTCGAAATTAGAGGCATTTTCATAAGGGAATCCCATCTAGTGGGAGTTGCTTATTTGCTAGGATGTCTTTCGGAGTTCACTTACTCTCCACTTCTCTGCTTTCTGATAAGGAAAACATTTTCCCTAGACATTCCTAGCCTCTTACCTACTCAGTCATTAATTTTGCCCTCAGGGAAGAGAAGAAGGCTGTCAGAATAATACTTTTGGAGTAAGTAATTTATTGGCTCTGGGTAGTCCCTCTCCCTCTCTTTCTTTTGAGAACCAGAAACTCTATACAGGGTCGCTATGGGTGGGGGCCAACTTTACAGCACTTAACAGCAACAATATCTACCTACAGAGAATGAATTCTGACCTGGTCTTCCTGCTCCAAATTTCCCCCACGTGAGGAAACCTGTGGCTGTTCATTTCTGTCTCGACATGGGCAGAATATAAGGTTCTTTCTGGTGTTTACTAGTAGGAAGTCTACTGTTGCCTCATCTCCAAGACAAATCTACCTAATTTTTCAGTAAAAAGCAGCTATTTTGATCTCCACTTGCCAAGCTTTTTTGTTGGTCTCTCAATTGTTTCAAAATTAGGTAGGGAAAAAATGATTTACTGAACCTCTGAAAACGTGGAGCATAGGAAAAACTGTATTCCATATATATAGTATTCTTCTATTTTCCTTGTCTATATTGCAAATCACAAGAATTTGGTACACTGTTGTGGGTTTGACTTCACATTTACCTTTCCACTAGTACCTGTTCAGACAACAGTTTCCTACAGAGAGTTAGTTGGGGTCCTCAGCCAAGATGAGAGAGAGAGGATAAGATAAATGATCATTTATAGGTGATAATTTATAATGTTTGTTATATAATACCCTCTCCTTCTTAATGTTTACCAAAGGAAGACTCACTTGAAATGGAAAAGGTACACATTAGGATTTCAATAGTGTCTACATCTTGAAACCTAAATCATTGATATGGAGTTGATTCTAACTTATTGTGACCCTATTTGTTGTTGTTAGGTGCCGTTGAGTCAGTTCTGACCCATAGCGACCCTGTACAGGGTTTCCGAGGGTGTAAATCTTTACGGGAATAGAAAGCCTCATCTTTCTCCCGCGGAGCGGCTGGTAGTTTCGAACCGCTGACTTTAAGGTTCACAGCCCGATTCGTAACCACTACGCTACCAGAGCTCCTTTCTATGCTACTAGAGGCCCTATAAGACAGAATAAAGGAACTCTGGTGGCATAGTGGTTTTGAGTCAGGCTGCTAACCTCAAGGTTAGCAGTTCAAAACTACCAGATGTTCCACACGAGATAGATGAGAATTTGTGCTCTTGTAAAGATTTATAGCCTGGGAAACTCTATGCTGGGTAGCCATGAGTTGCTACCAACTCCATGGCACACCACCACCATTACCATAGGACAGAATGAAGTCCTGGTGTGGTGCTATATGATAAGCACTAAACTACAAGGTTGGTTTGAACTGCTAGATTGACAGTTCAAACTCACCAACCACTCTTTAGAAACTCTATACAGGGTTCATATGAGTCTGAACCAATTCCATGGCCCTTAACAGCACAGGACAGAGGAGAACTGCCCCCTAGGGTTTAAGAATGAAAATCAAATGGAAACAGACCCCCTTTGGAGTGACTTTGGAGTGACAGGTAGGTTCAGACTTTCTTGTTAACATCTGAGTATTTTAACCACTCTGGCATCAGGACTCCTTGCTTTGAAAGAGTTTTAATTTTTTTTTTTTTTTAATTCAATATATAATGTAAGTTTATACTAACATCTCCAGAAATTAAAAAAACAAAACAAAACAAAAAAACTTAGTCCTGGATTTCCAGGACTGGCGATTGCAATAGGTAATGCCACATTTGTCTGCCTATTTCCCCAACTTCCAAAGCAATTTAGAAGCACCTTGTTGTTGTTCAGTGCCGTGGAGTTGATTCCGACTCATAGCGATCCTGTACCATTTCCAAGAAGCAGATGGTGTGTTTTGAACTGCCAATTTCACAGTTCGAATCAACCTTGTGGTCCAGTGCTTTATCCTACAGTGCCACACCAGGCTTTCTATCGCTTAAATGGATTATGATACAGACTGTTTGAGAGCAAAGCTGCAAAGGTTGGGATGGCTTGTTTACATATCTTCTGAGTGATGGAGGTCACTAGTATTCCCAGAGATGTCAAAAGTAAAAGAATCTACAGATAAATTCCTTTAGAATACCCATGAAAGTTAAGCTAAGTTTATTATGGTTGACTAAATTGCAGATTTGAGATTATTCCTTGATGACTTGAAATCCCACATCAATCAGTCAATAAGTATATGGCCTTGAGCAGGTCTTTTGATGTCTATAAGCTTCAGTATTATTACTATTTCCAACTTGTAAAAAGAAGCTGTTGCAAGTGTTGTAGCTTCTGCTGTATGCTGTCGAGTCGGTTCTGACTCATAGTGACCCTGTATAGGGTTTCTGAGGATATAAAGCTTTACGGGAGCAGAAAGCCTCATCTTTCTCCCATGGGGTGACTGGGTGAATTCGAACTGCTGACATCGCTGTTAGCAGCCCAGTTTGTAACCCACTATTCTATCAGGGCTATTAACATTAAAAGGAACACAATCTATATGACAGTGACATTCATACCATAATTGCTTAGTATATGCTAGACAAAGTCAACGTCAGGAAAAAAAGGAAAGAAACTTTAACAACCATTGTGCCCTTTATTTCCGGGAAACAGGGTGGATTTTCAGAGAGAAAAGATGAATAGTGACGGTGTCTGAAATTTTGCAGCTTGAAAGGGATTCTGGGTTGGAAAGTTATTTGAAAATATATATCACGATGCCTTTATTTTGAGTTAAGAATTTTGTTGTTGTTAGGTGCCAGTGAGTCGGTTCTGACTCACAGTGATCCAATGCACAAGAGAACGAAACACTTCCTGGTCTTTTGCCATCCTCACAATCGTTATGTTTGAGCCCATTGCTGCTGCCACTATGTCAACCCGCCTCTTTGAGGGAGTCTTCCTTTTTTTTGCTGACCCTCTACTTTACCAAGCATGATGTCCTCCTCCAGGCAGTCTTAGATCTATAGAAATTAAGTAACTTCTGGTTCTATTACACAATTTGAAAAGTCTGAAATTGGGATAACAAGACAGAGGATTCCATTCTTGTCTAATGCCCTTCCACGATTTCATTCCTAAACCTCTATTCTGTGGTTAAAACAGCAGCAGGGACACTGAGATGTGATCTTCTTAATCAGTGATAGAGAGTCCTAGAATTCTCGCCAGCATTTTCCTATTATCAAAGCCAAAGTCAACACAATATAAAAACTTCTGGTATTGCACAGGTGAAAAATCTCCCCCCTCATGCCCAAGCACAATCTTATTTCAAGGTCACACACTGGAATGAACAACATTGTAAATCAACCAAACTATTGAATTTACAAACAGGTTCTTCTCTAGAGTGTGTTTAAATGGGATAATTAATAACCCAAGACCATTGCCTCTGCTTGGAAAATAAGAACATAACGCATGGAATATAATTACAAGCAGTCTCGCCATTTTCCAGATCACAAGAGTTTATAGAGTTGCACGATAGTGCTTTGGATGAGCAGCAGAAATACTGCCATTAAAATACCTGTTGCTGTTGATTTGACCCTGACTCATGAAAACCCAAAGTGTTTCATAGTCGAATTGTGCTCCCTAGGGTTTTTCATGGCTGATTCTTTTCAGATGTAGATCATCAAGCTTGCTTTCTGAGATATCTCTGGGTGGACTCAAATCTTCAAACGTTCTATGCATTGACCCTTTGTATGACCTATGGACCCAAACTAGAGAGACTAAGAGTTGTCATTTGATAAAAATTTCTTCTACGTTGCCCATCAGGCTTCTTGTATAGATTACCTTATGCATTCTGAGAAGTGTTCATAATTATTAAGGCAGTGTAAGCAAGCGTCCCCACATCTCTAGGGGTGGGGGTGGGGAGTCAAAGTTTTCATGCAGTTCAGGCGAGTAGGAAGGACTCTGCCACATAAAAATCAGGCTCTCTGCCATCATTGGAGATGGAAATGACGACAAATGGGTGACAGTACCCCAACTTCTACCAGGTGCGTCATGGCACTAATGCAAACATCACGCACTGTTGCTTAGCACCTCTTGAAACCTGAAGCCTTAAAGGTCTACATTTTATCATCCAGTTTGTGCTATGTTATCCACAAGCTCGATAGGCCTACAAGTTAGCAAGAAGCTATACACCCAGGTTAAGTGTGGGTTAAGTGTGCTGGTTCCATTTTCTCATTCTATTTTTCTATCCACTGCAAAGGAATATGTTGCCTTTTAATCTGCCAGCGTCTACCTTTCACCCTCTTGCATTTGTTTATACACAAAATAACTAGACTATGCTGTCTCTGAAACATTGGTCATTTTTACATTGTCATGAATTGTGACAGGAATACCAATCAGGTTTTAAACTGCCAGCTCAAACATTTTATTTCCAATCTACAACCCTTTTACCAGTTCATAACTTCTGGGTGTTGGGCAAATGGTACATCTGTTGACTGAGAAAGAGTCACCTGAAGGCACTGTTTTTGTTCTTTGTAAAAGGATAGCTCTCATGTTTTTTGGGGGCTCCCAGGCCACAGTATGTCTGTGTTTTGTGTGTGTGAAATTGAAAAAGGTTTTGTTCTAAGAGGAATGTTTTAGGAAAGAACGTCTGCTGAGGAAAAAGGACAAAGTTTTCTTCAGATTCAATGGTCATTGGGTACGTCTCAAATATGAAAAGCTGCAGTCAGTCAGAAGGTGATGGTTGCCTGGTGGTCCTGTGCCATCGAGTTGGTCCCAATTCACAGCGACCCTGTATAGGGTTTCTCAGGCTGTAAATCTTTATTGGAGTTGTTGTTGTTGTTGTTGTTGTTGTTGTTGTTAAGTGCTGTCAAGTCAGTTCCGACCCATAGTGACCCTGTACAGGGTTTCCCAGGCTGTAAATCTTTACTGGAGCAGAAAGCCTCATCTTTCTCCTGCGGAACAGCTGGTAGTTTCGAACTGCTGACCTTGTGGTTTGCAGCCCAATTCATAAGTAGAAAGCCTCATCTTTCTCCCATGGAGTGAGTGATAGATTTGAACTGCTGACCTTGTGGTTAGCAGCCCAGTTCATAATCCACTAGACTATCACGGCTCCTTCAAAATGTGGTAGGAGCATGGTTTTATGCAGGTACATACACAATGTTGTCTATCTCCCGAAACACTCGATGGAGAATAGTTCTAAAATTACCGGGTGCAAATGGGTAAGTGCTCAATTACTAGCTAAAAGTTGGTGGTTCGAATCTACTCAGCAGCATGTAGGAAGACAGGTCTGGTGATTTGTTTCCAACAGATCATAGCCCTGAAACCTCTATGGAGTAACTCCATTCTGCACACATGTGGTAGCAATTAGTCCTAACCAAATTGATGGCAACTAACATTAATCGCCAAAAAGTAGATTTTACAGAATTCTTCCCTGCGTTTTATCCATAATATATGTAAAGTGTATCACATTGCTTGGTGAATAAATCCATTCTAAATAATGGTAAGTCAAATGTCACTACCAGACAGTCTCAGGATGTCTCCACTATTGAATTTTGTATATCAGGAAAACATGATGTTTTGAAGTGTCTTGGCTTCCTAGTGCTCCTGTAACGTAAATACCACAAGTTAGTGGCTTCAAAAACCAGACATTTATTTTCTCGTAGTTCCAGTGGCTAAAAGTCCACGTCAGGGTTTCAGCTATGTAGGTTACTTTCTTGTCCATAGCCCAGGGTATTCCTTGGGTCCTTAGTGTGGTATAGTGAATTTACTTGAAATGGTTCTTCTATCCATTCTTTGCAACTCCCACAAATTAACTGTGCTCTTGTTGTGAAGCACCTTCGAGTCATTGCTGACTCATAGTGACCCTGTATAGGGTTTCCAAGGCTTTGAAAACTTGTATGACTATAGAAATACCATGTATGGGACTCTAACATGGGGATTGATTGGTCTTGCCATTTTGCCAGGTTAAAATGAATCATCTTGGAAGCAGGAAAACAAGATCACAGGACCAGCAAGAAAGAAGAAATAAGAGCTGAGCGCGAGATCGCTATGCAGAAAAATGACAGGAACAGAGGCAATGGTACAGAGATACAGGATGGCAGGCTTCCTGGCACACAGATCAATTGAGCACCTTTGGGCTTGAGCTGGCTTGCAGAATGGGGTGATTTTGGATCATTTTCCCACAGGGCTAAAAGGAGCTGGTAACACTTGCTTGAGCAGGTCAAAGGTCAATGGTCCATGTGGCTAAGAGACCAAGAATAAGAGAGATACACCTACAGTACAGCTGAGAAGAGGCTCTCCTGATTGGAGAATGGCTGATCCTGAATTGTATCCTGTTCACTTCTCCAATATACCCATGATCATGAGTATTGTCTGTGAGTTCTGGGTGGCCATTACAACCAACTATTGAACTCAGCAGAGAAGTAGAGTGCTGTGAGAGCGATGGTTGGTGTTCCAAAAGGATAAAGGAGATTGGAAAGTGAAAGCATCTTTAACCTCTGACTCATAGAAATGGACCTTGGGCTGATGTGGAGCTTGATTCTCTTTCTTTCATGTTAGTCAAAGGAGGTCAGACACCTTCTCTTGCTATATTTGCACTTTGTTTATAGATTGTCTTGACATGGTCTCTGCCCTTTCTCTCACCCCTGGTTATGCCCATCTCTGTGTCTAACCTGTGCTTTTTACAACTCAGAAGACATGAGACTTAAAGCCCATCCCGCCACTCCTCAGAAACTCTATATGGGGTCTCTATGAGTCACAACCGACTCAAGGAGACTTAGCAACAACATTACTTGGTATACTCTAACTGCTGTAAAAAGAATTCTCTATTTCCAAATAGAGTTACATCTTAGTTACAGGTCTTAGGAGTCCAACAGCTATTTTGAGAAGTAACTATCTAATTCATAACAGAAGACTAATGTGTACTGGACCATTTTACATTTTATTCATTAAGGAGCTTAGGAAAACTGACAACCAACATTTGCTATCACTGATGTTTACACTAGAAAGGTAAAGATTCACAGCCTCATAAACCTATGCAGGGTCACTATGAGTTGGAACCAACTCCACAGTACATTACTACCACCACCACCAACAACAACAACCACTACCAACCATACATACATTAAACCAATACTTTATGAACATTGTTTTAGATTTCTCACTATAGCACAGATGAATAAAAATTTAGCCATAGATAAGAATCCCATTGTCAATCTATATGCTAGAAATATTACTATATATTCTTTCAGTTCATAACAAAACAAAATTATTCCTTTGTCCTGACCCTTTAAACTGAAGCAGCAACAGTATTGAGAGAATGGTCATTCCCACCCTTGATGGCTAAAGTGAAAATGTTGTTGTTGTGTTGTTGTGAAGTGCCGTCGAGTCGGTTCCGACCCATAGCGACCCTGTACAGGGTTTCCAAGGGTGTAAATAGGCCAGGATATTTGTGGTTGCCATAGTTAGCTTGTAAAAACCCTATTTGACTGAAAAGATGTCCTTCCAAATTTTCTCTTGTGTTCTCATTTTATTCAGAGCCTCCATTCAATTTGCTGAATTCCTTCTTTCCTTATGTCTCTCTCTCCTCACACATGCATACACTCACACACACACACACATATATACACACACACATATGTGTGTGTGTGTGTGTTTGTGTACATTTTATTTTTTTGGAAAAATGTATTTGCATGGCTTAGAAAAATAAGAGAAGCACCTGACCTGCTCTTACTCTTCTACTTATATGCAAGTCTAGTTTCTGTAGAGAAAGGACCCTCATTTTCTAAATGTGTTTTTCTTTTTTTGAGAAGAAATGTAAATTTGATGACTAAACAACCTGGTCCTGCTAATGGGAAATCTTGCAAGCTAGAATTTTGCCAAGTGCTTTGAAAATTTCTTCCTCCCCAGTTTTCACAGTGGGTTACCAGCTAGTTTTCTTTGGGGTAGAACACCTGCCCTTTCTAATATTATAGGGCCCAAAGGACTGCAGGTAATTTATTTGAGTAGTAGAACCCCTTTATAGTCTCTTGACTAGGATCTGTTCTTGGATTTTTTTTAAAAAAATCATCTTTTGCAGTGTTTCATTTGGCAGAAAATAGTTATTCCAGATTTGTTACAAATCACCCATGGAGATAAACATATTGAGGGCATTTTATTTGAAGTGTTACCTTTTAAGTTTCTCAGATGGCTTATGCCTGTAGGACAGGAGGTGGCTGAGTAAGAATTCAGGAGATGGATATTGCAGGCCAGCATCTAGGAGGTTTAAATATTAAAATATGTCCAAGATTGAGTAAAGAAAACAAGTGGCAGAAAAATTTGTTTCCATTTTCAAAAATCTATTAATATATATATATATTTGTTATTATTCTTATATTTATTACATTTAAAACACTGTCATTGGAATCTCACTGTTCATAATGAATCATCTTAAAATCACACTACCTATTCCTCCACCCCCAAATCCATGAGGTCAAGTTGATTATTCTAACTCATAGTAACCTGATAGGACAGGGTAGAACTGCCCCATAGGGTTTCCAAGTCCTGATATAGCACTGCAGGACAATACACTGGACAGCAAAGTTGGTTTGAACCACAAGGTCGGCGATTCAAACTCGCCAGCTGCTTCTTGGAAACCCTATATAGGGTTGCTATGAGTTGGCATCGACTTTACAGCACTTAACAACAACAACAATCTTTACAGAAGCAGACAGCCACATCTCTCTCCTGTGGAATGGATGATGGGATACAAACATCATCCTTGGAATAAGTAGTGTAGCACTTAACCAGTGTGTCATCAGGGTTCCAAAACTGACTGCACTGGCAATCAATTTTTTAAGTCCCATTACACAAATGCTATATTTCAAAATTTCCATTTCAATAGAACAAATACAACTACAATAGCAAAAGAAAGAGGTCTGTGCTTGGCTTTTAATAACCAGGATTACTATTACCCTATCACACTTATTCTTTGTTAGATGACAAAATGGCTTAGTTGGTACCATATTTGAGGATTGATCCTTGTATATTGTATATATCCTTGTATATTGTTCTTGGGCTTAAAGAACCTTGATGTATTCCAAACTCAATCGCTCTTATAATTGCTCAGTTTGTCAAGTCACCCAACAAAGACCTAAATAGGCCCTGAACTCTTGTCATAACTGATTTTAATAACAGAGGGAATATGAGAAAAAAATACAGAAATTTACTTCCCAACCATCACACTCCAAATTCCACAAACATCAGTAAGTTAATATACCCTCCTTTTGTTAGCAGTTTGTACATGGTTATTTAAGGAGCTCTGGTAGCTTAGCGGTTACGAATTTGGCTACTAACCTCAGGGTCAGCAATTCAAAACTACCAGCTGTTTCATAGGAGAAAGATAAGGCTTTCTGCTCTCGTAAAGATTTACAACCTTGGAAACCCTGCACAGGGTCGCTATGAGTTGGAACTGACTCCACGGCACACAACAACAACGTGGTTATTTATACTTTTGTTGCAAATATATCAATGAATGCAGTGGAGCATGCAGGAAGCAAGGTTATTAAAAGTTTGGTTTTAGACATAACCAAACACCTTGAGAGAATGAGTCACTGGGCATGGGAGCTCAGGAAGATAATCTCATGGGACATCATGGTCAATTGGCATAACATGGCCTACAAAGATTGTTCTGCATCCTGCTTTGTTGATTTTAAGACTGGGGTCTTAAAATCTCATGATTGGCCATCTAAAATACAACAATTGGTCTCTCACTGTCCTAAGGCAAGAAGAGTGATGAAAATTAAAGACACTTGAAAACAATGACTCCAGAGGACTAAAGAACCATGGAAATACCAGTCTCCATTACTCTAAGACCAGAAGAGCTACATGGTGTCTGGCAACCACTGCCAATTGCTCTGAAAGGCATCAAATTAGAGGGTCCTGGCTGGAGTGGAAGAAAATGTGGAACAAAACTGAAAATCACATAAAAGTCCAGGCTTACTGGTTAGATAGAGACTGATGGGATCCCAATACTATAGCCCCTAATCATCCTTCAGGTCTGAAGCAGAACTCACCCCTGTGGCTCATTTTTCAGCCAATGAAAAGGTCCATAGGGGGAACAACATTAGGGAGATATGTTCACCATTGAATGCCCAGCCATTTGAGATCAAAAGGGCAGCATTTACCCTCAAAAGCACAAAGCTCAAAAGGATTTGGAAAGAAGGAGGAACAGAAACAACAAACATAGGGAAGAATTGGAATAAATAATGTTACACCGAGTGGACTGCAGTCACTGACATGAAACAAAATGATTATGATTTGTTCAATGTAAGATCTATTTGGTAAACCAACACCCAATTAAAACTTAAAAAAAACAAAAACACCCCCAAACCGTAGAGTTGAGATGTTATATTTCTATCACCTTGCCTTAGCCCCCAGCCATGTCTCCAGTATTTAGATCTGGGTTGAGAGCAGAAGAATTTACTACAATGTAGTTTCAGCTCTTTATCTGATGGTTATCATTTTTTGGCAAAAAGAATTGGTTTTGAGTTCTGGTAAAATGCATATACTATAACATCCCCATTATAAGTCTACGGATAGACATTTGTTAGAAAATCTTTAATGAAAAATAGGCAATGTTACAGGTAGCTAGCTATACTGATGCATGTGGACTCCTGTGGTTAATGCCCTGGACTGCAATGTCAGTTTGAGCAGCAAGGTCAGTGGTTCAAGCTCATGGCCCATTTCTCAGAAATCCAACACAGGGTCT
>NW_006408588.1:627143-627683 GCF_000296735.1 Chrysochloris asiatica
TGTGTGTGTGTGTGTGTGTGTGTGTGGTGTTGCTGCTTTCTTTGTTCTGTGTGTCTTCTTTTGTTGTGTTCATGCTTTTTATGTTCTTTCTTGTGAGTTTTCTCATAGTTTTACTGTTTCCATGTACTTCTTGGATTTTCGTTTTCTTGGTATGTTGTGAAGTGTTAATTTTCTTTGAGGTAACTTATAGTCCATTAACTTTTCTCTCCATTTAGTGCAGTTGATATCGTCCTGTAATCTACCATCTGGATCTCTGTTCCTACATGTTTACCTTCTTTTACATTCCAAATTTTTTTATCATAGACTGACCTCCCAGATCTCTGAATTTGTTCTTATAGTTTTGTTCTGTTCTTGACTCTTCCTTATGTCGATTTAGTTCTGGAAGGTGCTGCCACGTACGTCAGTCTCTGGTTGTTGTCTGTTCTTGTTGGTTCTCAGTCCACATAACTCCCTTCAGGACGTTTTGTAGCACTGGGTTGGCTTTGGCAAAATCCCTTAGCTTGTTTATCCTGGAATATTTTGATAGCTTTGCTGGATAAA
>NW_006408588.1:629963-631757 GCF_000296735.1 Chrysochloris asiatica
AAAAAAAAAAAAGCAATGTTTTGGGATTTTGCAGAACTTCTTACCAAAAGACAGACTAGATATTATTTTAACAAAGAATGAGAAGGCCAATTTTTCTTTGAATGAAGTTTTTGTATTTATAAACCTACTGGAAAACAACTAGTTCCATATGATGTGAACTCAAATTTAGAATTTTAAAAACTTGTTTTCATAAGTGTCAGGAGACCTGGTGGTTCAAATGGGTAAGCACTATCTGAAAGGTTAGTGGATCAACCCACAGTAAAAAGACCTGGCTATGTGATGCAGTAAAGATTACAGCTGAGAAAACAGGTTCCCTCTGTCACATGGGTCTTTTTGTGTCCTAAATCAAATTGATGGATCCCAGTAACAATGTATATTTGTATGTATCCTTTTTAAATTTACAAACAAACAAACAAAAAACAACTCTTTTTCCATGCTGTTTATAGAGGTAAAAGTTCAGGACAATTTAACCAACATTCTTCTCTTATCTTTCCCAAACCCCACTAGTAAAATAAAGAAAGAAATAAGCCTCCTTTCCCCAACCAAAAAGAAAAAACTTTTGCTATCAGTGTGTGAGCCAACAGGAAAATATTTAAACAAGGAATATCAGAATCATGAAACACTGAAATAGGGAGGGCTGGGTTATATTTTGGGATGAGTGCTAAAGCTAGTGCTTCACTTTTAAACAAATTTGTGTCAGGGATCATGTAATTAATCTGCCGAGTTTCCTGATGACATTCTCTAATATGTGAGGGAGCAGAGGAGAAGTCTTTCCTGCATTCAAAGCATTTGAAATAGCTCTTCCAGGGAACAAAAATGGTCAGCCTTGATTTCCCAGTTCCATTTGCCAAAATTGCTGGGAAAGTTGTTTCTCATTGTTTCAGCAGTATGTCAACGTTTGAAAAATGGAGACTT
Source organism: Chrysochloris asiatica (assembly GCF_000296735.1). NCBI lineage: Eukaryota > Metazoa > Chordata > Mammalia > Afrosoricida > Chrysochloridae > Chrysochloris > Chrysochloris asiatica. The sequence goes on from NW_006408588.1 coordinate 630,879, forward strand.
TTTTTTTAAAATCAAAGATTCATATCCAGGTCATGGGCAATAGAAATCTCTCCAGCTCTGGTGTGTTGAGCTTATGAAATTGAAACAAGTGGCTCTATTCATTATTAATAAGAATCTATGGAAGTATTTTAATGAAATATCAAAGTCCTGGTTGAGTCTTAGGGACCCAGTGACTCTGTAATATAAGGCCCCTTTGCTGCCCTTTTATGATTTCCTGCTGAGCCCTTTGCACAATTTACAGCTTTGTAATCAGTGGGGTCCTATAGATCACAGTGTAAGCAGGGTAAAATATGTTTTGTTAAATAAAAGTTGTGAACCACTCCATTGAGGCACATAAATTACTATTTCTTCCTTACTTTTCTGTTTTCAGATTTATCACATTTATCTAACATGGTTACCAGGATTTTTAATACAAAAGAAAATCCAATTACTTACATTTATTCAAAAGAGACCCATGATTTAAAAATATTACTTCTAGAATGTTAAACCCTTGATTCCATCACTATTGGTGTCATTGAGCAATGTGGAGTGTCTACCGCTTATGAGTAGATTACAAAAATTAGATCTCCAAAATACATTTATATATAAGGTATCAGGGTAATGAGTGTGTCATTTAGTTAAAATGTGTCACAGAGCTAAATAGTTCTTTTTCTTTGCAAAGAAAGACAGCCTCTTTTTCTCTTGTACTGATAATTAAATGTAACTAACTTTTCACTTGTGAACCAATCATTAAAAAATGCTAATACACATTTTAGTATTTGGTGTTTCATTCATTGTCAGAAAGAACATATCCAGATCAGTCATGAGGTACAATGCTGTCTGTGATAGGATAATATCCATGAACCTACAGAGAAGCCCAGTTAATACCATTATTATTCA
>NW_006408588.1:634347-636238 GCF_000296735.1 Chrysochloris asiatica
GATTTACAGCCTCTGAAACCCAATACAGGGTCACTATGAGTTGGAACTGACTCCACAGCACATAACCACCACCACCATATGTATATAGACATGAGGTATAGAAAAATTATTGGTCCAGTTTGTCCCATATTTGTCTAAATTTATTTGGATTCTTTGAATAACTGGAAAATTATTTGCCCAATGCTCTACATTATCAGGTCCACATGTTTGGAGATGTGATTATTTTTAGGTTTAGAGTATATAAATCATAAAACAAAATGAAAGGAGATTTTTCTTCTTAATCCAACGATCTGGAATCCATCCTAATGTAGGATGCTTTATTGACATTAACTTGAATGGGGGCCACTAGTTGGAGAGTTAGATAAGAAATGGAGAAAGAGAAAATTGGCAAAGATATTTCTGTCATCATGAATTAATATTTTAGACATGATTATGAATAGGGTTAGCTCTGTGGGAGTGTTAGCTATCTAAACAGAATCAAGGCATTCCCTGTTATTTTGGAATCAACTCACATTTATTATTAATTAACATGAATACTAAAACAAAAACCAAATCCAAACCAAGCGCTTTAGATTCAGTTCTGACTCATGGTAACCCCACATGATGTAGAGTGGAATTATATTCTGTAGGGTTTTCAAGGCCGTGATTGTTTGGAAACAGATCGCCCTGCCTTTCTTGTGAGGTACTTCTGGGTAGATTTGAACCACCAACATTTTGGTTAATTAGTACTTAGTACTTAAGACTTTGAACTATTCCGGTATTCCTAATATTACTACTAATTACTTTACAATAACATTTATTGTGTATCCTCTGTGAGGCCAACTATTTTACGTGCACTATGTAATTTAATCCTGGAAAACAATTCAATAAAACAAGTTTCCCTTTTGTAGAAGAGGGAATCAAATCTTCACCAAATGTCTGTAACTTGCTCATGATAGTCAAGCTGGTGAGGAGAGAAACCCCAATGGCTTATTTCTAGAGACTGTATAGCTGATTACTATAGTGTAACTTCTCTGGCCTCCAACCACCAGCTCTACATAATCTTCTATTTGGGCATTAAAAAAAATTGATCATAAGTAAAAATCGTTTTATTTTTATCACTTCTTCTAGAAATTCCCCTTCATTTCTTCTTATCTTGTATAAGACTACTTGCTAATGTTTAACATTAGTTTTCTTTTCTTTTAGAAGATAAGCTATCTCACTGTGGATAGAGCTTTACAAAACATGTGGGACTTGAGTTAAATTATGTTTAAAATAACTTGCAGGTAAGTTAACGTAAGGAAGACTCTCTGGTCAGTATTCAAGTAAAGACTAAAAAGACATTTTGATCCATCAAGTATTGGCTCTTAATTAATTCCAGTCACTTTACTGGATACTTGATATTATTTAAATTTCAGAAGAGGTTGAGAAAAAATAATTTGTTAACCACACTTCAGAGAATTTGAGATTCAGAAAAACAGGTTTATTCTGCCTTGGTGAAGCGGGACCCCAAATTCTCTTCTTTGCTATGGGTCCCTTCTTTGCTGAGGGTCCCTTCTGTGCTATGTTCCCATTCAAAGCAAATTTACACATGAAAATAATTTTGATCTTTTATCTTTGCTGTTGTTGTTCTCTTGCATTTACAATTTGTTGTCTATCCACTAAATATTTCTAACATTGCAATTCTATTTTCATACTGAACAGAAGGAATTATCAGGGATTTATTACTTTAGAAGGATAAAAATGACTGATAGTGATATTAGCTATTAGTTCAGAAATAGATTTCACTTCACAAATATGCTTTTGGGGGGATTCAGGTTTGAAAAATAATTAAAGGTCTAAAGACCTAATTAAACAAAGTATTAGAAAGCAAGAAGATGTGTTATAATTAAGTCCCTGTATGTTGATGCTA
>NW_006408588.1:639728-641077 GCF_000296735.1 Chrysochloris asiatica
GCACTTCTTCCAACACAGATCTGTTGGTTCTTTTGGCAGCCCATGGCACTTTCAATATTCTCCTCCAACACCATAACTCAAAAGCATCATTCTTCCATGGTATTCCTTATTCACTGCCCATCTTTTGCATGCATATGAGGTTATTGAAAATATCATGACCCGGGTCAGATGCACCTTAGTCCTCAAGCTGACATCTTTGGTCTTCAACAGTTTTAAGAGTTCTATTGCAGCAGATTTGCCTAATACTATATGTCTTTTGATTTCTTGATTGCTATTTCTATGATTGTTGATAGCTGATCTGAACAAAATGAAGTCTTTGACAATTTCAATCTTTCTCCATTTATGTAGAAGTTGTTTTTTTGGTCCAATGAGGAAGATTTTTATTTTCTTTATATTGAGATGTAACCCATACTAAAGGTGTGGTTTTTTATCTTCATCACTATGTATTTTAAGTCCTCTTCAATCTCAGCAAGCAAGGTTGTACCATCTGCCTATCACAGGTTGTTAATGAGTCTTCCTCCAATCTTGATGCCACATTTTTCTTCATATAATCCAGCTTCTCAGATTTGCTCAGAATACAGCTTGAATAAGCATGGTGAAAGAATATAACCATGGCAAAAAATTTGGCTAATTTTAAACTATTCAGTGTTCCCTTGTTCTGTTCAAACAACTGTCTCTTGGTCTATGTACAGGTTCCTCATGAGCACAATTAAGTGTTCCAGAATACTCATTCTTTGAAATGTTGTCCATAGTTTGTTATGATCCACACAATCGAAAGAATTTGTATAGTCAATAAAGCATAGGTAAATATGTTTCTCATATTCTCTGCTTTCAGTCAAGATCCATCTGATGTCAACAATGATAGTCCTCATTCCACATTCTCTTCTGAATCTGACTTGAACCTCTGGAAGTTCTGTGTCAATGTATGGTTACAACCATTTTGTATTATCTTTAGAAAAAACTTTACTTGCATGGGATATCGATGATCTTGTTCAATGATTTTTACATTTTGTTGGGCCACCTGTCTTTGGAATGGGCACAAACATAGGTCTCTTCCAGTCAATTGGCCAGGTGGTTGTCTTCCAAATTTCTTGACATAGATGAGTGAGTGCCTCTAGTGTCACATCTGTTTGCTAAAAGATTTCAATTTGTATTCCATTTATTCATGGTGCCTTGTTTATTGCCAATGCCTTCAATGTACCTTGGACTTCTTCCTTCAGGATCATCGGTTGTTTTTTATTTTTTGTTTTGTTTTGTTTTAAGCTTTTATTCTGAATTGAGTGATAGTTTACATGGGAGAACACCAATTTTATATTCATTGTTTCATTTCAAAGATTACAATCACCTCC
>NW_006408588.1:641912-648319 GCF_000296735.1 Chrysochloris asiatica
CACAGCCTTCCCTGACTTTGCTTTGGCTGACAATATGGAGTTTTTCCCACCATCTCTTTCCACAGATGTAGTCAATTTGATTTCTGTGTATTCCTTCTCATGAGGGCCATGTGTATAGTTGTCTTTTATGTTGTCTGAAAAAGGTATATGCAATGAAGTAGTTTTTTGTCTTGCAAAATTCCATTGTGCCATCTCCAGCATCATTTTTATCACCAAGGCCATATCATCCAACTACTGATCATTCCGTTTTGTTTTCAACCTTTGCATTCCAATTAGTAGAGTAATTATCTGTACATCTTGATTGCATTTTTGATCAATTTCAGACTGAGGAAGTTGGTAGAATTCTTCAATGTCATCATCACTGGTTTTGGTGGTTGATGTATACATTTGAACAATAGTGGTATGAAGTAGTCTTCCTTGTGGGCACAGACAATGCTGTACCCTATAATGCTCCAGAGAAAACATACAATTTTAGTAAACACCAAGAAGCAAGAGAGAATGGCTCAAACACATGACAGAGTTGCAAAGACAAAAAGAATTTCTGAGGAAGAAAAGGTAATGGAACTAACTTGAAAGGAATGATTTTTAGGTACCTTTAAAGAATTGACAGCAATATCAAGGATAAAAAGGCAAACTCAGAAAAACATTTAGAAGAATTCAGGAAAACACTACAAGTACATACAGACAAAATAAATGCAAATTATGAAACAATGTAAAATCTGCGACAAGAAATTTATACTAAGATTTCAGAAATGGACTCTGCACGGAAAGGGCAAAGAGGTACATTTGAAACAATGGAAGCCTGAATTAATGAGCTTGAAGAAAAATCTCTCAATTCTAGTATGCTAAAAGAGCAATCAAAAAAAAATAATGAAAATTCTGAAGAAAGCATAAGAGTTATGTGGGACACCATGAAGAGGTGATCAGAACTCCAGGATAAAAAGAGAAAATGAAAAGCACAGAATTGTTGGAAGAATGCTTCCCTAACATCATGAAATAAGAGAATATAAACATTTAAGAAGCTGAATGAACCCCAAAAAGAATAAGTCCCCAAAGAAAACTAAGATATGTCATAATCCAACTTTCCAAAACCAAAGACATGGAAAGAATCCTAAGAGCATCTTGGAAAAAAAAGAAAAGTTACCTGCAAAGGAGAACCAATAATACTAAGCTCTGATTTCTCAGTAGAAACCATGAAGTCAAGTAGGAATGGGATGACACATACAAAACTCTGAAAGGAAAAAATTGCCAACCAAGAATCATATACCCAGCAAAGATGTCCCTCAAATATGATGGTGAAATAAGAACATTCTTATATCAACAGAAATTAATGAAATTTGTAATAACCAGACCAACTTTACAAAAAAAAGACTAAAGGGTATTCTTTGGACTATGAATCAACAACAGCAGACAACAACCAGAAATTCTCATCCATGACAACACCACCCATAACTCAATCCAGAAGTTGAAGTATATAAAGTAAAACATTCCAACAAGATTGAAAATAGGGAACCAGAGATCTCAATTTATAATGAAGTGAATTACAAAGCAAAAAGTGGGAATAGCATAGATATAGGACTTCCAAAATACAAGGAAGTCAAGTAGATTTCAAGAAAAAACAGACTGTTTAAAATAGGGGACAAATAAATTACATTGTAATCTCAAAGAAAATTAATACATCTCTTCACATAAAAATAAGAAGATAGTCAGAAAGAGTTAGTAAACATTAATACAACAGAAATCAAAATGAAATGGAAATACTCACAAAAAAATGAACTCACTTTTTTTTTGTCTGACATCTTAGCTAGGCTGCAGTTGTAGCTGCTCTCCAACCTTCGTGATGCCACCCAACGATGACAAGAAGAAGAAAGATGCTGGAAAGTCGGCCAAAAAAGACAAAGACCCAGTGAATAAATCTGGGGGAAAGGCCAAAAAGAAGAAGTGGTCCAATGGGAAAGTCCGGCACAAGCTCAATAACCTGGTCTTGTTTGACAAAGTCACGTATGACAAGCTCTGTAAGAAGTTCCCAACTATAAGCTTATAACACCACCTGTTGTCTCTGAGAGACTGAAGATTCGCAGTTTCCTGGCCAGGACAGCCCTTCAGAAGTTGCTTAGTAAAGGACTTATCAAGCTGGTTTCAAAACACAGAGCTCAAGTAATTTACACCAGAAACACAAAGGGAGAGGATGTCCCAGCTGCTGGTGAAGATGTACATTTTGAAAAATAAAACTTTATTAAACTAAACAAACAAACAAACAAAACCAAAATGAACGCAGTACAGAAAATTATGTGGAACAAAGAAACTGGCAGTGCTATAAAACAAACAAACAAACAAAACCCCCAAAACAAACAAAAACACACAACAATATAATAGCAATCAATTGATACCTACTGATAATTATTCTGAAAGCAAATATATTAGAAGTACCAGTCAAGAGACACTGAGAGCAGAAATGGAAGAGAAAAGAATCCTTCAATATGGTGTCTAGAAAAACATCAAAAAAATGGAGACAGCCTAAATTCCATCAACAGAAGAATGGTTAAATTTGATACATACACATAATGGAATAATATGCAACTGTGAAGAATAACAATGAATCTGAATCTGTGAAATATCTTATAACATCAATTAACCTGGTAGATAGTACAATGAGTGAAATTATCCAATCACAAAAGGGAAAATATTACATGAGACTACTCTTGTAAAAAGTTAAGAAAAGGTTTGCTTGATGAAAGAAACAATCTATGATGGTTACGGGGGGTGGGGGTGGGTGGGGAGGTGGACGGTGTAGGGAATTTATTCACAGTCTAGAGAGTAGAAACATGTTGGCATGGGTGATAGGGCAAGCAATAGACAATATGAGGAAGGTTAGCAGATGAAAGTAAAGGAAGACAGGAAAAAAGCAATGAAATGAATAAAGGTAAAGACTGTTAACTTGGTACCTGGATGGGATTGTTATGAAGCATAGTCTATGATTTGTTGAGTGTAAAACTGATCATCTTCTCTTTAAACTTCCACTAAATTGACAATAAAAGTAAAAAGAGAGAGAGAGAGAAAAACCATACCTCCTTCAGTATGGATTACACCCCAACATAAGGAAAGCAAAAATGTTCACAGCTGGACCAATAAGGAACATCATGATAAATGGAGAGAAGTTTGAAGTTGCCAAGAATTTCATTTTACTTTGATATCCAATGAACATCCATAGAAACAACAGTCAAGAGACAAATCAATGTATTATACTGGGAAAATCTGCTGCAAAAGACTTCTTAAAGCATTAAAAAGTAGAAATATCACTTTGAGGACTAAACTGTGCTTGTCACAAGCCAGGGTGTTTTCAATCACCTCAGATGCATGCAAAAGCTGGACAAAGTAGGACGACAGAACAAACACTGAGACTTTTGAATTATGATGTTGGGCAAAGAATATTAAATATACAATTGGACTGCCAGGCGAATGAGCAAATCTATTGTGAAATAAGTACAACCAGAATACTCCTTAGTGAGGATGGTGAGCCTTCTCATGTACTTTGGACATGTTATCAGGAGGGGCCTGTCCTTCAAGAAAGACATCGTGTTTGGTAAAATAGAGAGCCAGCAAAAAACATGAAAGACCCTCAGTGAGATGGACTGACACAGTGCCTGCAGCGATGGGTTCAAACTCAGTAACAACTGTGGGGACGGTACAGGGCTGAGCAGTGTTTAGTTCTGTTGTATACAGGGTTGCTATGAGTTAGAGCTGGCTGGATGGTACCTAACAACACAACATAGCTGATAACATTTCACATCTAGTTTAGTTAAAAACAATCAAAACAAATGATAAACAGAAGTGCAAATATACACTATAATGATACTTTTTTGGGTTTCCCAATATTGTCTGCCTCTCACGAAAGAGAACAGCTTCTCATTAATTAACACAAACGGCCATAGGAACCATTGTTTACCATTGTGTTATTCTCATTAATTGTTTCTGTAATGTGTATGTGAAAATTTTGGACAGCCAACACTGTCAGCAGCTTAATTACCATGTGTTGATAGGATCTGTTAAAACTCAATCAATATAAGTCCTTTGAATAAGATGTGTGAAACATACAATAAGATAAAGATGAGTTAGCTTAGATAAACTACACTTGCTTTTTATTTCTGCTATTAGCAATAGGATTTGACCTGCTGATGGTTCAGACCCACCAGGCACTGTTTAGGGGATGGTTGTAGAAGACTATTCCTGTAAAGATTTACAGGCTTTGGGATCCTATGGGATCTTCCCTGTCCTATTGAGTCACTATGAGTCTCTTATACATTTGTTGTTGTTGTTATGTGCCGTGGAGTCGGTTCTGACTCATAGTGACCCTGTACAGGGTTTCTGAAGCTGTAAATCTTTATGGGAGCAGAAAGCCTCATCCTTCTCTTGTGGAACAACTGGTAGTTTCTAACTACTGACCGTGAGAGTAGCAGCCCGATTCATAACTACTACGCTACCAGAGCTCTTATACATAGTAATTATAAATGAGTATCCTAAGGCACCGAGATATTAGGTATTTCCTAAAATTATAACAAATGGCCCTGAAATATTATTTTGCTCGTTCAGTGGTTTTTGTTATTTTATCATTTTCAGTAAAGAAAAAAGTTACCTTAAATGGAGGAAGAATGGGAAAGGTTGGTTTATATGAAGCCTATAGACACCATTTAAGATGATTTTTTATCTATGAATTTACTCTTTCCAAAGTTAAAGCGAATCCCATTTTAGTAAAAAAAAAAAAAAAGAAAGAAAGAAAGAAAGAAAGAAAAAATCACTACAACCCCCACCTTTTTTTTTTTGCCAGGAACTCTGACAAGCTGAATAAATACATAAAGGGGGAATCTTGGAAGTGGGTAGACAGACTGGTGACTCATGACGGGGTCAGAGCCTTTGCTATTTGCTTAGGAACAGATCTCTTTCCCCGGCTGCCATGGGGAGGAAGTGATGATAGAGAACAGTTAGTTCCAGAGCAGCGTGGTCTAAGCAGCTGGAAGGTCAGGGGTTAAACATGTGCTCTCTCAGCAATGCTGGGTGCAATAACAACATCAGGCATCATGAGAGCGATCTATCAAGGCAATTAGTCAAACAGGCCTTGTGGAAGCCCAGATAGGCCTGGCTCTGTTTGCATCTGTTTATCAGTTTGAGATAAGAATCCTTGTGAACCCTTTTCTTACCTTGAGAAATTAGACACCTGGATGGTAAACATCTGACAAGAGTGTCTTTAAAAATTGATTTTGAAAAATGACTACCACTTTCCATATGGGATCAAATAATCTTTCTTTCTACCTGTTACAAAGAATAAGAAATAATCTGCTTTTTTTCACCTGTTTCTCAGTCTAGTCTCCCAAGAACAGAATTTGAAAAGTTGGACTTTGTTTTCAGATCCAGTGCGGAACTTCATCCACATGCCATAGAAAATGGAGAAAAAAAATTTAGTTTGTGTCCTTTTTACTCCAACCAAGCTATTTCTGGAAATGCCACATTTTGCTATAGTGCTAAAACCGACCTAGACATTCATACATTTGTCTTCATTCATGTTGGCCAGATTGAAATAGTTATTTCTTCTCTTCTGATTGAAAACTCCCAGAGGATAAAAATAAATCTTTTGTTCCAGCTCATACAAAAGTCAGAATCTTCTGAGTGGGTCTTTCATAACAACTACCTGTAATTACTTTTAATTAGTGAACACTCAGTATTAGAAGCTCTTCCAATGAAGATTGAAGATTCATCTTGCACACAAATTTGCTGTGCACCGAACATACATGTCACACCTCTGAACCTTTGTGTATGTACTTATTTGTGCCTGGAATATTCTTCTGCTTTGAGATGGTGGTTCATCTAGCTTCATAACCTGTACTTAATTTCCATATTTCCAAGAACCCAACTGGAGAAGCTATTATGCCCTAGAGTGTAAACAATCTGCATAAAATACTGGCTCTACCAGTATTTGACACAGTGGCAACAACAATGGGCTTAAACAACAACAGTTGTGAGTATGGCAAAGAACCAGTCAGTGTTTTGTTTTGTTGGGCAGAGTGTTTCTATGAGACAGAACCAACTGGACAGTACCTGACAACAACGTCTTATTAACTCTGGGACTTTGGGGAAGTCATTTAATCTTTCTGGACCTTAGTTTACCGTCTGATTATGATGAGTACATAAGAGAAACCATTCACCACTAATTACCAATACATCTTGATTGCACATGTGATCAACTTCAAACTGAAAAAGTTTAATTCATTTCATCTTTAGCTTTTAGCTATAGAATGATGCTTTCTCAGAGTTTATTTTAAATAGACAAAGCCTATTTGAGTACGAGAGTGTTAATTCTCCCAGTCCTCTCATTTGTCCTAACAAAAAGTGAAACCTAAGTATTGTTGTTGTTG
>NW_006408588.1:648689-652046 GCF_000296735.1 Chrysochloris asiatica
GACTCGACGGCACTTAACAACAACAACAGTTTATTAAACTCTGAACCTCATTTTTTCCCCACTTATCAATTTGGAGTAAAAGGATAGCCGATTTTGTGGTGGAGTCTTGGTGTAGTGCTATAGGGTAAAGGACTGGTCCACAAGCTCGGTTTGAACTACAAGGTTGGTGGTTCAAACGCACTAGCCACTCCTATACTGGGCTGCTGTGAGTCAGAATTGACTTGACAACACTTAACAATATTTCATAGAGTTCTTGTGTGGAATCAACAAAAAAGCATGCAGAAGAACCTAATCCAGTACTTGTATACAGGAAGCACTTCATAAACGACACTGCTCTCGTCTTCACTTGGTGTCTTGTTAGCAGGTACTTTTACCTAAAGTTGAATAAATTACCTATAATGCTGATATTCTAATTCCGCATTTCTATGTTGACAGCTCATATCATAGTCAATAACAAAATTATCTCTCTAGATTAAATTTTTAAGGAGTTAAGCACAGTTTTCTTTGGCTTTAACAAAATTACTTTTCCTGTTCTATGACTTTTACTATGCAAACAAGATCTGATCTAAGTGTGTAAGGGGCTTAGAATCGAGCTTTTATTATTTTTATCTACAATCTATAATTTAATGTTTTTGTAAAGGGCATTATTATTGTATCTCCCAAGTGGAGCACACTTTGATCATGCCCCATGTCCTTTATTGCATACTTACAAGTAGGATAATATGTAGGTTTCTATCAAAATATAAAGACATGAGTTTTCTTAGCCTTATTATATTTATCCCTGCAGTAAAAACGGAAGAAGACAATTTAATTCACACTCTTAATTTGACATTGCAAAAGCATTTTAAATAAGACCCTTTAAAAGTTTTTGTAGACAGACGCTTGTCTTCATTTTTAAGTTATTCTTAGACTCTGAGAACACATCAAAGGCCAACTATAACACAGTCTGCTTTAGCACAGAATTTGGGATAATACAGATCTGTCTTGACCCTCAGAGTTTCATTTAGAGCTCCCTTTTCAGAACTGGCAACTTGGTTATGTAACCCTACACTGTCATCTCCATGCTGGGTGTGAGAAGAACACTACAGACCTCTGGAAAGTTAAGTCTGGATTGGGACAGGCACTTGCATAAATGGATATCATTCTTCATGTCTGAATCTGAACCAGCCATCAGGAGCAGACCTTAACCAGACGAGAGATAACATACATTTTAGAACCAGCTGCTTTTGCAGAGGAGTGGGATAGAGCAGATACTGTAGAGTGTTGGAAAATAAGCACAGGCAGGCAGGATCAACAGAAGGAGAACTCAGTTTCCCTCTTTTCTGTGTTTCCAACAGTCAGGCTTCTCCAGTACTGACACCGCAATGAAGCAAAAACAAGTGGATTACAGAGAGAACTTGTCCACGACCATCCACTGAGCACAGAGACATGTTTAAACACACTCTTTTGGAATAATCCCATGAATGAATGAACTAGAACCATACTAGCAATACATTTTGAGTTACAGTCATGTATGTTCTAGCAGCATTAACAGAAGAAGGACTCTGAAGCCATTACAAATTGATACTGTCTTTTCTAAAAACACAAGTTGTTTTGTGATTTATCCAGCTATTAGAAAGTTCAAGGGTTTTAGATACCATATAAAATGAAAATAAATATATTTTACCCTGGAAAAACAACTTTACTGGATAGTATAAAAGTACATTCTACTTCAACAAGTTAATAAGGTTAAAATCTATTTCAATAGTGGTACTAATTTTTCTTTTTTTTTAAGCACAAACATTTAATTACTTGGCCTTATAGGTTTAATGGGATGGCGTGTGGTAGAGTGGGTTCTGATTCATAATGACCCTGTATAGGGTTTCCGAGGCTGTAAATCTTTACAGGAGCAGAAAGCCTCATCTTTCTCCAGCGGAATGGCTAGTAGTTTCAGACTGCTGACCTTGAGATTAACAGCCTGACTCATAACCACTACGATACCAGAGTTCCTTTTTTAGGTTTAGAAAGGACATAAGAAAGGGGCTCTGGTAGTGTAGTGGTTATGAGTGGGGCTGTTAACCCCAAGGGCAGTAGTTCCAAACTACTAGCCAGCCATTCCACTGAGAAAGATGAGGCTTTCTGATCCTGTAAAGATTTACAGCCTCTGAAACCCTGTACAGGGTCACTATGAGTCGGAACTAACTCCACGGCACACCACCACCACCATCACCACCAAGGGTATAATAACCGTTTCCCTTCATTTCCTCTACTTCTTCCCTTGAAGCAGTCAAGTTAAATGCAAATAGGTAGTAGAACATGGACTGAATTTATAGAAATAGCAAGGAGACAGTCAACAAATATTCTGAATATTTTAAACTTCACCTATAAACTCAGAGAAATGAAAATGTGTTAATTCTTGATAATATTCTGTGTCATATAGCAATTGAGTCAAGCATTGATTTATCAAACATGACATGTCTTCTGTAAATACTTTCTGTCCCTGAAGTGACAGTGACACAAAGAAAAATAATGGATTAAAAAAATCTGTTGGCGACTTTCATACTTTGTTGTTAATGTTAATGTTAGTGAACGGGTTCATTGAAATGATATGGAGAAAAACTCTGAAAATCACATTCTAACACTGGTGGTGACTCCTAGTGTGTTGCTATAGGATAAGCACTGGACTGTGAACACAAATTGGTAATTCAAATCCACCAGCTGCTCCAGAAACCCTACACAGGGTTGCTATGAGGCAGAAATGAATCGACAGCACTTAACAAGATTGAATATTAATCACTTTATTCTGGGCAGAGAAGCAAATAATCCCTTATCAAAAACTCTTGACCTCTGAAATGATGTAAGACAGAAGAATATAAGATATCTTGTCATTATTTTTTAGCTGCTGTACTGTTATTGTTCTTTATAGAGGCCGTTCTGACTCATAGGGCTTCCAAAGAGTGACTGATGGGTTTGAACTGCCAACCTTGTGATTACTTGTTCAGTGCTTATCCTACAGTCCCACAGCAGGACTCCTAGAAGGTTTATGTTGTTGTTAAGTGGCCTTGAGTCAGTTCCAACTCATAGTGACCCTGTATAGGGTTTCGGACCACCACCCATCTATCAATATGTCATACTGTGGCGGCTTGTGAGTGGCTGTGATTCTGAAAGCTATCCCACTGGTATTTTAAATCCCAGCAGAGTCACCCATGGTGGGCAGGTTTCAGATGAGCTTCCAGACAAGACAGACTAGGAAGAGGGAGGGACGAACTACTTCTGAATATTTAGTCACTGAAAACCTTATGACTAGCAGAGAAACACGGTCAGATATAGTGCCAGAAAATGAGCCCTTCAGGTTGGAAGGCACTCAAAATGCGATTG
>NW_006408588.1:653461-653916 GCF_000296735.1 Chrysochloris asiatica
AAGTTCAGCTCGAAAAGATAAAGCCAAATATTACAACAAAATGTGCAAAGATCTGGAATCAGAAAACCAGAAAGGAAGAACACACTCAGCATTTCTCAAGCTGGGGAAACTGAAGAAAAAAATCAAGCCTTGACTTTCATTATTGAAAGGTTCTCTAGGCAAATTATTGAATGATGCAGAAAGCATCAAGAGAAGATGGAAGGAGTACAAAGAGTCACTGTACTGAAAGGAAATGGTTAATGTTTAACCATTACAAAAGGTACCATGTGATCAAGAGCCAATGATATGGAAGGAGGAAGTCTAAGCAATTGGCAAAGAACAAGGCTCCAGGAATTGATGGAATACAACTTAAAATCTTTCAAGAAAGTGAGGTGGCACAGGTGGCACTCACTCATCTCTGCCAAGAAATTTGGAAGACAACTATATGGCCAACTGATTGGAAGAGATCCACCCAT
>NW_006408588.1:655636-658803 GCF_000296735.1 Chrysochloris asiatica
AGTAACATCAGAAAGTGTTGGTTCAAATAGCACAAATCATTGGTATAATATGGTCCAATAGAGCAATAGTCAATAAAATAAAGTCTTGTAGTTCTTGTTAAATGCCATCAAGACAGTTCTGTTTCTTACTGTCCCTATATAGTGTTTCTGAGGAGTGGATGGTGAATTTGAAGTGCTTATCTTATTATACAGTGCTTATCTTAAAGCACTATACCAGGACTTCGAATAAAGTCTATAGAGGTAAAATGTAACAGGAGAAAAAAAATGAAACAATGAGTGCTTGATTGAATTAGCTAGTGACCAGAGAAGTAGTCCTATGAGGAAAGACTTAACAGATATTATGGGTCAGACCACTAAAGTCAAGAAGTCATCAGAGAGAATCTACATGGTCACAAACTTTCAGTATAAAAGATTAAGACATTTTAAGAATCAACTTGTCAGATATCCTAATTCATAATCAACTTCTGCATTCACTTCCTGTTCAAAAGAATAATAACCTATGTTCATTTCAAATTTGCTATATATTTTAATTTAATAGGTAGTTATTATTGTTGTTAGATGCCACTGAGCCAATTCCAAGTTACAGCGATGTTATAGACAGCAGAACGAAACACTTCTTGGTCCTGTGCCCCCCTCACAATTGTTGTGTGTGAGCCCACTGTGGCTGCCACTAGGTCAATCTGTGTCAACAGTCACAATATATTTTTTATTGAATAATGCAGAGCCGTCTAGGCAAGAACATGATGGTTAGATGGGCTGGCTAGGTGTTCTTGTGATTGATACTTTCAAATCTATTTCCATGATTTCTCTTGTAGATTTTAATTTAGTGCCATTTTAGTTTTAATCTTCCAGTTTTCTGAACATTGTTATGCACAGATATAACTAATATCTATAATGTACTTGACTTGGTAATCTAATATTTGCTGTGAAACTTGGCCCCTAAAATCAAATAACTTTTAAGTGATTACTGAATATTTTTTTTTAATTTGCAGACCTTCCAATAATGTTTTGATTCCTTCTATTTCAAAGGGTGCTGTACTTCTAGGGATCAAAATATCTAGGTTATGAGAAGAGACTTAGGGTCTCAATAAGATTCTAGGATTAGAAATTTACATAAAATCATATGAGAAATAAAAACATTCTTAATTATTTCAAGCCCATATAGTGGCATACAGTATAATTAACTGTGAAGTGTGTTTCACACCCAATTAGAAGGTATTTTAGCACCAAGATAATTGGACCTAGCATCACCTGGGAGGTGTAACCACACAAGTTCATCATTGCATATTATCGTCCTTTGGTCCTCTGCTCAGTTTTATGCTATGCATAAAGAGGATCGTTAAGTCATCTGGTACAAATGGGTCATTAGAGAAAGTACACAAAGCTTAAATCCAATTCAAGATGTTCCTGTTTATTAGAAATCCATAACTCTCTACTACAACTTTGTAATCTATTGCTGCTTTTATTATAGATTTCGTCATTGCTCATTGGGATGAAGAAATGTATCTATGATTCTTGAGGAGGTGTCCATGTTTTGTGATATTTTCTTGGCCACGTGGATCCTCAATTAACTTTGTTTCTGTGGATCAACTACAAAACTGAAGTTGGAGATATGACCCATGGTTTTGAGTTTGCCAGATCTATGGTTTGCAAGTTCAAAGGCTTCAGTGTGGTTGTAGGTGGACAGACAGCAAGCCTAGGAGCTTGTTAGGAATGCAGAATATCAGGCCCACCCCAAGCCCATTGACTCTGAACCTTTAACAAGGTCTCTAGATGGTGTCTCTGTGCAATAAAATTTGAGAAACATTGGCTGGTTAGAGAAGGGTATCATGGGTCAGTTTACTAAAGCCAGGAAATTGTTCAATGAGAGAATCAGCATGGGCAGAGTTTGTAGGTGATTTAGCTTCACAGTTCTGATAGTAGCAAAGTGTGGGGCAAAAATATACGTGAATGGAAGGAAGGAAGGAAACAAAGAATAGAGAAAGGCAGGCCATGTAACTGGTACTCATAGATCAGATGCTTCCAAACAGTTGGAGTCTTAATGTTCACTTCTCTAACCTTGATTTTTAATCTTCCTCTTCCTGGTGTTATCGACTTGCTGCTTATACTCCGTTGCTGTCTTGACACCTAACACAACCCTGATCTAGTCTTTGTGAATCTTACTTTCCATTAGGAGTCCCAGTGTGGTGCTGCAAGATAAAACACTGGACTGCAAGGTCAGTATGAGCCGGAAGGTCTGAGGCTCAAACCAACCAGCCACTCTTCGGAAACCCTATTCAGGGTTGCTATGAGTTGGAACCCACTCAGCAACACTTAGCAACAATGACAGCAAGAGCAATCTTGCTTAGATACTTTTTCATCCACTTGGGTCATTTGTTGCCTCTGGATTGAGTAACATGTTCAGAGAAAGTCCTGGCAACAAAGATAACCTTCTGAAGTAAAAAGTACAGCACTTTTGGCTGTCTCATATAGGAAAACCTGGTGTTCTCAGAGCCTTAGCTTTTCCACCAGGGCAAAAGAGCAATCTTTGTGCCTGTAGGCAAGTGAGACCTTTTTAACTCTAGCACATATTTTTCTTGACTATATAATCGCTTACAATTGCTTTTGATTGCTTGCCAAATGGTGGTGGTAGTGTGCCATGGAGTTGGTTCCGACTCATAGTGACCCTGTATAGGATTTCCGAGGCTGTAAATCTTTATGAGAGCAGAAAGCCTCCTCGTTCTCCTGCAGAATGGCTGGTAATTTCAAACTGCTGACCTTGAGGTTAGCACCCAGACTCATAACCACTATGTAACCAGAGCTCCTTTGCTTGCTAAATAGACAGGTTTAATACTAAATTTTGACATAATTTTAGAATATGCACTAATCAAAAATATACTCATACTGAAATGAAAGTCAGTGGAAGCTGAGTAAATGCTTCTGGACCACTGAGCTCTGACATTGGGAGCTTAATAGACACTGAGTTTTAAAATTGATGCAAACATCTTGTTCTGGTTGGCCCTGAAGCCACTGAAAAAGATAAGACACATAGGAAAAGAAACTGCTAATATTTCATGAAAGAGTTTTCTCCACTATACTACATATGGAATTTCTACAATTTAGTTAGTATGAGGGGGATTTTAAAGGTTTATGGAAAAATTCCATTTTCTTTTAATTCAAAATTTCCA
>NW_006408588.1:658903-663329 GCF_000296735.1 Chrysochloris asiatica
TTATTATTATTGAGAATCTATTTAATACTAGATACAAAATATAAACATATAAGTATAAATGAAAACACACAAAAACATATACACCCTATATTCATTGGCTTTAGGAAGGTAACATTGTGTTGAAATAAGTAAAATGTAGATATAAGCCATATAAGTGATATATAATGTCATGGTGTGGTGCTGTGAGTTAATGCGCCAGACTGCACAGCCTTTTGAACTGCATGGTTGGTGGTTCAAGCCCACCAGCTGCTCCTCGGAAACCCTGTACAGGATCGCTATGGGTTGGAACCAACTCGACAGCACTTCACAACAACAACAATGTCTTAACAGTTCGTTTAGGCATCAGAAAAAAAGAACTATTACTACCATCTAGGTTGCAATCTGATGAATTTCTACAAGCGTCAGAGTGGAGTTTAGAAAGGTTTTAGACACTACCATGTCTTGCTTGGAATTTAGGTGAAGGATTTGCTCTAGTCATTTTCCCACTGGGAAAGTTATTCAGTAAAATCAGAGCATCCATTCATTTCTTAGAATCTGTAGGACAAGCACTGGACTGTTAATTACAATGTTCACAGTTCAAACTCACCAGCGGCTCCTTGGAACCCTATAGAGTGTTGCAGTGAGTCAGAACCGACTCAACGGTGCTTTACAACAACAACAAACAAACTTAATCCTTTAAAAGTCAACCATATTCTATTCCTAAATATTTGAGATAGAGTTAATGCTGGGAAATAGGAAAAGCAAAGGAAAAGACAGAAAATCTGCTACATATTTTAAAACTCATAGATCCAGCAAGTTTTATAATTGTGGTAACCAGAAAACAAGACAGAACAAAATGGATTTAAGGTTGTGTTTATATAAATAGAGTAGCAAAATCTGCTTTTAAGAAAAGAAAAAAGTCTTGTTCTTTAAGACAAACAGGTATTGTATGTGCACGGTGTGTGCATGTGTGTACATAATTCATATAAAGCCCAAATATCTCCTTTGATTGACAGTTTTATTTTCAATGAGTTTTGATTCTTAAAGAAACATTTTTACTGTATTTATTAGTCTTCATTTAGTAGCCACATTTGTTTTATTTTTGTTGTTAAGTGCCATCGAGTTCGGTTCCAACTCATAGCATCCCTATACAGGGTTTTTGAGGAGCAGCTGGTGGATTTGAACTGCCGACCTTGAGGTTAGCAGCCCAGTATTTTTCCTATAGCTCTACACCAGTACTCATAGGTGACTGAAGAAATCGGGGGAGAGCTCATGGGCAAGCTCACAATAACTTGCCCTCTGTTGTTAACTTGCCTGGAAGTCAAGATGGTGCTTCCCAAGCCCTAAGGTTTTGTTTTCAGTGCATTCCATTTCTCAAAAGAAGAAAAAACAAAACAGAAAAGACGTCTTAGGTTTGGGGTTTGGGGCCTCATATCTGGTTTTATGAGAAGAAATAAAAACTTCTGAGTATTGATCTTCTGTGTAAAACTTCTCATTCAATTGATCTGAATTCTTCTTTTCTGGCGGAAGCAGATCTCAGTCAGAAGGATTCATATTTAACTAACTCATTGATGTCGAAATGTGTTAAACGTTGATTGGACATCTTCCCGTTTCCTCAGCTGTCCTTTGTCTCCTTCCCTCTGACTCTCCGATCTAGGGCTTGGATTTGTGGACTCTTTGGTAAGTTTTTTTTTTCCCTTTAATTCTTTTGCCTTCATTGCTCTAGTTCTCTGTCTCTTTGCTGCCCAGATTTGTGAACAGCTGGAGCAAATTTGAAAAACCCAACAGTGTTTGGCCAACATAAACTAATTTTCGTGGAATAGCAACACACTTGCTATGATCTATTGTTTCTCCAGCTCTGACATCTCCACTCCCCTTCTGTGCATGACTCAAGGCATAGACTTAATGCTTCGGGGCACCAGGGATGCCATTCGTGAAAGCAGATGGGCGAATAAATGCACACAATATCTCAGAATTCAAGCAGCAGGACAGGTTTAAATTTAGAAAATACTCCATGAAAATACAGGATTTTAAAGTATGCCTTCAAGTAACAGACTCTGCAGAACTTTAATCCTTAAAGTATTTCAGGGGTTGTGCATGTGATGTAAGGAGGCGAGTAATAGAATATTCTAGAATAAAATGCTCAGCAGGAAAAGTGTCAGGAGCTCAGGTACTTATCTGGGGGATTATGACTGTTTAACACAAACAGGAAAATATTCTGACACATTTCTAGACAGATAACTGCCCAGACTTTTTGCTGGTGTGTAGATTAAGAATGAAATGTTATGACATTTGGGGGCTCGGTCTTCAGGATGCTTACGAGGAACAAGGCAAGAGTCTTGGTACTTCTATCATTTAATATACAGCTGTTTAAATAGAGGGGGTTTAGACAAGTGACCCAAAGGAGCTGTTGTACTTGAGCTTGCTTCCTTAAAGCATAAAATAAGTTTTATTTTTAAAATGGTGGTGAGATACACCAGGAATATTTTCTCAGCAGAGTAAATTGAAGAAAAAAAAAAAAAAAATAATACTTTGAACAGATTTGAATGCGGGCTTCCAAAGGATATGAATGCATTTCTTCTCGGCAGCAGTCTGCTAACATGCCCACCTGATTTCAGCAGGTGCTCTGCTTACAGAGGTAGAAAACATTCCATCAAATTACTGAGAAAATAACCTTTCTTTTACATATTACCACTGACTCCCTTAGATTTTTATCTACAAGGAAAACACTGTCACTTTATTCTAAGTCCCTGGAGTTAGATTTAATAGTTGCTTTTGTACAGCTATTTCGCTCTAACTACAGAGTTGTTTGTGTCAAAACCTTTAGAATGGACAGTACAACAAATATAGTTAAATGTAGGTAGAGGAAGGAATATTGTTCTATGGCTTCCATTTTTATGTTTGTTCAATACCTGTATATTTGACAGTGAACAAGGCAGCTATTTTCTATGAACCACTGTGTCTATAGAATGCTAAGATCCTGTAAAGGTTTTTATGGTTTTAAGAGCCCAAAAGACCAAACTCTAAGCAAATATCTAAAGGAGATTTTGCTGGGTCATTTTATGTGTTGGATGTTAATCTCCAACCTTTTCCTGGTCTCATGCTAGACTCTAGTTGCCATGACTAGTTCTTCATGACACCATGACAACTGTTGTTTTATGCACAGTTCTTTGCTATATGTTGGCAGATTTGATAACACTTCTATCTCAATATACTATGGAGCTTGTGAACGTTGACATTCCAACCCTTCCAAGTTAAATATTTGTCCTCAAGAAGAGGACATGTGAACTCTATTGGCTCAAATGGTGGGATCTGGAATCTCACATGAGGCTAGAAGGGAAGAAACATGGGAAGGAGTGGTCCCCCTCATTGATGGTAGGGATGTACATTGCTTTTGCCATTACTGAAAACAAATGTACATCAAGAATCTTCAAAGTGTGCATAACCATTGGTCTAGTTAACTCACATGTCAAAGAAATATACCTTGCTCATTGAAGCTTTTGGGATTTAGGACTGTTTTTACCACTTAACCTAGGTAATCCTGAATGACTAAAACAAAACCAAAAATATTTCATTATAATATTTTATTCCAAACTATACTAATAATTAATATTTTGACCCAATATTTATGAACCTCTGATTTCTTGTCTATAAAACGAGGCCATTAAATGGTCCTTATCTTATAGGATAGTTATTAGGATTACAAAGATAGAAGATGTTCTGCAGAATGCTCTGCTAAGTAGAGAGAAGATTTTATTGTGTTACATACACAATAATCTTTTGTGGTTGATTATTTTGTAGTTCTTAGAATTGTGTCCTACCATAATCAAAATTAGGAATAACAGAGTAGTTTTAAGATATTAGGTATGTTTAAAATCTACAAATGCTTTATATGTTTTCTAACATTGAACACAAAGACATTCACTTTACTTTTATGAAATGATAGTCCTCTTAGATATAAATAGGAAGAATCAAGCATCTAGATAAAAGTTTAGAAAATAATGGCCCATTTTGCAACATGGGTTGAAATGAACATTTGATTAGTATCCAAAATTGTGCCTTAATACCTACCAAGTCATAATTAAAATTATTATGTTTGGAGATAATCATCACTTTAAAAAAATAAAAATAAAAAATAAGGCTCTATTCAGTAGATTAACGTAGATATTGGGGGTACATTTCATATGCTAGCTACCTTGATGAGCACATGAAGAAACTATACTGGTTAGGACTGGGAAACAGTGGCATTTGTTTTCCTAATGGGAAGTATGAGAAGTCATCACAATTTGATACCCCTTTTACATTTAATTTTCACTGTGATTTAGGTCAAAGTTTACAAAGAAAATTGGGTTTTAAATCAGTAATTCATATACATTTTGTTTTGTGACATTGATTGCACAGTATAATATTACTCTTCCTATCACCTCTCTAAAAGGAGCTCTGGTAG
>NW_006408588.1:663474-667705 GCF_000296735.1 Chrysochloris asiatica
GAACCGACTCAATGGCACTTAACAACAATATCACCTCTCTAAAGAGCTCTGGTAGTGTAGTGGTTGTGAGTTGGACTACTAACCTCAAGGTCAGCAGCTGTTCTGTGAAAGAAAAATGAAGCTTTCTGCTCCCGTAAAGATTTATAGCCTCAGAAACCCTATGCAAGGTCGCTTTGAGGTAGAACCAACTCCATGGCACACCACCATCACCACCAAACCCAATACAGGGTCACAATGAGTAGGAACCAACTCAACGGCACACCACCACTACTACTACCTCTATATTTATCATTTTCCTTTGTCCTTCTTATTTGTTCCATCCTGCCTTCTGAGCTTTAGCTCTGGGCAAATGCGGCCCTATTGATCTGGTATGGTTGGATGTTCTATGGAGCGAATACTTTGCCGGTGTTATTTTTCACTTTATAGGCCTTTCTATAATTTTTATAATGAAAGTTGAGCCAAGAGAGTGAGTTCAGTTCCAGGTTTGCAGGGTATCTAAGGGCCATAGTCTCTGAGGTCTCACTTGTTTGTTTTTTTTTAATCACATTAATAAATCTGGTCTTTTTTATGGTTTTGAGTTTTGTTCCATCTTTTTTCCCCACTCTATCCAGGACCTTTCTGTAGGATGAGCACTGGTCTGTGAACCGCAAGATCCATTATTTGAGCCCACCATCTGCGCCACAGGAGAAAGATGAAGAATTCTGTTCTTACAAAGATTTATGGCCTAGAAAGCCCTATACAGAGTTGCTAGGAGTTCAAAGGGACTCAAAGGCGCTTAACAAAAACAACAACAATCACAATTCCAGGGCCACCTGCTGTGATCCCTTTTAGAGCAATTAGCAGTAGTATCTGGGCTTGGATTCTGTCATCTGCTGGTCCTCTGGATTAATTGTTTCCTCCTGTCTTTAATTTCCGTCACTCTTTGCTCCAGATACGGCAAGACCAATAGTTGCATCTTAGATGGAGATTCATGAGCTTTTAAGACTCTGTAGAACATTGTCTGTGTATTATGTTAAGACAATTGACCTGGGTGTCCCCTGAGGCCAGGGACTCATTCCTTCAAGGTGTTTGGTTATAGCTAAATAGTGTTCAAACCTTTTCTCCTTGCATGTTCTACTATATCCATGGCTATATTTGCAGCACATGTAACTACATATGTAGAACCAACTTCTGTAAACCCTTTATGGGTCCCTGGTATACATCTATGGGATCAGCACTGTACTTCAATTTATATGGTTGGCAATTCAAGCCCATCCACTGTTCCTCGGAAATGCTGTGAGTCGGGATCGACTTGAGAACAGGTCACAACAATACATTTATGTATGTTTCTGGGTATACCCAGTCTCCTTCCCACCCCAGTTCAGCTTGAGTATCTATATATCCACTCACACATGATTGCTATTACTGTTATTGCAAGATTGGGTGTATATTAGTATTTACCTCACTTTAGTCCTGGTGTGGCACATTGGGTTAATGCAGTTGACTGCAAAGTTGGTTTGAACTGCAAGGTCGGCAGTTTAGTCTCACCAGTCACTCCTCGGAAACTCTATGCAGGGTCGCTACGGGTTGGAACCAACTTGACGGCACTATACAACAACAAAAGTAAAGATTAGTATTTGCCTCTGTTTACTTTAACTCCTCTTTCCATTGTCTTTCTTTGCTTTAACCCTTTGTCCTGACCTTTCACTAATTGGATATTGCCTCTCTCCCATTTTGTTTAATCTACTCAAGATGAATTTTCCGTTTTGTGGTGGTCAGATGGTTAAAGACAGTGAAAGGTACTTTAAAACGAAAATATGGCGATTATATGCCGTGGAGTTGATTCTGACTCATGGAGACCCTGCATAGGGTTTCCGAGGCTGTAAATCTTTATGGAAGCAGAACACCTCATCTTTTTCCTGTGGAACCGCTGGTAGTTTCGAACTGCTGAACTTGAGATTAGCAGACTGATTCATAACCACTACCTTACCAGAGTTCCTTAAAAGAAAATATAATTAAATTTAAATTTTAAAATCTCATTAACCCACTGGTGGTTGTTGTTGTTATTAAGTGCCGTCAAGTCAATTCCGACCCATAGTGACTCTGTATAGAGTTTCCAAGGAGCAGCTGGTGAGCTTGAACCGCCGACCTTGCAGTTCAAATGGCTTTGCAGCCTGGTGCATTAACCCACAGCGCCACACAGGGGGTTAAATGCTCAACTGCTAACGGAAAAGTTGGCAGTTTGAACCCAGCAGCCACTCCACGGGAGAAAGAGGACATAGTGCGCTCCTGTAAAGACTCCCAGCCTTGGAAACCCCATGAAGCAGTTCTGCTTGACCCACTAGGGTCTCAATGAGTCTAAATTGACTTAATGGCAGTGGATTGTCAGTGGGCACCTAAAAACAACATGGAACACACTGCTTGCCAGGCATCAGGGATTCAAAGTAGAAAAAAATAGACAATGTCTCTGTAATTAGGAAAAGTGTAGTTCATAAGAGATGATGCAATTTAAATACATCATACAAGTGATACAAAAGTAGCAAAAGGCTATATTTTGCCTGTTATAAAGTTTGGTTTTTCCCTCAAAGTGTCAAAATGGAAGCTATCATGCAGGTGAGAATATTGGTGTTGATTCCCAAATTTCAAAATAAATGGTGAACATTCTATACACACCTAGTACCTAAAATGTATGGGCAAGTCTTTAAGTAGTAACTGAAATGTATATTTTTGAAATGCATGTTACAAAACACTCCAATGCTAGAAATTATATATGTAATAGACAACCTTGTTCTTATTAAGTGCCATCAAGTCAATTCTGACTCATAGCATCTTTTATTGGGTTTCCGAGGAGTCGCTGGTAAATTTGAACTGATAACCTTGTGGTTCAAACTGACTTTGAGGCTGAGTGCTTATCCTATGGTGCCACACCAGGACTCCAGCAACATTTTATTTACTTAGCCTTTCAAATGTTTTAATTAGATCCTTACATGAAATTAAATGTATAAGAATTGAGACTTAGTCTTCAATTCACTTAGTTGTGCTTCAATGTAAGAGCATTAGTCCGCTGAGAAACAGCTAATGGTAAAAATCGTCGAAGGCTTCATTTTGTATTTCGTGTATAACTAGCATTAGTGATAAACCTATTTTTCCAGAAGTGCCCCCCTGGTTTTGATTCCACATGATGAAATTCTTTCCAAAACAGTTTTTCAACTAGGGTTAATACTCCTGGAAATTTGGAATCAGTATTTGGCAAATTTTTTACAAATACATGTACTGTATTAATGAGTCAAAGCTGTCCTCAGTTTCTTGTGTCAGATTGTTTACAGCTTCATAGCAAGTTGATGGCTTTTATCCCAAAGAATCCATTGGCACTAAACTGAATGTTTTTGGTATACAATTGTTTTAAAAATAGCCCAAATAAACAGATTTTTAGCCACTTAGAGCCCTCTTACATTACATCTCCTCTGAAACTGTGCCCCAAATCTGCTAGATATAAATTAGGTAAAACCCTATGATTACAAAGCCCCCAAAATGCTGCTACACTTGGGACTTTCTGATGTAGAGTCTACCTACCTACTTTGCTACCTATCTCCCTTACAGGACTTCACCTGGGCACCTGTGAATTTCTTCCCCTTCCAATTGAGAACCTTGTTCTGTTAGCTCACTATGCTGCTTGCCTCTGAAGAGCCTCCTACTGTGGGAACCTGCCCCTGCTTGCAATCTATCAATTCATCAGTCCAAATAAACAGCCTGTTATGCAATTCTGGAGTCCCACATTGTGTAACATTTTAACACGATTGGCTGCTATCCCAAAGGCTGGAGGTTTGAGTCTACCCAGAGGCACCTTGAAAGAAAGTCCTGACAATCTATTTCTGAAAATTCAGCCACTGAACAATCTATGGATCACCGTTCTCTTCTGACACGTAAGGGGTCACCATGAGTCAGAAAAGGCTGAAAAGTAACTGATGGGTCTACAACACTGCGATCTTAGAGTCCTATCTTTTCCCTTGATCAGCTCTAAATACCTTTGTGCTCATAATATTTTGAGAGTGCATTAAGCTCCGTAGTCCCAACTGCCAAGAAGTTCAAATTCAAAAGTGAAGTGGATGACAATATTAGTCCTAGTGTGGTCCTGTCAGATAAGCATTGGACTAACCACAAGGTCAGTGGTTCAAACCTACCGGCTGCTCCTTGGAAACCCTATTAGGATCACTGTGAGTCAAAACAGACTCAACGACACTAAACAACAACA
>NW_006408588.1:667805-669798 GCF_000296735.1 Chrysochloris asiatica
AGTGAGGTTGGCGCAGGATCGGACATTGTTTCGTTCTGCTGTGCATGGGGTCGCTATGAGTCGGTTCCGACTCGATGGCACCTGACAACAACAACAACACTCAGTGGCAGATTTCTCAAATCTAACCCAGCCATCCTCCCCATTCATCTTGTTCAATCAAGGAAAATCCAGAGTACTGCTTGATTTCATAAGTCCAAAATGTTTGGTAGCCAAAGAACGCTGCTACTATTTCTAAAGTAAAAAACTGAGCTATCCAAGAAGAAGAAGAAGAAGAAAGGAGTTATAGGCATTGAATGTAATGAAATTTCGATGACTTAAATACTTCATTTTTCCATTCAGTGGTTTTTATGCTGGTTGTTAACATCTGCCTGAGCTTTTGAAATATTTTAATACACTGTGTGATTTAACGTCCTGGTACCTCAAAGCACCTTAACACTCAGTAAACTTTTAATGCCCAATTGCTTTGTGAAATAAATAAGGAGAGTCATGACTGAGCAGCTAAGGCAAAGGTAAGCCAGAGACTAATTCTTAAAATGGTATTTCCTCTTTCAATGACAGTAAGAATAATGGCAGAGGTTTATTATAGACCCATTCTTCACTTATCAGCATGGTTATGCTCCATAGAGTAGGTTGTTACGTAGAAATTGGAGTTACGTGAAAATGAAGGTTACCCAGATCAAATTACAAAGTGGAAGATGACGACATCAGTACATAACTGTCAAATTACATGACATAATTGCCAAATTGCATCATTACAGAATTGCTGAATCTTTGAGAATCATGGTCCAGCCCAGTTGACACATAAATTTAACCATCATTGTGTTGTTGTTAGGTGCCATCAAGTTGGTACCCACTCATAGGGACCCTATGCACAAAAGAACGAAACACTGCCCGGTGTTGCACCAACTTCAAAATCGTCTGAGCCCATTGCTGCTGCCACTGTGCTAATGCATCTCATTGGAAGTCTTCCTCTTTTTCCTTGACCCTCCACTTTACCAAACATGATATCCTTCTCCAGGGACTGGTCCCTTCTGACAACATGCTGGAAGTATGAGAGACAAAGTCTGGCCATCCTGGTTTCAGTGTTAATCTTGCCTGCAACTTGGTGTTAGATACAGCAAGGGATTCAT
Source organism: Chrysochloris asiatica (assembly GCF_000296735.1). NCBI lineage: Eukaryota > Metazoa > Chordata > Mammalia > Afrosoricida > Chrysochloridae > Chrysochloris > Chrysochloris asiatica. The sequence continues at coordinate 668,936 of NW_006408588.1, forward strand.
TTGTTAATACACAAAATAGCAGGATAATACATTTTTACCATTGTATCAACTGTTAATGTCTAATAGTGACATAATCAATAAGTGAGGAGTAGGTGTGCTTGATTTGAAATTACTCAAGGTCAGTTTTGTTGAAGAGGAACATTTCATAAGTAGAAAAGATGAAAGAAATACTCTCAGGTTAGGATTTATAGCTCAGCTCTGGTAACAAGAAGTAAAGGCATCACAACCTAAATAATCATCTGTTTTAGGTCCCATGTGGCAATCAATAACTCAGGTAAATATTAACTTGAAATAAACCTGGTATCTTGTTGTCTTCACTTCTGGAGGTCTGAAGAGATTAATCTTTTTCAAGGGAAGACAGATCTACTTTCTCAGTGCCTTTCACTAAGTGAACTCAGCCACCTGAAAAGTCTGACACACTTCCACTGAGTTTTGCCTGTGTTTCCTCCTATATGGATAAGACTCTGGAGGAACTTTGAGACTCCCAGATACTTGGGATCAACTTTCAAATCTTACAAAAGGGAAATACCAACCTTGGAGAATATCCAGTAGCATACTTGTTGATTAGATGTCATCATCGTATCACTTTGTTATTGGTAAAGACTGTTGAGTTGGGTCAGACTCATAGTCACCTTGGTAGGGTTTTCAAGGAGCAGCTGGTGAGTTTGAACTGCTGACCTTGCAGTTCAAACCAGCTTTGCGCTCCAGTGTTTCTCCTGCAGCACCACTCCAGGAACAGAGAGCTGAATGGATTGGCATTTTCTGTTTAAATAAAGCAAAATCTGAAAGAAGAACATAAATAATTGAATGAATTCATTGGTTCATTCAGAATGCATCCTAAACTCTAGCCTCTAATTTGTTTT
>NW_006408588.1:670684-674206 GCF_000296735.1 Chrysochloris asiatica
AGTGAGGTTGGCGCAGGATCGGACATTGTTTCGTTCTGCTGTGCATGGGGTCGCTATGAGTCGGTTCCGACTCGATGGCACCTGACAACAACAACAACACTCAGTGGCAGATTTCTCAAATCTAACCCAGCCATCCTCCCCATTCATCTTGTTCAATCAAGGAAAATCCAGAGTACTGCTTGATTTCATAAGTCCAAAATGTTTGGTAGCCAAAGAACGCTGCTACTATTTCTAAAGTAAAAAACTGAGCTATCCAAGAAGAAGAAGAAAAAGAAGAAGAAGAAAAGACAGAAATGGAATAATGCACTCCTTCTTTCTACTTTCTTTCTTTAATAACACTCTAAAGCTCCATGGAAGGAGCTCTGGTAGCCTATTGGTTACAAATCAGGCTGCTAATCTCACGGTCAGCAGTTCGAAACTACCAGATGTTCCGTGGGAGAAAGATAAGGCTTTCTGTTTCTCTAAAGATTTACAGCCTCGGAAACACTGTACAGGGTCGCTATGAGTCGGAACCGACTCCACAGCACATAACAAAAACAACAAAGCTCCATGGACAATGTGGAGGCCTGGTGTGACACTGCAGGATAAGTACTGGATTGTTAACTACACGGTTGGTGGTTCAAACCCACCAGCCACTCCTCAGAAATGCTATGCCAGGTCCTTATGAGTCATAATGAACTTGATGGTGCCTAACAACAACAACAATAACAACAACAAAGCTCTCTATCTCTTTTTCCCTGAAATACATGATGGGACTTCAAACAGTGCATGGAAGAATCGGTTTGAATGATGATGGAATTTTTCCATGCACTTTTTGAAGCCCTGGTATAACCAGAATTTCTTTAAAATTTTAAATACACATTTCTCTTTATATTTTAACACCTTCATTGAAGTATAATTTCCATGCAATCAAATGCACACATTACAAGTGTACAATTTCACTATAGCTAGTGATGTTTTAGGATGTGCAACCATTATCCAGCTTTAGAATATTCCCATCATCCCCCCCAAATTCCCTTTGGGTCCATTTATAGTTAACACTACCTCCATTCCAGCCACAGACAAGCACTGATGTGCTCTGTCTCTGTATGTCCTAAAGTCTCATAAATTAGGATGAAAGTATACACATTTGGAAAAAATAGGAAAGGGACAGAAGCAATTCTAAGATGCATAGCAGAAGAGGGGTAAAGAGCTATCAGAATTTATTCATATGGGCACATTTCCCACTTCAGAACCACATTAAATTGAGCACTCAGAGTTGTTGAGGTCACATTTCTACCTCTGGAACCCTACTGTCCCTGTAGCTCATAGGCTTGATATTATAAATTCACAATAACAAATAACGACTGCTTTAATTTCTGCATACTTCTTTCTGAAATTAACTTATTTTATATCACATTTACCAAGAGCATATTATATACACATCTTTGTCTCTGCGCGGTTCAGACAGCTAACAGGCTCAGTCACTAAATGAAAAACTGCAGGTCCGAGTCTGCCTAAAAGTCTTTAACCATTTCAAGATGTAGTATAGGATCAAGAGCCAATGGTACTGAAGGAGGAAGGTCAAGCTGCATTGAAGGTATTGCCACACACACACACAACAACAACAACAAAGCACAAGGCTCCAGGAAATGACAGAATACAAAATGAAATGTTTCAAAATTGATGAAGCTCTCGAGGAACTCAATGATCTGGGTCAAGAAATGTGGACAACATATTGGAAAAAATCAATATTTTTGCCCATTCAAAAGAAATATGACCAGTGGAATATGAAAATCATTGAACAATATCATTAGTATTATATGCAAGTAAAATTTTTCTGAAGATAATTTAGAATTGGTAGCAGCAGTACATTGACAGGGAGCTTCCAGGAATTCAAACCAGATTAAGAAGAGGATGTGGGACTAAGGATGTCATCGTTGAAGTCAGATAGATCTAGGCTGAAAGTAGAGAACACCAGAAAGATATTTACTTGTGTTTTTTTTTTTTTTTTTTTATGCAAAAGGATTTCATTGTGTGGATCATAACAAAATATGGATAACATTGAGAAGAATGAGCTTATAGGGAACCTGCTCATAGACCAAGTGATAATTACTCAACAAATAACAAGGGGATTCAGAATGTTTAAGATCAGGAAAGGTGTGTGTCAGGGTTTTATCTATTCATCATTTTTATTCAATCTGAAAGCTAAGCAAATAACCTGAGAAACTGGATTAAATTTGGAGGAGACTCATTAACAATCTGAGATATTCAGACGACAATCTTACTTGCTGCAAGTGAAGAGGGCTTAAAATATGTATTGAAGATCAAAGACTACCGCCTTTGGTATGAATTGTATCTCAATATAAAGAAAATTGAAATCTTCATAACTGGACCAGCAAATGACATCATAATAAATGGAGAAAGGGTTGAAGGTAGAAAACAGTTCATTTTGCTTGTATCCACAATCAACACTCATGGACACAGCAATGAAAAATCAAAGAGCATCCCACATTAGGCAAATCTGCTGCAAAAGACTTCTTTCAGTGGTTAAAGAGAAAAGGTGTCAGTTTGAGGACTCAAGTCATATATTTTCAATCACCTCATATTCAGGGGAAATTTAGACAATGAATAAGAAAGACTGGAGAAGGATCAGTGCATTTGAATCATGTTATTGGGGAAGAGTATTGATAGTACCATGGACTGCCAGGAGAACAAACAAATTTGTGTTGGAATACATACAACTAGAATGCTCTTTTGAAATGATGATGGCAAGACTTTGTCTCTCATACTTTGGACATGTTTGGAGCGACCAGTCCTTGGAGAAGAACATCATGCTTGGCGAAATGAAGGGTCATCGAAAAAGATGAAAACTACCAATGAGATATACTGACACTGTGACAGTAACAATGGGCTCAAACATAACAATTGTGAGGATGATACAGGACTGGGCAGTGTTTTGTTCTGTTGTGCGTAGAGTGGCTATGTTGGGAACCAACTAAGAAGAGCAACAAAGGTGACTTAAAAGAAAGTCCTGGTGAAATACTTTCAAAATACAAGCCACTAAATATCCCGTAGAGCACTTTTCCTCTCTGACACATATGAGATCTCGTGATTTGGAGTCAACTTGTCGGTGTCCTTTCTTTTTCAATGTACTCCAGGAGACATTTTGAAAATAACTAGAAGACCTAGTTCTTGCTATTAATGAAGTCACTGTTTACAAAATAAACTAGACAAGAAAAGAACAGTCATATCATTAAAAACCAAATTTCATGATCAGCTACTGTTCTTAGGTGCCATCGAATTGGTACCAACCCAATGACCTTATGCATAACAGAATGACACACTGCCTGGTCTTACACTAATCTTACAATTGTTCCTACACTTGATTGAAGGTAGAAAACAGTTCATTTTGCTTTTATCTCATTGTTGCTGACACTGTGCCAATTCATCTTAATGGGGGTCTTCCTCTTTTCGCTGACCCTCCACTAAACCAAGCATGATGTCCTTCTCCAGGAACTGGTCCCTCTTGATAATATGCCC
>NW_006408588.1:674520-677083 GCF_000296735.1 Chrysochloris asiatica
TCCTGGTGTAGCGCTGTGGGTTAATGTGCTGGACTGCAAAGTCGGTTTCAACTGGAAGGTCAGTGGTTTAAGCTGATCAGTCACTCCTTGGAAACTCTATACAGTGTTGCTATGGGTCGGAACCAACTAGATGGCACTTAACAATCACCATAACAACAATCACTTCCATGAGTGTTGATGTTTGATCCAAGCAAAATGAAGTCTTGACAACTTAAATTCTCTCTCCATTTATCTTGCTGTTATTTATTAGTCCAGTTATGAGGCCATATTTAGGGTGAAGTGAGAGAACTGAAGGGAACATATCCATCCTGAAAGGGACAGGAAGAGCTTCCTAAAGATACTTCACGCACAGGGTTTTCTACATGGTGCAGCAAGGGGCAATTCACCCTACATGGTCTCTTCTGTGAAATCTTACAATTTCACAAGACAGTACTGACACTGATTTACAAATACGTTGCCTGATAGGAACAAATGAAAGAGGAAATCAATTCTATGATGGATTACCTTTGTGTAAATGCATACATTACACTGCTGCCAGTGTAAGATGATACAGAAGTCAGTGTTTACCAGATTAACCTTTCATTTTATTCTTTTATTCAGCTGTGGCTTGAAAGGTTATAGGTATGAAATGAGAGGAAAACATTTATGAGTATTACCTGCATAACTTTGGCCCATCAACTTTCAACCTTGAGAGTTTTCTTTTTTAAACTGGTTGATAGTAGTATCTACATTGTGGGGTTGTTGTGAGAATTTAATGAGATATCCTATGTCAAAGGATCAACACAGAACCAGACAGTTATTACAAATCAAATTAGAGCTTTGTGAGGGGAAGACATTTAGCTAAAAATCCTGATTTCCTTCCAATATGTGGTTGTTGTTGCTTGTTGTTAGGTGCTACTGAGTCAGTCCTGACCAACAGCAATCCTGTATAGGGTTTCGGAGGTTTATTTAAAAATAATTATATGTGGGAGCAGGAATCCTTATCTATCTCCTACAAAGGGAATGGTGGGCTATGAACTGTGGACCTTGTGGTTCACAGTCCAGTCCTTATCCTAGGGAGTCACTGTGCTCCCCCACTATGTGATAGATCACAGAAAATTTTAATGTAAGTAAGCAGTTACTGATACTACTAATCAATGATATGACTTGTTAAAGATTGAATTGTGTTTCCCCAAAATATATGTTGACTATATCTGTGAATGTGAAACTGTTTCAAAACAGTGTTTTTCTTTTTTTATGTTAATAAGATCGATCTAGAGTATATTGTTGTTGTTCTGTTCCCTCCAGTCAGCTCTGATCCATAGGGACCTTGTGTAGGGTTTCCAAGAGTGGCTGGTGGGTTTGAACTGCCAACCATGCAATTACCAGTCCAGGGTGAATTATTGTTGGTGTTGTTAAGTGCCATCGAGTCAGTTCCTACCCATAGAGACCCTATATAGAGTTTCCAATGATTGGCTGGTGAGCGTGAACTACCAATCTTGCAGTTCAAACCAACTTTGAAGTCCAGCGCATTAACCTAATGCCACCAACCCTAGACAACTAAGATGAGACTCAAGTAGTTCTGGGTTAAGAGATAGAAAAGGTATTCTTGGCCATAAGTCAGCGCCAATTTGGGTGTGTGGGGGTAAAATGAATGTTTGCATAATGAACTTATAGTGAATGTGGAACATTTTCAGATATTGAGATAAAGAATTCTTTCTATTTCATAATAAGTAACGTTCAGGGGAAGATGGGTGAGTCTGGGGCCTCAGATGACAACAGTGAGAACAAATGCTTAGATTGTGCTCACTCTGTGCCAATTACTATTCTAAGCACTTTAATGTATATTTATTTATTTAACATATGTAATCTCCCCATCAAATAGTACGACCACCATTTCTATTTCATAGATAAGGAAATTAAGGTCACACAGATTAATCAAATATGATTAAGATTATCCAGACAATAAGGAATGGAGCTTGGGCTTGAAGCAAGGAAGTCTGGCTCTAAAATTCACACTCATGCTTATTACCCTACTCTGTTTCCTATTGCTGTCCTCTAGCTGGTTCCAACTGTGGCACCCCCCTGTATATCATAGTAGAACCATACTCCAGAGGGTTTTCAATGGCTGATTTTCCAGAAATAGATCTCCAGATCTTTCTTCCCAGATATCTGAAACTGTATCAAACTCCCAACCTTTTTGTTAGCAATGAACATATTATCCATTCACAACACTCTGAGACTCCACCTGAATAACAAATTCTGAATAAGTAAGAGCCAGACACTTGGATAAGTTGGAACTGACCAGCAACGTTCAAAGTTGTGTGACCCAGAATGAACAGATCAGGAAAGACGCATCCTTGTATAATGGGCCAGCAGTTTCTGTCTGGCTTAAGTGTTGGTAGGGACCCCTGGTGGGTCAGTGGTAGAATTCTCTGAACCAATAAACAAGATCTTTACCACTGGGCCAATAAATAATGTACAGATAAATGGAGAAAAGTCTGAAATTGTCAAAGACTTTATTTTGCTCAAATCAACCACCAACACTCATGGAAGCAGCACTCAAGAAATCAAATGAGAGGTG
>NW_006408588.1:678883-680224 GCF_000296735.1 Chrysochloris asiatica
AAGACATATAATAATCAAGCTCTCCAAAATCAAAGAGACAACCTGAAAGCAGCTAGGGAAAACAGAAGTGTTAAAATAAAAAGACAAGCAAGTCATATTAAGCTTAGCTCTCAGGACAAACCATTCAAGCAAGAAGGCAATGGGGAGACATATATAAAACCTTGAAAAAAAAAAATCTGTCACCAAGAATCTTTTTCCAGCAAAGCTATCAATCGCATATGATGGTGTAATCAAAACATTCCAGGATAAACAGAAGCTAAGGGATTTTGTTAAAGCCAATCCTGCACTACAGAACATCCTAAAGGGAGTTCTGTGGACTGAGAACCAACAAGAACAGACAGCAACCAGAGATTGACATAGGTAGCAGCACCTCCCAGAAATAAATCGACAGATGGAAGAGTAGAGAACAGAACAAAACTATAAGAACAAATTCAGAGACTCTGGGAGGTCAGTCTATGATCAAAACAAATAAGTGTAAAAGAAGGTAAACACATAGGAACAGAACACGTAGGAACAGACATTCAGATGGTGAGAAGGTCAGGTATATTACAAGATAAGATAGACTGCATTAAGTGGAGGGAAAAATTAATGGAATAAAAGGTAACCTCAAAGACAGGTAACACTTCACAACATACCAAGAAAATGAAAATCCAAGAAGAACATGGAAACATTAAAACTATGAGGAAACTCACAAGAAAGAACACAAAAAGCACGAACTCAGCAAAGGAAGAAACACAGAATAAAGATAGCAGCAACACCACACACAAAAAACCCCCCCAAACGTAATGGCAGCAATTAATCCATACCTATAGATATTTACACTGAATGTAATCCAATTAAATGCAGCAGTTAAGAGATGGAGGGTGGCAGAAAGGACAAGAAAACAAGATCCTTCAATATGCTGTTTGTAAGAGACACATTTTACACATAGAGACAAAAACAGATTAAAAGTCAAAGGATGGAAAAAGGTATACTAAGCTAATTGCAGTAATAAACAAACAAGAGTGGTAGTACTAACCTCTGATAAAATAAACTTTAAGGCAAAAACCAGCATAATAGATAAAGATGGACATTATCTCATGAATAAAGGGCCAATTGAACAAGATAACATAACCGTAATAAATATCTATGCTTCCAATGAAAGAGCTCTAAAATATATAAAGCAAACTCTAATAGATTTGAAGAAATAGATGAATCTACAATAATTGTGAGTGATTTTAATATACCCCTTTCAAAAATGAATAGAACAAAAAGAAAGAAATGATAAAGACACAGATGAACTAAACATCACAATCAGCCAACTGGACCTCATAGATGGGTACAGAGCATTCAACCCAACAA
>NW_006408588.1:684269-692064 GCF_000296735.1 Chrysochloris asiatica
GAGACATCAAGACAAGTGGTTGGGTCCCCTCAGGGCAAACCCCCTTCAAGACTAAGACTCAATGGGAATACACGATCAGACATACTCGCTGATTGGTGACCACATTTGCCACCGATAACGGCAAGTGAAGGAAAAACAGCACTGAAGCTGCGACCTAAGCCCTACAATGTTCAATAGACTCCTGTGAAACCGGGTGGAGACCTGGTTGGCCAGCAGTGTAGCAAGACCTTGCACTCTTTGGCCCAGAGTCAGTGACATAGCCACAGAATAGTAGAGTGGAGAGTGAAACATCCAGCTGATAAGCAGAGAGGGCATATGCACAAGAACACCCACACTTGCAGATAATACCCACTTGACTTGGCTTCAAAGGCTGGATGATCAGAACTCAACTAGAAGAAGAAAGAAGAGGAAAAAAAGAGTAATCGATACAATTTGATGAACTTGACCTACACCTATGGATGCAGTAGCTCAAAAGAGGGACAAATATTTACAGCGATGATTACTCCCACCCCTTCATACACAGATTAGACAGGGATTCACAACTTGGACATTGGCTATCCAAAATGGGGGGGGGAGGGGGAAGGGGAGGGCCTACAAATGCAAGAAGTGACTGGCTTACAAGCTTTCAAGAGGGAGTCTAGATCTAGAGAACGTGGAGGAAGATAGACTCTTCACTGAGTAGTATCCAATCTGTCCAGGCAGGACTAATGAAAGGAGATGGGGATAGGTCTCTTGTGGTACAATAATGAATAATTGTTATTAGAAATGACTTGTGAGGGTTGGAAATGTAAAGGTAGATCTTTTGTAGCAAAAGGAGGGGAATGATTTACTTTGCAGTCCAGGAGTGGAGGTCCCTGGGACTATCAAGCGAGAAGAGCAGAGGGCCTTTGGTTGATTGATGATGCGTGGAAGAGATTGTAACCATGACAATGAAATGATATACGATAGGATAAATGTAAAACTAATGTTCTCCCATTTAAACTATCACATAATTCACAATAAAATATTTTTTAAAAAATAAATCAAATAATGTATTACATTAGGCAAATCTGCTGATCTGCTGCACAAGACCTCTTTAAAGTATTCAAGAGCAAAGATGTCAGCTTGACGGCTAAGGTGAGCCTAACCCAAGCCATGGTATTTTCAATAACCTCATATATATGTGAAAGTAGAAAAGTGAATAACGAAGGTCATAGAAGAGTTGAAACATTTGATTTATTGTGTTGGAGGAGAGTGTTCAAAGTACAACAGACTGTCAAAAGAACAAACAGATCTGTGTTGGAAGAAGTACAGTCAAAGTCCTCCTTGGAAGCCAAGATGGCCAAACTTTGCCTCTCATACTTTGGACATGTTATCAAAAGAAACAATTTCCTGGAGTAAGACATCACGTTTGGTAAAGTGGAGGGTAGGAGATAAATACCAAGACCCCCAACAAGATGTATCGGGCACAGTGGCAGCAGCAATGGGCAGTGTTTTGTTCATTTGTACATAGGGTCACTATGAGTCAGTATGAATTCGATGGTACCTTACAGCAACAACATAATGTGGGAAACCAGCCTTGATTCAGGCCAGGATTCCTGATGCACAGCCACAGTCTATCTGCCTGTGAAGGTTTGCTTGTTGCTATTGTGCTGAACAGGTTTCAGTAGAAGCTACAGCCTAAAACACACTAGGAAGAAAGGCCTGGTTTTCAAAAATCAGTCACTGAAAACCCTTTTGATGATAAAAATCTAGTATGCAATGGGTTATGGGGATGGTGCAGCACTGGACAGTATTTCAGTTTGCATGGGGTCACCATGAGTCTGGGGGCAGCTCCAAGAATAATTAATAACAGCAAACACTATATGTAATGCAAGCAGAAGAGTCGTTGCAAAATATAAGGTGTTGGTGATCCTGCTAAATGGATAGGAACTGGGGAAACACATGTGCAAGAGCTCTGTGCTTGGGAATTAGTCCTTGGTGGCAGAGGGTCATGCGTTCCATTTCTGCAAGCAAAGCAATGTCCATAATAACTTTACATCCATGTTAGCTTGATTCTTTTCTATTCCCTGTTTTCTCCTTGACTGGCTTGATTAATATTTTTCTTGTCTCCTGCTCTCTATACTCATTTTCCAGATGTGTGACAACTCTTTTATGGTTTCTGAACAGATTTAAGACTAATTTGTTTAATAGCTTTATGTCCTTTTTTTTGTTGTTGTTGTTGATACTGGAGTATTTCAGAAGTAAATGTCCATGGATGCTTTTCCACTGTAACCTGAGCCCCGAATTTGTGACTATGTATCCTGGCAACTTTAGAACTCAAGTGCTTCCTGCAGTCCAGGAACCATAATGGGAAATACAGCTAGGGCAGATGTTCTGGACATAGAGCTCTTGTCTTGGTTTGAAAAGCTGAGAGATGCAGATGCTTGATCTTTAAGGGGTCTCTGCAAAGCTAAGCCAAATGAAGCCACTGGAGAAGGGACAATGTGTTTACTTCCACCTTTTCACTTTCCTGGGCTGTCAGGATTCTTTTGACAATAGTCTGTGAAATGGCTGGCATGTTTGATGCCTGTCTAACAAGTAAAAGAGGAAATGGGAAAGCAGTTGTAATATTATACACAAAAACAAACGTAAATTAAAGCCATCTCTTTGAATGATATGGCAGGTTTGGAAGACCTAGTTAGAGGAAATGAATTCCTCTATAATAAATTATCTGACTTCATAATAAAGTTGTGTGTGTGTGTTTCTTTCAGTAACAGATGGAAAAGAATATCCATTTCAGTGGTGTTTCCTTTCAAAGACCAAAGTTCTCAGTCGTGAATTACTTTTATCAATCAACCACATCTTAATGAAATGCTGTCCTGTTTCTGAGAGATTAAATCCCTCCATAGAAAAAATAGATTACTACCTTTTAAGGAGCTTTAAACCTCAAGGTCAGCCATCAAAACTACCAGCAGTCGAAACTTTGTGGGAGAAAGATGAGGCTTTCTGCACCCCAAAAGGTTTACAGCTTTGGAAACCCTACACAGGGTCATTGTGAGTCAGAACCGACTCCCCAGCACACCACCACCACCAATGACTATATGGGCTCCTGGTGTGGCACTATAAGGTCAGTTCTGAACTCTGAAGCACAGAACAGTTCAAACCCACCAACTGTTCCTTAGAAACACTACATATGGTTGTTATGAGTCAATAGTGAACAGCAACACTTAACAACGACAACAACAATGACTATATGGGGGAGTGCCATGGCTCCACACAATAAGCACTGGACTGTGAACCATAAGTTCCATGGTTCAAGCCCACCAGCTGCTCCATGGGAAAAAGATGAGGCTTTCTCTTCTCCTGAAGAGTTAAGTCTTAGAAACCCTATACAGGGTTGCTATGAGTCAGAATTGACTCAATGGTGCTTAACAACAATGACCATATGACTCTTTTTTTAGCACACTGTTTAATTTTTGCTCTCATTTTCTAAGAAGATATGTGCTTTCTTAAAGACAGAGGCTATAGAAACAATTTGCAACTTCCTAGTTTTTGTTTTGTTTTGTGTTTTTAGCTCTCTAGCCATAGTCAATTTATCCTTAATTGTTACTTAATCATTATTTGATAAGTCACATCATTGCCAGGTCTTAATTTTGTGTAGTAGAATCATGTCAGGACTCTTTGCATTAATCATCAGTTTAATATTTGGCTCCAAAGGAAAGCAGGTAGCAGAAGAAAGAGGACCAGAAAGCTAGTCTGAGGAAGACTTGACCCAAGGTTGCTGGCTTTGAAGATGGAGGAAGGTTTCCATAAGTCAAGAATGTGGGGATTCGCTAGCAGCTGGACAGGAGAAGGAAACAGAATCTCTGTTAGAGCCTCAGAAAGAAATACAATTCTGCAACACTTTGGTTTTTGCACAGTGAGACTCATTTTGGACTGTGGACCTCACAAATTCTTATGTAAGGTAATAAATTTGCTTGTTTTAAAGTCTTCAAATTTGAGTTCATTTTTGTGGTTTCAGTAGAAAACTAATTAGGATTTCATCAGACTTACAATGAATTTTACACACTTGGAAGACTAAGTGGTGACATGCTATTTTAAATTGCCTTATTTGTTAAGTGCTATTGAATAGGTTCCAGCTCATAGACACCCTGTATAGGGTTTCCCAGGAGTGGCTGGTGGATTTGAACCTCCGCGCTTTTGGCTCAAACTGACTTTGCACTCTGGTGCATTATCCTGAAGTGCCACACCAGGACTCAAAATCGACTGATATACAACAAATATCGTGAAAATCAGACACTGAATAAGAAAGACTACAGTAGAATCAATGCATTTGAATTATGGTTTTGGCAAAGAATATGGAAAAGTACCATGGACTTCCAGAAGAACAAACAAATCTGTCTTGGAAGAAGTACAGTCAGAATGCTTCTTAGAAGTGAGGATGGTGAGATTTCGTTTCTCATACTTTGGACATGTTGTCAGCATAGACCAGTCCTCGGAGAAGGACATCATGCTTGGAAAAGAGGAAGGTCAGCACAAAAGAGGAAAAGCCCCAGCAAGATGGACTGACACTGTGGCAGCAAAAATGGGCTCAATCTGGACAGCCAGTTTGAGGATGGCACAGGACTGGGAAATATTTCCTTCAGTTGTGCATAACATTGCTATGAGTCGGAAATGACTCAATGGCATGTAACAACAGCAAATTTACAATACATTATCATACTTTGGATTCCTGGTTTGGTGTTGTAGGATAATCACTGGACTTTGAACCACAAGGTTGGAAGTTCAAACCCAAATACAATTTCACTACCAGTTGGAACCAAGTCAATGACATTCAACAACAACTATGACTATCATTTTAGGGAGTCCCTAGGTGAGACAAGCAGTTGAATACTCAACTACTAGCTAGGAGGGTGGTTCTTTGAGCACATTGAAAGCTGTTTGGAAGACAGACCTAATCATTTGCCTTGAAACTCATATTGAACAGTTCTATTCCGCACACATGAGGTCACTATACGTGGAAACTGACTTCGTGATCACTATCATGATGCTATATTTATATAGATGTTTCTTTATCTCAACATGTATTTATGCATAGAATGTGATTTTTATCCTGACAATAAGAGCCAGGGTTAAATATTATCAGTCTCATTTTGTAAATAAGAAAACTTTCTTATAAGGGTTTGGCAAGGCCACTCTCTGAATGGCAGAAAGGGCTCTAGACAGTCTGCACTGAGATTGTTCCAAACAGTATATCAAACAAACAATTTTTACAGTTATTATCAATAAGACACCTCAGCTTGAATTCACAGGAGTCACTTGAGGAAGACAGAATGAAGATGATTGCAAAGATGGAAAGACGAGATTTCAACTGTCACATTCTGTACTATCCATTCTGGATTTTCCCAACTGGGGATAGGGTATCCTCCAATTCTCCAGGCTGGTTGAGACCTGAGACATCCAGAGCTTCCATTAGCCTCAGGTGGAGAAACTTACCATTCTTTTTCCTATTATGTAATATGTCCTTAGTTAAAAAAAACAAAACAAAACAAAACAAAACAAAAACATCTGGGAAGCACTATTCTAAGTGCTGCTCTAACAAGTTGCAATATATTTTTCAATCATTTGTTCATTCAACATCTATTTATCAAGGACTTTGGTGTTCTTGATGTTGTGCCAGAATGTGAATCTGAAGAAATATGTCTCTTCCTACCAATCACACCAACAGAGTCTACTTGGGACATACGTGTCCCATATAATTGTATAAAAAAGTCCATATTGCCTCAAAACTTTTTTCCCTTTGATTTCAACATGACTCCTATTGCTGATAGAGTCCTGGTGTGGCACTGTAGGAGGAGCATTGCACTGCTAATTGAGATGAGGATGGTCCAAACCCACCAGCCATTCTTGGGAAACCCTATACAGGGTTGCGATGAGTCAGAATCAACTCAATGAAACTCAACAGTAACAACAGCTTATTAGTGAAAGCACATGGTATCAGCAAAAATTCAAAGCAGAAAATAATTTGGTTGTGAAAGTGTTAACATAGCAGCAGGACCAGTGAGGCGAAGGAAAAAGGTATTATGTAAGGATGAGAAGTTGAACAAGTACCTAGATACCCAAGAAGCTCCCTCTATTCCAGAACAGCTGAAGAGTAGCGGGGCAGATGGGTAGTGCTTAGAGATCAGGCAATGACCTTCTAGACCATGAAGGGTGTTCTGTGTGAAAGTTATAATCTCTGATCCTATAACACTATAGAGAAAAGTAATTTTTTTTTTATATTCTGGTTTTAGTAAAATAAACAATAATGGTCTAAAATGGACTTAAAAAGTAATTCCACTGAGGCTAATGACAACTAGGACTCCTGGTATTTCACTGTGGACTTCAAAACACAAGGTCAGCTGTTCAAACCCAACAACTGCTCCTCAGAAACCCTATAAAAAAAAGGGTTGCTCTGAATCAGAGTCAACTCGCCGGCACTTAATGAAAACAATGACAACTTACATCTACTAAGAATTGTCTATATGTTAACAGGATCCTTGGGACAAGTTTTGGGCTGCTAGTTCAAAGGTTGGTGGTTCAAACCTACAAGTTTCTCTGTGGGAGAAAGCCATGGCAGTGTATTTCTATAAAGATTACCCACTTGGAAACCCCACTGAGCATTTCTACTGTGTCCTAAAGTACTGCTATGAGTTGGCATTGGCTCAAGGGCAGTGGGTTATGTGTTAACCGCTGCCCTAAATGCTCTCTCATTATTAATAATTTAATCCTTTCAACAGCTCTGAAGTAAGTGTTATTTTTCTAATATTACAAACAAGAATATTGAGACATAGTCTTTGCCCCAGGGTATATAGAGGTGGGCATTAAACCAATATAATTTATCTCCCAAATATAATCTATAATCTATCTCCCAAATCTTTGTGCTTAGCAACAGTCCTAGCCCCTAATTATAAAATTTCATTTAAGAATACGAGAATGCATTTGCTATATGAGTATATGTAACTAATGACATTTTGAATTATTTAAAATTATGTTGAAGCGGTAGGAAGATGTTACTCATGGTTCAGAATCATACCACAATAAGACAATAAAATAATAAAATGAGATAATAAAATCACCCAGTTAAAAAGCATATGCTCCTTTCTTCTGAACAAATTTTTTTCCTTTATGGAATCATAACCTCTCAGAGCTTCAGTTTTTCATTTGTAAACAAAAAGTCATAATATTTTGTTGTTAAATTAGACGATCTGGGGGCAAATGACAATGTACATAGCTTCGAATGTAATATGTAAAACTGAATCTGACACTACAAAGTAAGGTGTTTACAATGATATCTGAATGCAAGGTGACAGGACTTCTGAGGCTTATTTGCAAAACTATGAAGAGGATGTTACTTTCTCAACAAGTATATCCCTTAAACACCTGTGTTTTTTTAGTCATTCAGTAATTCATTATGTAAACTTACTTTGAGCTACCTTGTGTTTGGCCCTGTTCTAAGTGCTGGGGACACAGTGTGAACAATGAAATGTTCCCTTTCCTAAGAGATCTCAGTCTCATAGAAATGTCCGACACTAACATGAACAAAAATGGTAATACAATGAGTTTAGCATTTCTAGGGTTTAGTGGCAACCCTTAAGTAGAGAACTCAATCTAGCCGAGAATTTAATAGGAAAGATTAATAGCAAAGAGGATGCCTTCTGATTTTGTCAAAATAAGTTTCAGGAAAACTTAAGTTACAGCAAGATAGAAATTGACTACCATAAGAATAAGATTCTGAACTCTTTTTTGGCTAATGCTCTGGAGTTCTGGTATGGTGCTATAGGATAAACATAGG
>NW_006408588.1:697225-697865 GCF_000296735.1 Chrysochloris asiatica
ATTCCCCTCCCCCTTCTTGTATATTGCCCCTCTACCCAGCACCCAAACTATCCTGTGTCTATTCCTTGCCCTGTGCTCCATCTTCCCCTCCTTCCCCTCTTCCCCTCCCCCACATCCCAGCAACCAGCAAGGAATCCACTGCCCTTTAGTAAGGGTTCTTTTTCTTAGTTTTTTTACAGTAGTGGTCCTATGCAGTATTTCTCCTTTTGTGACTGACTAATTTCACTCAACATAATGTCCTCAAGGCTTAGTCTCCTCATTCTGAGAAAATAAATTTGTTTGTTAAAGCCATCTACTTGTGGTATTTCTGTTATAGCAGCACTAGATAACTAAGACAGCTTGTAAATTGTTGTCTGAAGCATGTGAATCATATTAGAAAAAAAAAATACTGTAATAATAACTTCTCATCATGGAAGTACTTGTAGGGAATCATATTGGATTTCCAAATATGTTATGCTCATAAAACTGCACAGGTATTCACAAGTGGTCTCTTTTTTATAAAGAGCATAGGCATTTTGGGTAAGTTCTCATTTCACTATGTCTACCCTATAGTTGGAGTCCTGGTGTGGTGATGTGGGCTAATGTGCTGGACAGCAAAGGCTGTTTGAACCACAATGTCGGTGGTTCAATCTCATGAGTT
>NW_006408588.1:698225-716236 GCF_000296735.1 Chrysochloris asiatica
ACGGCACTTAACAACAACAACAACAACAACATGCTTTCAGAAGTGGATCACCAAGCCTGTTTTCCAAGGTGTCTATAAGTGGATTTGAACTTTTGGCCAGCAGTCAAATGCTAACCATTTGTACTACCCAGGGACTCCATTTAGCATCTAAACTTGGCTTACATCTGAAATTTCAAATTGGTCTTCCCTAGTCCATATTTTCTACCACTCTGCCTGTAATAGGCTAAACTCCATACACTTATAAGGAAGACCAGTTAATATTCTAGTATTCAAATTTTCACACCAACCACTAAAGCCAGCAATGATGACACTGAAGAATTTTACCAACTTCTTCAATCTGAAATTGTTCAAACTTGCAATCAAGATGTATTGACAATTAATGGTGATTGGAATGCAAAGGTTGGAAATAAAGAGGAAGGATCAGTAGTTGGAAAATACAGCCCTGGTAATAGAAATGATGCTGAAGATCACATGATAGAATTTTGTAAGACCAATGACTTTTTAGTTGAAAGTGCTAATTTTGAACAAAACAAAAGATGCTAATACACTGGACCTAACCAGATGGAATGAACATAAATCAAATGGACTACATCTGTGGAAAGAGACAGTGGAAGAGCTGTATATTAACAGCCAAATTAAGGCTAGAGGCAAACTGTGGATCAGACCATCAATTTCTCATATGCAAGTTCAGGCTAAAGCTGAAGAAAATTAAAACAAGACCACAAGGGCCAAAATATGACCTTGAACATATCACATTTGAATTTAGAGATCATCTGAAGGACAGATTTGATGCATTAGATACTAAAGACCAAAAACCAGATGAGTTGTAGGATAACATCAAGAACAGCATACAGGAAGAAAGCAAAAGGTCATTAAGAAGACAAGAAAGAAGAAAAAGACTAAAAATGGATAAAAGAAGAGACTCAAACTTGCTCTTCGGTGTAGAGATGTTAAAGCAAATGGAAGAAATAAGGAGGTAAAATAGCTGACTAGATCATTTCAAAGGGCAGCTGGAAGAGACAAAGTCAAATATCATAATGAAATGTGCAAAGACCTGGAGTTAGAAAACCAAAAGGGTGAAATACACTCAGAGCATCACAAGCTGAGGGAACTGAAGAAAAAATTCAAATCTTGACTTGCAATATTAAACATTTCTGTGGGCAAAATTTTGAATGATGTAGAAAGTATCAAAAGCAAGGAAAGGAATACACACAGTCATTGTACCAAAAGGAAATGGTCAATGTCCAACCATTTCAAGAGGTAGCATATGATCAAGAACCAATGATATTGAAGGAAGCTGTCCAAGGTGCAATGAAAGCCTTGGCAAAAATAAAAAACAAAGCTTTGGGAATTGATGGAATAAAAGCTAATGTGGCACTCACATATCTATGCCAAGAAATTTAGAATTCAGTTACATGGCCAACAGATGGGATGATAGCCATATTTGTGCCCATTCCCAAGACAGGTGACCTAATGGAATGCAGAAATCATTGAACAATATCATTAATAACACATGCAAGTAAAATGTTGCTAAAGATCATTAAAAACTGCTGACGTTTGCTTCCAACATGGATGTGGAATGAGGGCTATCAGTGCTGATATCAGATAGATCTTGGCAGAAAGCAGAGAATACCTGTGCTTTATTGACTATGCAAAGGCTATTGATTGTGTGAAACATGACAAGCTGTGGACAACATTGCAAAGAACGAGTATGCTGGAACACTAACTTGTGCTCATGAGGAATCTGTACATAGACCAAGAGGCAGTTGTTCAAACAGAACAAGGAAACACTGAATGGTTTAAAATTAGGAAAGGTGTGAGCCATGGTTGTATTCTTTCACCATACTTATTCAGTCTGTGTGCTGAGCACATCATTTGATAAACTGGATTATATGAAGAAAAACATGGCACCAAGATTGGAAGGAAGACTCATTCACAACCTACAATAAGTAAATGATATAACTTTGCTTGCTGAAACTAAAGAAGACATAAAGACCACAGCCTTCAGTATGAGTTGCATCATAATGTAAGGAAACCAAAAATCCTCACTTCTGGACCAATAAAGAACATTCTTATCAATGGAGAAAAGATTGAAATTGTCAAGGACTTCATTCTTCTTGGATCAACCATCAACACTCATAGAAACAGCAGTCAAGAAATCAAACAACGTATTGCATTAGACAAATTGGCTACACAAGATCTCTTTAAGGTGTACAAGAGCAAAGATTAAAGTGTGTCTGGCCTAAGCCAGGTATTTTCAATAACTTCATATGCATGTGAAATTTGGACAATGAATAAGGAAGACCATAGAACTGATGCATTTGAGTTATGGTGTTGGAGGAGAATATTAAAAGAACAAACAAATCTGTATTAGAAGAAGTACAGCCAGAATGTTCCTTGGAAGCCAGAATGACCAGACTTTGTCTTTCATACTTTGAACATATTATCAGGAGGGACAAGTCCCTGATCATGCTTGATAAAGTGGAAGCTGGTAGAAAAAGAGTAAGACCCCCAAAAATATGGATTGGCAAAGTTGCAGCAGCCATGAGCTCAAATGCAGCAATGATTGTGAGGTTGGCGCAGGACTGGGCAATGTCTCATTCTGTTGTACATAGAGTCGCTATGAATAGGTACCTACCCAATCTGTTTTTCCTTTCCTTACAGCCTAAATCTCATCCCAGCTCCCTGATGATGTTTTTCATGTGTTTCTGACGTCTAATTATTGTGCACTGTTATGCGGACAGAATGGACTTTGTGAGCCCTATCTGTTAATGTTGGTTATGTTGTGCTGAGGAAACCAAGAAATCCCAAATCTCAGATGCTGTTAACAACAAAAGTTTGTTTCTTTCCAATGTCATATCAAAGATTGATTTGCAACTTTGTTCCACTTTACCTCACTCTAGGACTATGGTTATTTAGACAGCCTGTTGAGTCAAGGTCCAAGGTCACCAGTGAAAGTCCAGCTTCACATATGCACTGGATGGAACAGCACTCTACTTCCCTAGATAAGAAACAGAACAAGGTCAGGCTCAACAGTAGACAACAGTTGCTCCTGGCTATTGCGTTACTCCTTGCAGCAGCAGCTAATGTGCTGCCAGTCCCTTTGCGCTGGGAAAGAACATATGAGTGGGATTGACCAGGTACCCTATGACCCTCACACTGAAGTAGAATAAGACAAATTTACTGTACATGACCCCTTCCACCTACCAGGGAGCCCAGAAATATAATCTTGGAAGGTAGAGAGTCATAAATATTTGGTGAACTGTTTTAATGACAACAGTAGAGTCCTTCAAATTTGGGTATGACTTTGAGTTTGGGGCATATGACAGGCCTTATATTATTATGAAGGGGCAAACATCAAAAGACATGTCATTATTACCTGCCCCAAACCCCAAGTCACAATATGCCTGAGCACTGGTATGGAGCTGTGGGTTAATGTGCTGATTGCAAAGTCAGTTTGAACTGCAAGTTCGGTGGTTCAAGCTCACCAGCCGCTCCTTGGAAACCGTATACGTGGTTGCTATCAATTGGAACTGACTCAACAGCACTTTACAACAACAATGATATGCCTTATTCTGTGCTTACCCAGAGTCAGGCATACTTAGTGCTTCAACTTCTCTGTCTTCTTCAAAGGTTTCTCATAAGCAGTTATTGCCTAGATATCTCATCTGACAGATCTTATTTACTGTTACCCTTTGATCCTAAATAGTCTGATGTGTATATATGATCCCCTCAAGCTTACTTTATCTGTTTTCCCCTTGAAACTGTAATCTTACTCTATCAGATACCCCCATAAGAATGTCAGCTTATTCACTTGAATTGGGCTTCTCTAACAGAGGAGGGCTTGGTGGGAACCGCAACTGTACAAGTTATCCAAAGAACTGGCAAATAAAATTTGATGCATTGGTCTTTGCTCATTAAAAAAAGAGAAAAGTCATGGTTTGATTTCTTAGGGCTTTCAATTAGAAACTCACCTTTTGTCTCAGAAAAATTATCCTGCAAATAGCACATGAAATATCCTTTCATTCATTTTTGAAAGAAAGAGTGTTTCATTTAGTTTATTCTTTTCAATGAGGTAGCTATGGATGAGTCAATGAGTAGCATGGGCTCTATGGATTTGCTAATCATGCTCCAATTTCTCTTTGGTCATTTTTAATTGACTCCTTAGTTGCATCTGCTGGTAAAGACCAGACTTATGCACTGTTTGTCTTCAGATCAATGAGCATTACAAGCAATCACGATAAACAGTTACAAAGGACTCATGTTATTTTTCCTTAGGCATAAAGCAGTCGGTTGGCTTCAGAATGGGATAAATTATTCATTTAAATATTGTTGATTTAGGCCCACCTGAAGAGATGACTTTACTGATCTAGAATAAAACTGGTATGATGAAATCCCTAATTCTCTGCATCCAGATTCCTTTTGTGGTTACTGGGGGTTTTTGTGTGTGCTATGAGCTCAATACCTTCATCTGCATCACAAGTCTGAGTCATAAATAGCCATCATTAATTGAAGCTGCTTTCACACTTAGTTTGCAATTACTCATCTCCATAACTTAGACAATGTGTATTCTTTAACCAGATGTGAAATTTTAATGTACTTCATGGGACTATTTAATATTGTACTTTTATTTTTAATATATTATACTGCTCTCTGGGCTAACACTTATCTATTCATCTTCAAGCTTTATTTTAAAATATTTTCAACTGGAGGTAAAATCAGTTCACTTCAAAATCAGTGCATTTGGTGTGTTGCACAATTAATCATGTCCTTTGGACAAAGATGATTATTTATTGAAATATTGATAAAAGATAGATGACTAGGTACACGTGTAATCATGCTGCATTTTTTCTTAACACTTGAAACTCAATTATTTATCTCAGAGAAGAGAGACCATGGTGCTACAGAAAGCTAGGAACTTTGAGGCTGTGGTTGTTGTTGTTAAGTGCCGTCAAGTCGATTCCGACCCATAGCAACCCTGTATAGCGTTTCCAAGGAGCAGCTGGTGAGCTTGAACCACTGACCTTGCAGTTCAAACGACTTTGCAGTCTGACACATTAGTCCACAGCGCCACACTAGGACTCCATATCAGTCTTTAATTCTTAGTTTGGTTTCATATGCTTTATAAGCTCTGCACAACTATCTTAAGGTTCCCAAACACCTCAGTCTTTCGCATGTAATCTTTCCTCTGCTAGGAATGGTGATCTTCTTTTTCTCTCCTATGTGCCTCTGAGTCATCAAAGCTACAAATCTCATCTCAAGCAACACCCTTCCAAGAATTCCTTCTTTGAACTCCTCGTTTAGACTTCCCAGTTCCATGTGCTAATAGAGATCTCAGTCCTAGTCCATCCAGACTTATGTATCTGTTTGTGACAAAGAACACCAACTCCTATATGACAAGGACATACAGAACAGTGCATTGTTTAACTCTTTACAGTCAGTTTTTGGCCATGGCATTGACTTAATGAATATATGTTGAATGAATGAACATTTGTTGAGTAAGAAGCCCTAACGCAACAGTGGGTTAAGTGTTGGGCCACTTATCAAAAGGTTGATGATGAATGGCTGAAGATCAGAGAACCAAAAGTTTATTTAACTATTACATTTCTTGTTGTTATCAGTTGCTGTTGAATTGGCTATGACTTATGGTGACCTTATATATAACAGAACAAAAACATTCCCAAGTCCTGCACCATCTTCATGATTGCTGAATTATTTGAGTCCATTAATCCATCTCATCAAGGGTCCCATTTACCTTCACTAACCCTTCACTGTACCAACCATGATGTCTTTTTCTAGCAAATAGTCACTCCTGATGATATTTCCAAAGTAAGCAAGTTGAAGTTAAGTTACCGCTTGTCCAAGGAAGATTCTGGTTGTATTTCATCTAAGACTAATTTGTTTTCCCTACTGATTTACTGCTGTTGTTGTTAGGTGCCATTGGCTTGGTACTGACTCATAGAGACTTTATGCACAACAGAATGAAGTGCTGTGGGCCCTGTACAACCTCACAATTGTTGCTATGCTTGAATCCATTGCTGCTGCTGCTGCTGCTGCCATTGGGTCAATCCATCTCATTGAGTGACTTCCTCTTTTTTGCTGCCCCTCCACTTTGCCAAGCTTGATGCCCTTCCTTAGGGAAGGACGTATTATTACTTCCTAATAAATAGCTAAAGTATGAGAGACAAAGTCTGGCCATCCTGGATTATAAGGAGTATTCTGGCTGTACTTCTTCCAACACAGATTTGTTTGTTCTTTTGGTAGTCCATGGAACTTTTAATATTCTACTCCAACACCATAACGCAAATGTATCAATTCTTCTACAGTCTTCTTTATTCATTGTCCAAATTTCATATGGATATGATGTTATTGAAAATACTATGGCTTGGGTGAGGCATACTTTAGTCCTCAATCTGATATTTTTACTCTTAAACATTTTAAAGAGGTCTTGTGCAGAAGATATGCTTAATGCAATATGTCATTTGATTTCCTGACTGCTGCTTCCATAAGTGTTGATGGTCCATCGTATATTCAATTCTTGACCAACACCACAATTCCATTGCATCAATTCTTGTTCTGTCTTCCTTTTCACTGTCTAGTTTCCACATGCATCTGAACTGACTGAAAAGACCATGGATTGGGTCAGTCCTCAAAGTGACATCTTTGCTTTTGAGAACATTAAAGAAGTCTTTTCCAACTGATTCTCCCAGAACAAAACCTTGTTTGATTTCTTGACCACTGTTTCCAAGAATGCTGATTGTTGATACAAGTAGAATGAAATCTTTGACAACATTAATCTCTTCTTCTACTATACTTATAGAAAATGTTAATCACTAACACATACGGAATACATGCTATGTGCCAGATACTGTTCTTTGTACTGTAGCTGTTGTATTGTTAGTGAAGGTAATATGAAATAGGTACTGAGGCACTTGAAGGTAAATTAACTTTCTCAATGTCACACAGACAGCAAGAAACAGAACTAGCATTTAATTACAAATAATCTAGCTCCAGAGAAAGTAAATCAAACCACCAGCAACCGTGTAAATTGCTAATGGTCAATGAACAAAACAAACTGAAAACAAAATTCTTCCTTCCTGTACTTGCTTATTCCTAACGGCAGTTCTTTTTAGCTAATGTAGAAAATAAAATAATACCATGTTTCTGTATTTATTGTAGCTTTAGTAATTCCAGCTTGTAAATTTGATTTGAAAGCCCCAGTGTTTAAATATTAACCATAGCTATGACCCTTCCAAGGAGCTCTGGTAGCGTAGTGGTTATGAATTGGGCTGCGAACCTTAAGGTCAGCAGTTCGAAACTACCATGTGCTCCCATAAAGATTTACAGCCTCAGAAACCCTGCACAGTGTCGCTATGGGTCAGAACCGACTCGACGGCACTTAACAACAACAACAACATGGAACCTTCCAAGCAAGTGCTGTCAGTGAAAGATCAACGGTAGTCAGATTTTCATAGCTGACAAGTTAAAAATAAGCTTATACTAGATTTTATAGGTTGGTTTCTAAAGTTGTTGTGAAATTAAAACAGAAATTTTGGCACTCAACATTAAAGTAGAAGTAGAAGTAGAAATACGCTTAAAAGTGAAACTCTGCATTATTAAAGATTTACAAACAAAACCCTTGACTATATAATTTCAAAATGATTTCTAAATACAGTAGATTTCCCCCCAGTTTATATAAATGTATTAATGAATACAACTCTATGCATCTTTCTAGGAATGTTTTTTCATAACTCTTTTTGAGTCTTCCAATATCTTACAAAATACATTTATGACTAAACATCTTTATTGTTGTTGTTGTTGTTACGTGCCGTCGAGTCGGTTCCGACCCATAGCGACCCTGTACAGGGTTTCCGAGGGTGTAAATCCTTACTGGAGTAGAAAGCCTCATCTTTCTCCCGCAGAGCAGCTGGTAGTTTTGAACCGCTGACCTTAAGGTTCGCAGCCCGATTCGTAACATCTTTATTAGGGAAAAAAAAAATCACATTTGCTACAGAAATATTTTTAAACATACAAACATGTAGGGATACACTTACACTCTTTGAAAGAGAATAATAAGATTTGCAAAAATATTTATTTTGTAGAAGACTTTCTAGTTATGCCATTTGGAGTACCGTATTTGATTTTGTATCAGTTACTTATATTATCTTTGACTGTCTTTCTTATTTGTAAAATGAAGGTAATAACATGACTTATTTTGTGAAACTAAAGCATTTAAAATAGTGTCTGGCCATAGAAAATTCAATGAATTTTTGGCATTATTATTATTAGTAGTAGCAGCATTGTTGTTGTTGCTGTTAAGTGCCGTCAACTCGGTTCTGATCCATAGTTATCCTGTGTAGGGTTTCCAAGGAGTGGCTGATGGATTTGAACCACTGACCTTGTGGTCCAGCATATTAACCCACAGTGCCACATCAGGACTCCATTTATTTATTAGGAAAGATTATTGCATAACTAGACAGGCATTTGAAGAACGACAATTCCTTTCTATGTCTATGTCCGGCTATTTTCTATGACTAAAAATAGAGCATCTTTTGAGGATAGTGTTGTTGTTGAGAGTTACCAAGTTGGCTCCAACTCATAGAGACTCTGTATAGGGGTTCAAGGGGTGACTAGTGGGTTTGAACTGCTGACCAGTGTTATCTGTCTAGTGCTTATCCTACAGTGTCACACCACAGCTCTGTGAAAAATGATAAAACACTGAAGGTGAGGCCTTTTACATAAAGTTGGGCTGAAGTACCTTCCTATTAATCCACTACTGTTGCTACATGCTGTTGAGCCAGTTTCCTTGTATAGGGTTTTCGAGGAGAATTTGGTGGGTTTGAACTGCAGACCTTGAGGTTTGTAGTTCAGTGCACATCCTACAGTGAGTGCCACAACAGGTGTCCTATTCCCCCACAAGAAGGCATTAAAAATGCATCTGATACCCATATGACCTAACCTTGATGGCTTGATAATCAGAACTCGACTAGAGGAAGATATATATATATATAAAAACAAGAACCAAACAATCTTTGATAAAGGAAGTGAGGGTAAATTGCTACATTTTGATGAACTTGACCTGTATTCATGGAGATAGTAACTCTAAATGCCAACAAAGAGGGAAGAGTCTTTGCATCAAGTATCAATGTGATCCCTTTTGTACACAGGGTAGATAGGGGTGGGCAACTTAGACATTGGCTACCTAAAATGAGGGGGTGATAAAGGCATGAAGTGACTGGCTTACAAGATTTCAAGGGGTGGTTTAGTTTAATAGTGTGTGGGGGAAGAAAGGGTCCCCATTGAATAGTTTTCATCTTGTCTAGATGGGTCTAGTTAGAAGAGATGGGGATAAGATTCTTATGATTCAATAGTGAGTAATTGTTATCATGACTAATTGTGACTGTCACAATCGTAAAGGTAGAAGTTTTGTAACAAAAATGCTGGACTGGTTAATCTTACAGTCCAGAAACAAAGAACCCTAGGATCATAAAGGGAGAAGAGTGCAAGCAGAATGCAAAACCTTATTCAGAGAAGCAGCGACAGACATGAGAGACGGAGGCAGAGATGGGAACATGGAGAGAGGGAGCAGCTGAGGACTCTAGATCCATGGGAAGAGAGGGACTAAGAAATGGTGGCCAGAAGGCCGATTTGCAGAATGTGCCCTTTTGTGGTTTCAATTATTATATATGCCTGAGTGTTTACAAAACAAAACAAAACAAAAAAAAAGAGTTAAAGTGAATAGAAAGAAACACTTTTAACTGATGGTACAAGGAGGGGATTATAATCATTGTCATGAAGCCAGGTTATATGATTTGTTGAATGTAAAACTGATCATCTGTCCTGTAAATTTTCGCTCAATCCACAATAAAAACCTTAAAAAAAAAGTCATCTGATTTCCATTTTAAGTAAATGATAGTATTTCATATTTAGTTCCACTCACTAATGTGCCTTTTTACCTTATATGTTGTTATCAACAGAAACTTGCATGGTGTTTACTATATAGATTTATTATATTGCATTTATTTAGTATTTTATTTCATTTCATATTTGATTTGACTTTTTTTTTTAACAGCATTGGTAGAAAGCTCCTTTATTATTTGACACCAGGAAGTAAGAGATTCAGAAACTGAAGGGAAGAGTGAATATTTGTCTGGGCATGCCGTCTGTTTCAAGCATGTCAAGAATGTTGTTGGAATAGCCTTCCCATTAGTGGAATGGCACTGATATCACACATCAGCTTTTCCTTTGGATACGTGTGAAATTCCTTAGGCTTTAAAAATTACAGAATGATATTTTGGGCTCTTATTCTAACAAATTGAATCTTACCTCACAATTATAATAGATAGAATTTGTATAATGATGACATTTGAAAATGAGCCTGGCGTGTCTCCATGAGAAATTGGTAATGACTAATTTTACATTGTGAGCAATAACCCAATACCCGTGTTTAGTTACCATCATTGTTTTTATGATAACTGCCCAGAGTCTCTGTTTAGTTATGGTGCCAATTTGTTATTCATGTAATGTTAACAACTCATCACATAAAATGAACACTGAGCTAATTTTCTGGAAGTCTGAGAGTAAATACTGAATTATGGTTAACGCCTTAATGTAATTCACTTTAGAAACTTCTTTTCTCAAGTCTCCCCATATTCAAAACAATTTCCATCATCCCCTGTGTTTGCATAAAGCCACAAATGAAACAATTATTTTATTTTATTTAATATGGCTAGAGAGTCTATTTTATTATTAGCTTTGTTATGATCTGGAGATATTAAGTAATCTATTGGTTGTAATCGTATCTTATGGCAACTAGTTCTGTAGGGTAATTACATACATTTATTATTTGTCATCTAAAAGAAGTTGCAGTTGACTGTATTTTCATAAATTTTTGAAAATCACTGTTCAAACAGTACTTTTTAAAGTACAGTACAAAGGCAAAGTAAAGCTATCCAACTGGAAGATATAGTTCATACCAGACAAATGTTACTGCATAAAAATTTAATTGATGTCACTAAGCACTTGAACATTATTATTGGTTACTGGTTGTGAATACTTACTACAGCAGGGCTCTCCCTGTTCCCCTTTCCTTCTCCAGGTCTGACAGAACCAGCTATGCAGCAGAAAAGTAGTGCTACAAAATCACAGAAGGACCATCAGGCAGTTCATTTCTGGCAAGTGGGTCTTCTGACTGACCCCTGGGGAAACCGAACCTATGTTTGTCTCCAAAAAGAATGAATAGGTCATGTGGGAAAGGAATCGTGTGTGAGAAAACACAGCATTTGCTAGTGTGATCCTGGCCACGTGTGGCTTGATCTTTCACTGTGTGGTCTGAGCTCTCCTTTTCCACACACATTTCAATAGCAACAAATTTAGCAGCAACTGTGAACTGCTACAGTTGTTGTTGGTGTGGCTTGAAGTCCCCGAGTGACAAAAACAGTTAAGCTATCTACTACTAACAGAAAGACTGACAGTTCAAATACACCCAGAGATTCTTGGGGAAAAGGCCTGATGATGTGCTTCTGACAGATCTCAGACTTCTCAAAATCGCAGGCAGTGTAGTTCTACCCTGAAATGTATGGGGTCACCATGAATCAGAATCTGAACTATGACAACTGTCTTATGCTTGTTTGTTTGTTATTTATTCTCACAACCAGGACTGAATTAGGACAGGGAGGAGTCATTGAAGCCACGTCTTTGTTCCAGCCTCCACCTAAAATGGCCTTTTCCAACAAACCACTCACCTCTTCAGCAACTGAAATTGGTGTTTTATGAACACAACAGATGGGAAATAATGCAGCTACTTTCTGATGTTCTTTGTTAAAAAATGAAATAAAGGATGACCACGCAGGCTTTGGAAAGTTATCACCAGTTGGCAATTGTTAGAGAATGACTCAGCTGTCTGGCTTTACCTTCCAGACAGATTTAGGTAAACCGGAGGCTGAATCAACACTAAGCTTATTCACACCTAGGCATGCCTGGATCAGCCAAGTCCCATCAGGCCACAGAAACGGCAAATATCCGTGACTGCGCCAGGCAAATCCTCCCTTTTCACTGATGAAAGGCCATCAATTTAAACTTCCTACAAAAAGCTACTAGAGCTCAATTTTAGTCAAGCACATAAACTAAATAATTAAAATGCACTGCTTCAACTGTACATTTATTCACACATCCACTGTGTGCTTATTTCCCTCATTTATTGAGTGCCTGCTACATGACAGGTGCCATGCTAGGCATTTAATGGCAATTTAAGAACATTTATACTCCTTCTGCCAATAAACTAATGGAGGCCTAGAAAGGTTAAATGGCTTTCTCTGGAGGCCACCTTCCAGCCAAAAAATAGACAGGACTATAAAACAACAACGTGAAGACCATGCTCCTCAGAACCATCAACTCTACAAGAACAACAAGGCAACATTTGCCTCAAACAAAAGATGAGAAGACAGGGAGGGACAGGGAAATGAGATAAATGGAAACAAGGACCCCAGGAAGGAAGCAGGGAGATTGCGTACATACTGCAGACCAATGTCACAAAACAATTTGTGTAGAACTACTGATTGTGGAAAAACTAATTTTGCTGTATGAAGTTTTACCTAAAGCACAACAATGTGTTAAAAATAAAAACATAAATGACTTTCTCCAAGTCACACTGCTGTTTTAAGTTAGAGAAGTGCAAAAACCTAGTATTTGTTAGTGAGTTTCCAATTTAATTCTTACTTAGTCTTTTTGTGGCATCTTAATTTTATGTTCTTCAGTAATATTTTAGAATGCTGAATGTCTGGCACGTGCTAGGTACTAGTCATACTTTTAAACTGCAGCTTCAGCATCTAAAATTTAGAACACCATCTGCTGAAAATAACAGGGAAGAGAAATGGAACTATCCGGGGTCATTGATGACAGGTATAATTGACCCTTGTGTCAACCCTAGAGACACTGATCCCAGACTCCTTTAATGAAAGGCAATTACATGTATTTATGGCACTGGACAGATTTGCTGCAAAGGCTCTCTTTAAAGTGTTAAAAAGCAGAGATGTCACTTTGAAGACTAGAATGCACCTCATATGCATGAAAAGACTGGACAATGAATAGGCCAGCTGAAGAAGAATTGATGCCTTTAGATTATAGTGTTGGCTGAGAATATTAAATATATCTTCTTTCAGAATCATGAACAAATTAGCGTTGAAAGAAGTACAGCCAGAGGACTCCTCAGAAGTGAGGATGGTAACACTTCATTTCACATACAAGGAGGCTTCAAATAGTTCATGGAAAATTCCATTATCTATTAATTCCATTTTTTCATGAGCTTTTGGAAGTCCCTTTTGTACTTTAGACAAGTCATCAGAAAGGACCAGTCCCTGGAGAAGGGAAACTAGAGAATTAGTAAAAAGAGAAAGATCTTCAATGAGATGGAGTAATACAACGACTGCAACGATGGGATCAAAAATAGTAACTATTATAAGGATGGTGCAGAACCAGGACAGGATTTTGTTCTGTTGTATTTAGTTATGTGTCAGAACCAACTATATGACATCTAACAACACCAACATCATTTATTTAAGAGTCCCTGGGTGGTGTGAACTGTTAACACACTTGGCTGCTATTTGTAAGGTTAATAGTTTACCCAGAGAGAACTTAGAAGAAAAAAGTTACTATTTTTAAAATCCATTATGGAAAGTCCTATGGAGGTCAGTTCTACTCTGACCTATATGAGATTCCTATGAGTCAGAGATGACTAGGCAGCAGTTGATGGTTGTTGTTGAGTAGCATCATGTCGGTTCTGACTCATAGTGATCTTACGCAAAACTGAAGGAAACACTGTCCACTCCTGCACCATCCCCACAATAGTTGTTACACTTGAGCCCAATACTGCTGCCATGTGCCCATCCATCTTGTTAGGGGGCCTTCCTATTTTTTGCTGACCCTCCACTTTATCAAAAATGTTCAAAGTATGAGAGATGAAATCTTGATCGACTGGCTTCTAAAGAACACTCTGGCTGTACTTCTTTCAACACAGATTTGTTTGTACTTCTGGCAGTCCATGGTACTTTTAATATTCTTCTACAACACCATAACTCAAATGCATCAATTCCTCTATGGTCTTCTTTATTCATTGTCCAAATTCTACATGTATATGAGATTATTGAAAATAACTATGGCTTGGACCAGGCACACTTTAGTCCTCAAACTGACATCTTTCTTTTTGAACAATTTAAAGAGGTCTTGTGCAGCACATCTGTCTAATGCAATATGTCATTTGATTTTTTTGACTGCTGCTTCCAAGAGTGTTGATAGTGGATTTGAGCAAAATGAAGTTTTTAACTTCAATCTTTTCTCCATTTATCATGATGTTATTTATTGATCGAGTGATAAGGATCTTTGTTTCCTTTATATTGAGGCACACCTCATACTGAAAGCTGTGGTCTTTGATCTTCATAACTAAGTATTTTAAGTCCTCTTCACTTTCAGCAAACAAGGTTGCATTGTCTGCATATCTTCAGTTATTAATGAGTCTTCCTCCAATCCTGATGCTACAGTCTTCTTCATGTAATTTAGTTTTTCAGATTATTTGCTCAGTGTACAGATTGAATGGTTAAAGAAATGACCCTGATGCACATCTTTCCTGATTTAAAATCATTCACTGCCCCCTTGTTCTCTGTGTATAACTGTTTCTTTGTCTATGTACAAGTTCCTTAATGAGTACAGTTAAGTGTTCCAGAATACTCATTCTCCATCATGTTTATCCATAGTTTGTTATAATCCACCAAGTAGAAAGACTTTATATAGTAATATAGTTGGTTCTCAATCCAAAGAACTCCCTTTAGGATGTTTTGAAGTACAGGATTGGCTTTGGCAAAATCCCTTAGCTTCTGTTTATCCTGGAATGCTTTTGTTACACCATTGTATTTGATTGACATCTTTGCTTGGTAGATGATTCTTGGTTGGCGTTTTTTTTTTCTTTTTTTTCCTTTCAGGGTTTAATATATGTCTCCCCATTGCCTTTTGACCTGCATGGTTTCTGCTGAGCAATCAGAGCTTAATCTGACTTGCTTGCCTTTTTATGTAACACTTCTTTTTTCCCTAACTGCTTTTAGGATTCTCTCTTTGTCTTTAATTTTGGAGAACTCGATTATTATATGGCTTGATGATGTTTTTTTTGGGGGGTGGTCTATCCTTCCAGGGGTTCATTGAACTTCTTGAATGCTTATCTTTTTCTTTCTTCAGGATATTAGGGAAATTTTCTTCCAGCAGCTCTTCAATTATCTCCTTTGTGGATTTATGTGATTCTTCGTGTTCTAGAATGCCAATAATTCTTCAGTTATTCCTCTTCATGTTCTCCAACATGAATCTTAGACTTTCTTCAGATGTTTTTTATCCTGTTTTCTGCTTGCTCTTCTATCTTAGCAGTATTAAGAGATTTGTCTTCCAACTTGCTAGTTCTGCCTTCCATCTCTTCAATTCTACTCCTTTGCCCTTTCAGTGTATTGCCCATTTCTGATATTTTATTATTAATAATTTGGACCTCTTTTTGCAGGTTTTGAATTGTTTCCAATGCTGTATCTATCTTATTTGATTGTTCCTGTAGCATTCTCCTGATTTCTTCCTTATTTTTCTCAAACCCTTTTTGGAGACTTTGGATGCACTTCAATATCATTTTCCTGAATTCATTCTCAGGCATTTCCAAACCCTGCCCCCCTTTCAATGTGATATCTAAGTATATTTCCTGATCATATGTTCCAGTCACTTTATATTGTTTCTGGACATGTGCCAATATGGTCATCTGTTTCTTGGACATCTTCAGTAGTTAGCTATGATTATTCAGTAGTTATCAATAATTAGATGAATGCATGTTGATATTTTATTATGTTTTCTGATTGCCTTCAGTTAGATGTGATCAGGAGATGGGCTTGCCTTTTCATTCTTATTAGTACTCAACTCAGAGTAACTGAAGCAGCTGTTGGCTGCCTATCTGGTCTATGAAAGCTGGTATTGGCTCTTGCCTGGATGGTGGAATTTTATAGGGTGTGATTGTAGATTGACTATATGATCACAATTGCTGTCTCTTCTTGGGTAATGTATGGAGAAAAAGAACCCCCAAAAGGTAAAAAAGGGACCACAAACCAAAATGGCAACAGCAAAAATGACAGACTGGATACTGTAGTCTATAATTGCAGAAAAGAGATAAGAGAAGAAAAAAAGTTCTGTAGCAAAATATGAGTATGACTTTAATGTCCCTCTTTCAAAGAGGCTTCTTGCCTTCAAGGCCGCCTGAGAAATATCAGTATGTCACTGTTGGTGGTTGTGACATAACTCAGGATTTAATTTTTGGCCAGTTTCCTGTTTAGTCTGCTCTCTCCCACTCCGCAATCCCCCTTCAGGCCTTTTTCCTAGTGATTAACCTATCAGGGCCAGCTGTAGCCATTTTGCGCTGTCGTCTTCAGTTATTAGTATTTAATTCATCAAATCTGTTCTTGAGATGATCTCTAAATTTAGATAGGATATATTCAAGGTCACCATTTGGCCATGTTGTTGTTGTCATGTGCCGTGGCGTCAGTTCTGACTCATAGCTACCCTGCATAGGTTTTCCGAGGCTTTAAATCTTTACGGGAGCAGAAAGCCTCATCTTTCTCTCGCGGAACAGCTGGTGGTTTCAAACTGCTGACCTTATGGCTCGCCGCCCAATTCGTAACCACTATGCTACCAGAGCTCCTTATTTGGTCATAGTGGGCTTGTTTTAATTTTCTTAAGTTTCAGCCTGATGGTCTGTTTCACAGTTGGTCCCTGGCCTAATTTTGGATGATGATGTAGAGCTTTTCTACTATTTCTTCTCACAGATGTAGTCAGTTTGATTTCAATATTCCTTCTGCTGAGTCCCATATCTATAGTCACTTTTTGAAAACTTTTATTGTGAATTAAGTGAAGGTTTACAGGGCAGATTCCACTCATTGCAATAATTATAATCCTGTCCACGTACCAATTTTTACCTCTATTCCCTTTTTATTTATTTATTTATTTACATATGCCTCACAAAAAATATATATTCCTTTAAATGTCCAAAGGGCACATTTTACAAGCCACTCTCCTGCCTGCAGGCACATTGCCTTTCTCAGTTCATGGGCCTTTAGTCCTCAGCTGCTCTATCTATATCATTGCCTCTGCCATCTCTATTGTCACCATTTTTCTGATTAGGATCCCATGCTCCATTCATGCTCTTTCCTCTTGATAGTCCTGAAGTCCTCTGTTGCTGAAAAGATCGATTAACTGCTCCTTTCTTTTAGTTACACCTCTAATACATTTACACTTGTGACCATTACCATTAGTCCTGATAACAATTACTCACAACTGAATCATGAAATCCTATCCCCATCATATCCCATCCCCTTTTGCCAGACCCATCTTTGTTGTTTCGTGCCATCAAGTCATTACTGACTCATAGTGATCCTATGCACAACAGAATCATTGCTATGTTTGAGCCCATTGATGCTGCCGCTGTGCCAGTCTATCTTGTTAGAGGTCTTCTTCATTTTCTCCAACTCTTCACTTTACCAAACATTATATCCTTCTCCAGTGACTAGCCCCTCCTGACAATATGTCCAAAGCATGAAAGATGAAGTCTGGCCATCCTGGCTTCCAAAGAACACTTTGGCTGTACTTCTTCCAACACAGATTTGTTTGTTCTTTGGGAAGTCCATGGTACCTTCAATATTCACTTCCAACACCGTAATTCAAATGCAGCAATTCTTCTATGGACAAGAGAAGACAAGAGGAAAACTATACATTGAGGGTTCTATCTTACCCTTCTGGTTCTGAAACTAAGTACCCTCATGAAATCATGTAAGCCAGCTACTTCATGCCTTTATAGTCCTCCATTTTTGATATGTTGCCATTTTTATGTTGCTTTTAAAAAAGGTATTTGTAATGAATAAGTCATTAGTCTTGCAAAATTCAATGATACAATTGCTATCATAATGTCTATCACCAAGGCCATATTTTCCAACTACTCATCCTTCTTT
>NW_006408588.1:716891-718530 GCF_000296735.1 Chrysochloris asiatica
GCCTAGACAGATTGGATACTACTCAGTGGAGATTCTATCTTCCCCCACACCTTCTGGACCTAGGCTCCCTCTTGAAAGCTTGTAAGCCAGTCACTTCCTGCCTTTATACACTCCCCCCCCATTTTGGGTAACCAATGTCCAAGTTGCCCATACCTGTCTACTCTGTATATCGAGCGGATGGGAATGATCCTCGCTGTAAAGATTTGTTTCCTCTTTTGGACTACCGCATCCATAGGTGTGGGTTAGTTCATCAAATTGTATCAGATTACTTTTATTTTTTTAACTCTTCTTTCTTCTTCTAGTTGAGTTCTGATCATCTAACCATTAAAGCCAGGTCAAAAGGGTATTATCTGCAAGTGTGGGTGTTCTTGCGCATATCCCCTCTCTTCTCATCAGCTGGACGCTTCACTCTCCACTCTAGTCCTCTTTGACTATGTTCCTGACTCTGGACCCAGGAATCCCCAGGTCTTGCCACACTGCTGGCCAACCAGGTCTCCATCTGGGTTCACAGGAGTCTATTGAACATGGTAGGACTTAGCTCACAGCTTCATTGCTGTTTTCCCCTCACTTCCTCTTATTGGTGACCAACTTGGTCACCAGGCAGACCACATGTCTTAGTCTTGGAAGGGGGTTTGCCCAGAGGGGACCCGACCACTGCCTTAATGTCTCCTGGGCAACAAGCAAGAACCCCTTGCCTGTTTTGTAGTAGTCAGTCAGACTGCTGTTATTGTTTTTTATTTGTCGGTCTTTCTTTCAAGAGGTACTTTCTGTTCTTCTAGCCTCTCCAGTCTGGTCTGCTTGTCCTATCAAACGGAGATTTCCCACCTCAGAAGATTCTGGATGGTGCTCAGGATTCCACCTATGGTCTTATGCAATGCAGAGGCTCCGCAGAAAGCTTCCTTCACTAGTCAAGTTATAGCCACATTTTAGGTATTCCAATCAGTTATAGTGAGAAGACAGACTTACAAGCTTTCTATGGTGGTATTTTTGGCTATTACTATCTCTTCCCCTCAAGTATCTATTTTACAATGGTATACAAGATAAACTAAGATTCATAAGACAGCCAAGCATCTTAACATAATTTCCCTTCTTTTACCCAGTCAAACCATGCCTCAATCCTTGTATCACAAAGCCCTATTGTTTCAAGGTTGTGCGTACATCATTATTTGCCTCTGTCCCACTTAGCCCATGCAAAGCTGCCTAACTGTTCTCCCATCCACCTTGTTCTTCCATTCTCCTACCCCTTCTTGTGTATTGCCCCCCTCACAGTACGCAAACTGTCCTTTCTATTCCCTACCCTGTTCACCACCTTCCCCTTCCTCCCCTCACCCCACCCCTCACGTCCCGGTAACCAGCAAAGAATTCTCCCCTCTCTGCTTTTACTATGGGTTCTTTTTCTTAGTCTTATACAATAGTGGTCCTATGCAGTATTTCTACTTTTGTGACTAATTTGACTCAACACAATGTCCTCAACTTTCATCCAAGTTATGTGGTGGTTTGCAGCTTCCTTGATGTTCTTCAAGGTAGCATAGTATTCCATTGTGTGTATTTACCACAGTTTGTTTATCCATTCTTCAATTGATGGGAACTTTGGCTGTCTCCATCTTTTTGCTATTGTAACTATTGCTGCTATGAACAT
>NW_006408588.1:718942-726935 GCF_000296735.1 Chrysochloris asiatica
TCTACTGTGTAACACTTGGGGTTGCCATGAGTTGTAACTGACTCAACAGCGTCTCTTGCCTTTTTTTTGAGGGAGTAATATATATTTTTACCTGTTTGTGGAGTTATTTATCAAGAAAAATGCTTGGCAATGAAAGACATGATAAATAATTATTGCTAAGTACCATAGAATCATTTCTGACTCTAGTGACCCTATAGAAGGTTTCTGAGGCTTTAAATATTTAAAAGAACATAAAGCTTCATCTTTGTCCCTTGGAGTGGCTGGTGGACTTTGTGGTTTGCAGCTCAATGTTTATCATATGTAATCACCATGCTCCTAAAATAAATAATAGTTGCAGCTAGAATAGTTATTGTTATTGTTAAGTGCGGTCAAGTTGGTTCTGATTCACAGCGACTTTGCATACAGTTTACTAGGAGTAGCTGGTGAGTTTGAACCACTGACCTTGTGATTCAAACTGATATTGTGGTCCAGTGCTTATCCTACAGTGCTATACCATGATTCCTTTGAAATTACAGTTATTAATTGCATAGTAACTGCACATATTAACTTATTGCCTCAACCTGACTTTACAATTTCACCTGCCTTAATGGCTTCCCTAAAGAGCTCAATGATTTTTATTCATTTTCAGCACAGAGGACTTTTATATTCTATCCTAATCCTTAGTGGAAAAGGATATATTTTAGCCAGCATGCTTCTAAGGACAACCAATTTGTATCTACAGCGACTCTGTTTTCTCCTTAAATATGACCATCTTTTCTTAAACTGTGGCTAAGAGAAAAGAGTATGGTATTTACACAGAGCTGTGGTTTATAACCCAGGAGCAGCACTGTCTAAGTCCTTCTGGTTTTCCTTGTAGCTACAAGGGATTTAGAGAAATACTGTGCAGGTAGATAGGTTTAGTTTTAAGATGACATGGTTATAGAGAAAAGGCTGGGCTAAATGATGGCTTAAGAGAACTTCTATCTTGATGTCCATGATTTGTAATACTTTAACTCTGTTCATGGTTCATGATGATTGTCTTCTCATCAGACAGTTGGATGATTAACAATTAAATAAAGCAACAAATAAATGCACTTAAGCACTTAAAAATGCACTTTAAACGTCTGTTTTTAGTTGCCCTTGAGTTGGTTCCAACTCATAACGACCCTGTTCTAGAAACAGAAAACTTCATCTTTCTATCATGCAGCAGTGGAGGACTCAAACTACTGAACTTATAGTTTGAAGTCCAGTGCGGATCCTATAGCTATCTGATCAGTTGATTGGAAGAGATCCATATTAATGTGTATTCCAAAAAAGGGGACCCAACAGAATATAGAAATCATTGTACAATATCAATGATATCACATGCCAGTAAAAAATTTTTGAAGATAATTTAAAAATGATTACAGCAGTACATTGATGGGGAGCTGTCAGAAATTCAAGCCAGGTTCAGAAGAGAATGTGGAATGAGGGCTATTATTGCTGGTATTAGGATTTTGACTGAAAGTAGAGAATACCAAAATGATGTTTACTGTGCTTCACTGATTATGCAAAGGCATTTGACTATGTGGGTAATAACATGCTATGGACAACAACATTGCAAAGAATGAATATCCCAGAACACGTACGTATGCTTATCCGAGGCAGTTTTTCTAACAGAACAAGGGGATATTGAATGGCTTAATATCAGGAAAGTTATGTGCCAGGGTTGTATCATTTTACTATATTTGTTCAATCTCTATGTTTAGCAAATAATCTTGGAGACTGGATTATATGAGAAGGTGGCAACAGAATTGACTGAAGAATGCAATATACAAATGATACTTCCTTGCTTGCTGGAGGTGAAGAGGAATTGAAATATTAACTGATGAAGATCAAAACTATAGTCTTCAGTTAGAACAGAATTTTGGTATGGATTGCAGCTCTCTGTAAAGAAAATTAAAATTCTCACAACAGGAAACATAAATAACTTAATGATAAACAGAAGAAATATTGAAATTGTCAAATATTTCATTTTGCTTGAGTTTGCAATCAATGCTCCTGGAAGCAGCAGCCAAGAAATCAAATGATACATTGCATTAGGCAATTCTGCTGCAATGAGGGTTCTGAAAGCTTTACTTCATTTGTGTCATGAAAGGTCAACTCTACTTTAAAGAGGAAGCTCTTCATCAGTTGTATTTTGAGTGACTACCAACCTGAGGGGTTCATGTTCTGGCACTATATCAGGTAATATTCTGGTGCTATTTATACGTTTTTCCAGAAGATAACCAGTCTGAAAACTCTGCTGAAACCTGTCTATCATGGGTGATCCCTCTGGTATTTTCAAGGCTGATGGTATATCTTCCAACCTCCACTGTAATACAAACTGACTGATGTGTGGTCTATCCACATTTTGTTCTTGTTTTTAAGTGCTGTCGAGTTGGTTCCAACTCATAGAGACACTGTATAGGGTTCCTCAAGTACAGTTGGTGGGTTTGAACTAATGACCTTGTGGCTCAAACTGACCTTGCAGTCCAGCACATTATTGCACAGCACCACACCAGGATTCCATCCACATCTTAGAAGTAGCCTATAAGAATCCTCAGAAGTATTCTCTTCATCCAGATCAGAACCAGTTATTCCGGGTCCCTAGCCCATAAGTCCCCTTATCTGTGCTTGTGATGTACTGGTATCAGATTGTTGCTTTTAAGTTCCATGAAGTTGTTCCAACCCACAGAGACCCTATAAAGGATTTCCAAGGAGCAGCTTTTGAGCTTGAACCACCGACCTTCAGTTCCAACCAACTTTGCAGTCTAGTGCTTTAGCCCACAGTACCACACCACGACTCCAGCCTTTTCCTCAGAGTCATATGTGCAAAATTTCCAGAAAACCTACCTCTAAACTTCTAAATTTCAAAACTACCATCACCATTCCCTTCCATTTGTTCCTTGAACCATAAGTACGTTATCTACTGCCTAAAAGGAACTCTGGTAGCATAGTGGTTACTAATTGGGCTGCGAACCATAAGGTCAGCAGTTCAACACTACCAGCCGCTCTGTGGGAGAAAGATAAGACTTTCTGCTTCTGTAAAGATTTACAGCCTCGGAAACCCTGTACAGGGTCGCTATGGGTCGGAACCGACTCGACGGCACTTAACAACAACAACAACAAAATTGCTATGCTTGTGATCTCACAGTGTCGTTATCTTGTCTTTTCGTTTCTGTAACCTGTTGGCAGTCTTTTAATTCAAATTACTCTACTAGTTAAAATAAGTAGTGCTTTCTTTCCTCCTGACTGGAACCTGACTGAAAAACGATCCCATATTTTGCCCAAGGAATAATGCCTCGATGGCACACATTGAATAGGCTGGAAAAGTCTTTCAATATGAGTAATTCTAAATGGGGGCCCTGTTGGGATGCTGAGAGTTAATGCACTGGATTGCAAGGTTAGTTTCTACCACAAGGTCATCAGTTCGAGGTCATCAGCTGCTCCTCAGAAACTCTATACATGATGGTTGCTGTGAGTTGGAACCGACTTGATGGCACTTAACAATAACAAATTCTAAATGGTGTTATATAAGTTTTCTGAACATCAAAGTATTTAATTATTGGTGGTGGTGGTAGGGGTGGTATGCCATGGAGTTGGTTCCAACTCATAGGGACCCTGCATAGTGTTTCCAAGGCTGTAAATCTCTTTGGGAGCAGAAAGCTTCGTCTTTCTCTCAAAGAATGGGTGGTAATTTTGAACTGCTGACCTTGAGGTTAGCAGGCTGACTTGTAACCACTATGCTACCAGAGCTCCATATTTAGCAATTAGACCTGTATTTCTAATAAATTAATGTGAAAATTCTGATTTTAAAATCAGATCCATTTAATAACCTGTTATTGTTTTGGGGTGTCATCAAATTCGTTTCAACTCAAAGCAGCTTTCTGTTATGTGACAGAATCTAACTGCCTTAGAGGGTCTTTTAGGCTATAAGGTTTATCTCCAAGTCCTTTGCCTTGGTGAGTTCAAACCACAAATCATTCAATTAGCAGCTTAGTGCTTAACTGTTGTGCCATTAGGGCTCCTGTTTACAATCTGCTGCTGTTGTTAGATGCCATTAAGTCAGTTCTAAGCCATGGCAACCTTCTGCACAACAGAATAAAACACCGCAGAGTCCTGCACCGTCCTCCCAATTGCTACTATGCTTCAGCCCATTGCTGCTGCCACGATGCAATCAATTCTGTAGGGGGTATTTTTCTTTCTTGATGATCCTTCCCTTTACCAATCATGACATCCTTCTCCAGGGACTGGTCTCTCCTGATAAAATGTCTGACAGATGAAAGATGAAGCCTGATCATGTTTCTAAGGAACATTCTGGCTGAACTTTTTCCAACACAGATGTGTTTGCTCTTTCGGTAGTCCGTGGTGCTTTTGATATTCTCCACCAAAACTATAACTCAAATGCATAAACTCTTCTATGATCTTCCTTATTAATTGTCCAACTTTCACATGCATATAAGGCTACTGAAAAAAACCATGCCTTGACTCATGTGCACTGTAGTTCTCATACTAACATCTTTACTCTTGAACACTTTAAAGAGGTCTTGTGCAGCAGATTTGCCTAATGCAATATGTCATTTGAGTTTTTGGCTCCTGCTTCCAAGAATGTTGATGGTTGATCCAAGCAAAATGAAGTCTTTGATAACGTCAATCTTTTCTCCATTTATCATGATATTATTTACTGGTCCGGTTGTGAAGATTTTTGTTTTCTTCATATTCAGATGCAACCCATACTGAAGGCTGTGGTCTTTGATCTTCATCTTCATCAGTGATCCTTTTCACTTTCAGCAAGCAAGGTTGTCTCATCTGCATATCACAGAATGTTTACGAGTCTTCCTCTAATTCTGATGCCATGCTCTTCTTCATATGATCCAGTTTCTTGGATTATCTGTTCATCATACAGGTTGAAAAAGTATGGTGAAAAAATACAACCCTGGTACACACCTTTCCCCACCACTCATCTGTCAATTTGTCATACTGTGATGGCTTGTGAGTTGTTATGATTTTGAAAGCTATGCCACCACTATTTTAAATACCAGCAGGGCCACCCATGGTGGACAGGTTTCAAGTGAGCTTGCAGACGATGAACTACTTCTGAATATTTAGTCACTGAAAACCTTATGAATAGCAGAGAAACACCGTCAGATATAGTGCCAGAAAATTAGCCCCTCAGGTTGGAAGGCACTCAAAATATGACTGGGGGACATCAGAGGACTTCTGGTTTGGGTGATAACAGTGAAAACCAGGTAAGGAACACAACATTGTGAAGAGACGGGGATCCCACGAAGGAAGTGCTCATAGAACAACTCCAGAATCTCGAATCTACCATAAGATCCACGACATCAGTTTCCTGCACTGGCAAGTGAAAAAAATCATGATAATAAGGAAAATACTGCAAGTTAGGAATCTGGAAATGGGACTCCCTCGGGCAGCCACGCTGCCCTGGCAGAATTTAGAGGGCAGGGTTACAGCCAGCCCAGCTCAGAAAACCACCGGCACTAAAAGCAGTGTAGAGATATTTGCAAAAAAAAAGAGGTGTGGGAGAGTAAACATTTCTCCCTCTTTTTCCCTGTCCCGCCTTCATTGCTCATCCTGGACAACACCAAGTTGAACAGTTTTCCCACGGTCCAGAGAGAGGGAGCCTAGTGGTGACTTATGACATCACCCGCGGAGACACAGCCCTAAAATTTTCTCCGGTTGGACCCTTGGCAGCCATGCAGCTTGGAGTACATTCTGACTCCAGGAGACCCTGTGCGGAGTTTCCCGGGTTGTGTGTCTGTGCCTGAGCAGAACACCTCGTCTTTCTCCCATGGTGTGATTAGTGTTTTTGAGCTGCTGACTTTGTGGTTTGTGGCCCCATTCACGGCCACTGCACTACCTGAGCTCCATGTGCAGGACCCATACAAAGCAATCTGTAGAACCCCAACATAAAAGGACTCAACCATCCTGAGAATTGCGCTGTGCACATGCAGATATCTAACTGACCTTCAGAGACAAAAGTAGTGGACAATCTTTCTCCCATTAATTGCTCTATATCTACCTGTGCACCTCTATCATAGTGACTAGAGGGGGGTTTGAGAAAGTAGACACCCTCACCCACGGCTGGAGATTTCTCCACACTGCCTGTGTGGCTTGGGACAGTCGACCAAAGCTTCATTTCTGTTCCAAAGTGGTGGTTTTTGTCTCTGCATTTATATTACTTATGCTTTTGGTCCTTTTGATCACACATCTTTCCTGGAGGTGGGAGCTTTTTCTCCCAATGGTATCCAAAAAGAGACAGCAATCGTGGCCATATAGCCACGCTATAAGCATACCCCATAAAATTCTACCACTGAGACAAGTGCCAACAATACCTGCTAAGCATTACATGTGAAAAGGGAAGCCTATCTCCCGATCATATTCACAATAAGACACCCAGTAAGCTTAACACCAAACATTCACTTAAGCTTTAAAAAAACCACACATAACTATCAGAAATGATGAACAAAAAATGACAAACAATATTAAAACATGTTCAAAAACAGAAGAGAGTAGCTGAGACAAATGAGCTGGAGACAGACAAAGGCTTTCTAGAGGAGGAAGAGCAGGTTTTGGATATGCCTGAGAAAGAATTCAGAAGAATGATATTCAAATGCTCTGAAAAGAGGTGGAGGACAACAACGAATAAGTCAGGAAAGTACTATAGGAGCAATCAAATAAGATTGATATAGCATTGGAAATCATTCAAAACCTGCAAAAAGATGTCCAGATGATTAATAATAAGATATCAGAAATGGACAATACACTGAAAGGGGAAAGGAGCAGAATTGAAGAGATGAAAGCCAGAACTAGAGAGCTGGAAGACAAATCTCTCAATACTGTTAAGATAGAAGAGCAAGAAGAAAAAAGGATAAAAAAAATCTGAAGAGAGTCTAAGATTCATGCTGGATAACTTTAAGAGGAACAACTTAGGAATTATTGGTATTCCAGAACAGGAAGAATCAGAGAAGTCCACAGAGGAGATAGTTGAAGAAGTTCTGGAAGAAAATTTCCCTAACATCTTGAAAGATGAGAAAATAAACATTCAAGAAGCAAAACGTACTTCAGGAAGGATAGACCCCAAAAGAAAGTCATGAAGACATATAATAATCAAGCTCTCCAAAATCAAAGACAAGGAGAGAACACTAAAAGCAACCAGAGAGAAGAGAAATGTCACTTATAAAAGCAAGCAAATCAGATTAAGCTCTGACTATTCAGAACAAACCATGCAAGCAAGAAGGCAATGGGTATGTGTCAAGTCCAGAGGTCTCTTGGACCCAGAGTCAGTGACATAGCCACAGAGGACTAGAGTGGAGAGTGAAGCTCCAGCTGATAAGAAAAGACGGCATATACACAAGAACACCCATACATGCAGATAATACCCAGTTGGGTATTATCTGGCTTCAATGGCTGGATGATCAGAGCTCAACCAGAGGAAGAAAGAGGAGGGAAAAAAGAATAATCTGGTACAATTTGATGAACTTGACATACACCTATGGAAGCAGTAGCTCAAAAGAGGGAACAAATCTTCACAGCGAGGATCATTCTACCCCCTCTGCACATGGAGAGGACAGGGATGGGCAACTTGGACACTGGCTACCCAGAATGTGGGCGGTGGGGTGGGGGGCTACAGAGGCAAGAAGTGACTGGCTTACAAGCTTTCAAGAGGGAGCCTATATCTAGAGGACGTGCAACAAGGTAGAATTTTCACGGAGTAGTATCTAGTCTGTCTAGTCAGGGCTGATTAAAGAAGATGCGGATAGGTCTCCTGCAATACAATAATGAAAAATTGTTATCAGGACTGATTGTAAGGGCTGGAAATGTACAGGTAGACATTTTGTGACAAAGGGAGGGAAGTGATTAACTTTGCAGTCTAGGAGCAGAGGTCCCTGGGACTATCAAGGGAGTAGAGCAGAAAATAGAACCCTATCCAGAGAAGCAGCGATGCCAGGGATGGAGGCAGAGATGATGA